>NC_133821.1:112257595-112578732 GCF_047830755.1 Zonotrichia albicollis | reverse complement strand
GGACAGAGGAACAGGTAACAGGACAAAACAGGCTTGGAAATATGATTCTAGAGAAAAATCTAAAACTCATCAGGAATAAAGAAGTATGAAAACAAACTTCTAGATAGCAATGTAGACAAAGTGAGATGTGAGAAGGTTTTAGCTTTGTTCAAATAAAATTACATTTTGTCCCCAGGGGACTAAGATATCTTCCTGAGTGAAGAGAAACATCAAGGTCTTTAGCATCTGCAAATATATTCTTGCTTAGTGATAAATTCTGGCTCTGTTTAGACAAAGATGAAGACTGGGGGTTATCAAGTTCTCAGAGACATCCTGCTTACAAACCAGCAAAAGGCTTCAGACAGTCATGAGCTTTTTAGTGCTTCTTGGCTTGATTGGAGAAAGGAACAGCTGATGTCACCCAGGGTAATTCGCTCACAGATGTAAATTAATTAGAATACTAGAGATGGAACCCCTATACATCTTTGTCTCAGGAGCCTCTACAGTCATAATTTTTCTCTTGTCTCCATTGTGCCTAAGTAACACAGCAGCACACTGATGCTGAGTACATTTGTAAAGGCTGTGCAATCACCTCCTCCTAAGCACACCAGTGCTGTGTTGCATATGTCCATTTACTACTCAGAATTAGCCTGAGCATTTGCTTAGGTTATGAAACATTGGTTTTCATGGTCCAGGGAGGGAGACAGTGGAAATTGCCATCTCAAAATCAGAAAAAAAGGAAAAGCATTAAGATTAGCATTGTATAAATTAAAGTACACGACAAGCACTGCCAGAAAAGGATGTCCCTGAGCAGAATAATGCTCTACTACAAGTTAAATAATGATGCCAGTAGGAAAAAAGGAGGCCAGGGTCAAAGAAAAGACACCTACTTATTCACAATCTATTCTTAAGCTTTTGTTCCCTGACTCAGAATAGGCACCCACAAGATGTTAACTTCAGATTTATTGATAATTCAAGATGGAAGGGCACTTCATCTTTTTATGATTAATTATGGACAGATTGAGAACCAGGAATCTGCTCTGATAAAAGCTGCTTGGGCCACAAGGAAAGAGAACACACCCAGAAGTGCCCAGCTGTCAGCTTCACTGCAGGCATTGACCCCAGGGAACCAACTTAAGGCAAAGCAACACGAAGATGGAAGCAACACTAAGGAGGCTGAAAGACTGTCTGCTTCACATCTTAATTGCTTGAGCTATTAAACAAACACATCTGGTGTTGATGTCTCTGGAATGCTGCACTTTTTGTGTATCACATATGCCTCTGTGTTAATGCTTTATGAGCTGCTCACTTTGGGCTTGGAGACTTAGGCTGCTAGCTTTTTTTTCTTTTTTTTTTAAATCTTCTAATGCAAAACATATAGGCACTTTGTGATTTCATTTTATTTGTTTTTACCCTCAGCCTTTTGGGGTTTGCCTATTTCATTGTCTATCCATTCGCCTCCCGCAGTGTCTGCTTTTCCCCGTTTGTTCAAGAGAAATTAGCAAAATTAAATAAAGAAAAATTCCACTCTGGCAGGCATGAATTTGTTAGAGTGAGTTAAAGGAGACAAGTTTGCACAATTTCATTATGAAGCCAAGTAATTCTTAAAAGAGATGCTGCTTCTTATTTGCTCAATAATGCTTTTATACATTTCAAGCTTTATGCAGGATTGATTTGATAAAAATATCCCTGGAGAACCGTGACCTTGAGTTGCCTTTTGTGGAGGAATTTGCTGTGAATAACCTAAAAAAGAAATTAAAATGGAGACTACAGAAAATTTGTATTTGTAAGGTGATACATTTGTACAGACATACAGAATAAGACATACTGATAATTTTTTCACAAAATGTTACAGGCTACGAAAGGCATTTCCACTTAGCTTCCTGAAAATTTCTTATACTTCTTAACCTTTAAAGATGTAAAGTAATGTTAAAAATCACATGTACAATATAGGGGGCTGAGATTGTCAATTACTTAGGAGTCAAGGATACTGTAAAGGAAAAATCCTATGTTGTTATTTGATAACATGAAAATTCCAGACTGCAGAAGTTATTTTGGCTAATACTTTGGTCTCTTTTTGTGAAATAATGCATAAAGGACTGCATTTTCCTCAAGAATGGCCTAGCTGCTTATTCCATAAGAATGGGAAACATTCCTTGTTATCCCCAAAAATATGGTGTATTATCCTACCCAAACTGTATCTGCTGCATAGGCTAAATACACACCAATGATGTTTTGCCAACAATAGAGCCTGCAACATTTTCTCTGAACACAGAACATTTATCTGAGTAAATGCATCTATAAATAACATATATGAATCTTTTTTTCCACTTACAATGATACAGATAATAGAGTAATTCAAGATTCTTGAAAGTCAATATTATATGTTCCTGTAGTTTCAATATATTTCTTATAAATATTTTAGTGCCTTTATTTAGTTATTTCTCCTCCTGCAAAGTTGTTATAAAATCAAAATACCTAAGAAAGTTATACTTACAAGTTGTGGGTGGGGAGAGTGGCTGGGGGCAGGGGGGAGGGTGTTGGGAAGGTTTTTTCACAAGGGTTATTTCTAATATGGTTAAAGTATGGATTATTTTTTATAGAATTCATTGTAGTAATCTAAATTTCGGGGTATTGAATTTTCAGAGTGGAATTATACACCTTAACTTCAATTTGAGCTTTCCTGACATTTACTCTACACTGACAATGTTTGCAACATTCACAGTTTGATTGCATTTGTATCTATGAAAAGTTCATTTTAGCATTGTTTAAATGGAAAACAGATTTCAGCTGGCAATGAATATAATTTACACTGCTGTGTTATTCTATCATATTCATTCATGCAGTGGCATTTGGTAACATTTGCATCATTTGCAATGGGGTTACGTTAGTGTTAATGAAAAGCTAAAACAAATATTTAGTCCTTTGTTAGTTTGAAAGCTAACATGAAATATAAAAATCTAAGTCTAAATTTCTAGAATTGCTCTATAACAAGGTAATTTTGCATCTATTCCTGTCCCCAGGACTTCCAAGGAGAATGCCTGGGTATAACTGTGCTTCTTGTTTACAGAAAAGAGCGAGAAAAACTTAGAGAAAATCAAACAGAAATTAGTGGTTATTATTTCACTGGTTATTTCAGTGGTTTCTGCCTGTACAAACACAACAGTCTAACTGAATCTTTAATGTCAGCTACCTGTGTCAACTCTTTGCAGCACCTGGAGATATGGAAATGCATGGAATTAGCAGCTGCCTTTTTTTTTTCCTCCTAAAGGCACTTGCTTTAATAAACTCAGTGTCTCTGATGACCAGTTATGAGAATTATCTAAAAGTACATGGTTTGAATTTGGATACTCATTCCTGTATTTTGGCACCATTTTCAGAAGACCTCAGTTAAACAAGGCCTTCTGTAAACTGCATTGGTCTTCTCCAAGTCAGTGACATTTTTTATGGTTTCCCTTCTAAAATCTACATAAAGAATGAAAAGTCTTCAATGTTTATAAAATTAATGTCACTCAACTGCTTATAAATTTCTCTGCTACAGATATTCTGAAGGGTAACAAAAAGATATCCAATTTTTACTTAATAGTAATTTTCACTTGTTGAAAGAATTAAAAAAATATTGAATTGTTGAAGTATAAATATAGAGAGAAATTATCAAATTGAGTTATTCTAGCCATTACACCTTGCCTGACTAAAAACCAACAAAACCACAGTCACATAGTCAATTCTAGTGGAAGTGAGGCAGTCTTTTTTGAATTAAAAACTCTTTTGTTCAGATTAACTTTATTCCATAGACAACAAACCTCATAAAAATATTGCTAATACATAGTATTTTAAGATTTTTAGAAATACGTTTATAAGATGTCCAAAATTTATATAATATAATTATATGCATAAATTGTAACAGTAATTGAATTGAAATACAAAACAGCATATTCAAATTAAAAAATGTCATATTTCACTAGTATTTTCTATCATTTTGCAGCTGTACACACATGGGTAATATGTGATCACAGAAAATACAACAGAACTGACAAACTCAGGAAGTGACTTGGCTCATCAGTTTAGTCTGCCATAGGATCAAGACCAATTTTACCCTGTTTTCAAGGACAAGCCTGGAGAAGATTTCCTACCTTTGGTTCAGCACAGAACCCAGTGCTTGGGAGGTTACTGATATACAGCAGCAGGCCACTCCTGTTTCTTTCATCACTTTCCATATATTTGAGGCTATCTTTCTCTCTGCAAAGGCCATTTCTCAAAGACCACATTGTCAAAATATCTGCTTATTCTGATGGTTGGGCTTTGTTTGGGTGTTGGAGGGATTTTTTTCAAGAGCTCCTGTTTTACTGATATTATCATCTCTTAAAATATAGTGCCTGAAGTAGAACAGAAAATAGAACCAAGTAAGTATTAGGGAAAATGCAAATATTACCTTTTATGTGTTATATATTACACTTTGGTATACAAATACCTACATGAAGCTTATCTATTTTTGCAACAATATCTAACATCAATTGTGCAATTTCATTGCACTGCATATTTCTGCAGGGTAATTTTGCAATTTTGCAAGAAAAATATATCTCTTAACTGCATTGCCTCACACTCGTCTTCAGTTAATTCCTCTTGTTATACTTTGGGTGGTACTCTTTTCATTAGGACCATTTACAATTTAATTTCCATCCTTTAAATCCTTACTTCATACAATGCTCATCTAAATGCATTTGTTAATGATCCACAGAGAAATACATTGACTACTTTGCTGACCTAGTCAGTAAACAAAAATACTGGCCAGCATCTCATCAAAACAGCCTCCTACAAGCCAGGTTCTGTCCTACTTCAATAACAAATCATTTTACTAATTTCTTCTGGACTACATTTTCTTTCTTTCAATATTAGAATATTTTGGCCATGTGAAAAATTTTGCTAATATACTACATATGTCTCCAGCATATGTTTCACAATTGTTCTCTTCAGGAATTAATGTAGTGGGGTTTAAGCACGTTTGTTCTTAGCAAAATCAGGTCTGCCTTCTCTAGGCTTCCTTAAAATGATTGTTTAAAAATGTATAATAAAAATGCTATCATATCTTTATTGGTGCCATAGTCAGACTGACTTGTCTACAACTCAACATTTTTACTTTCTTTCTAATTTCACCACCTATTTTTTAAAAATAAAATTGTAGTGTGTTTGCCCTTCTGCAATCTTGTAGGACAGCCCTAGAATTCTTAAACATAATTAATAATGGTTCAAAGATAGTTCTGGCTTAGTTAATTTCATCACATCCTGACATCTTGGCTGCTTCTAAGTTATTTAATATTCTCTAACCTGTCCTTTCTTTGTTCTGACCTATTCTCCCAATTTTTGTTAAAATTAATGGTGTTAAAAATTAACCATTATAATTTAAGGTGCAAAAATCACCTTTGTGTTCATGCCAATAATGTATGAAGGGAATTTAATCTGTGAAAAACAGGGAGTTCAAGCTAATTTAATTCAACAAAAAGGTCATACTGACCGAAACCAAAAACCAATCCCAATACAGATACAGGTAATGTAAGGTTTCCTATCCACCAATCAGTTCAATATACAGTGAGAGGATGAGGTCAAAAGGGCCATTCTTATGGGTCTGCAAGATCTTTGATTTCTCCAGAATTTGCCACAGTGCATTAGATGATTTATTGGGTTTTTTTCAGCACTCTATCTCAAAAAAATTGGTTTCAAATTATCAATTTGTGTGATATTTGCTTCCCAAAGTAGTAACAAATATTAACTGCCACCAAGGGCTGTATTTCAAATGGCACTTTAGATATAAAGAACATTTTCAAGCAATGAGCAATTGGCCAGGAATATATTAATTTTCTCTATCATCTTCTTACAGAAAGCCCCAAAACAAATGTGGTTGCATTGCTTTTCCTCTCTTCTTTCTGTTATCCTGTGGCCTCTGATGTCTGGCTATGTGGTATCATGCAGCTGTGGGGAGCCTATATGATTTGTCCTTTTAGTATGGTCTTTTACATAAGTTATTTCTTTGCATTTAAAGGAGCATCACTCCTCTAATGAACCCAGCAGTACACTGCAGCCTAACCTCAAACCTAGGTCAGTGTATAGAGTCAGAGGATCTTCGTTCTAGTCCTGCCATTAAAAGTTAATTTTCACTATTAGACCCTCAATGACCACATCATAGATAATTGTCCTTGTAGTTTACTCTACAGGGGTAGAGGGGGGCCTAATCAATTGCATCATAAGTGGATGCCATTGGACAATAGACCAATGGCAATAGACCATTTAGTTATTCTGGGAGTAAGAAAGTACCCAGTGCACCCCTTGGTCTAATTCTTCTATGGGGGGAGGCTCTGAAAAATTTAATGGAATTTCTTCTTCATCTTTGCAGGTCATCTTCAATTTGTCACCATGAAATCAAATCTTTTGGGAGCACCACCTTTAACCTCCACTAGCTTAGGTATATCCATCAAGTCCTTATTCTGTTTACCATTATTATCAGGGAAGCCATTGCTCTTCAAACCACTGTGACTATTAATTTTCTACACATTACGAAATAAAATCTATTTTATTCATAAAACTCAGAAAAGCTGCAACATTCACAGGTTTTCATGAGGCATATAAATGAGAACCCTGTGACTTTACATTCTTTTGAAATATCATCTGTGGAAGTATATTTAGTATGTCTAGATAAGAAATATACACTAAATAAAGGCCAAACTTCCTTTGAATAAAAATGCTAGTTTCTCTTCTCCTTTCTTAACTCTTCCCTTTAATGAATGTTTCAACAAAATATCATGCATTTGAAAGATATTATGAGTAATTGATTCAGCAACCATGTCATCTATTCTCCACTCAATGGGTCCCAATAACTCCTTTTAATGTCAGTGAATGTTGTGTGCATGCATTTATAATAGAATGTACTCCCACGGTAGAGATTAAAGGTTTTCATAGAAACTGCAGGTCTATACAATCTTTTTCTGTAATTAATAACCTACAAGATAGGAAAAAACTTAACAACATGGCTGTTAACAACTAGTGGCAACAGAATAGACTCAGCTGAACAAAAAAAAAAAAAAAACAGCAAAACTATCATCCTTTGACTTAATTGTTTAATCTAATTTGCCCTACACTTCAGCATTCACACTAATTTGTTTTCAAACAATGAACACTTTAAGTGGCTCCTACTTACAGGTCAAGCATTTCCATGTCATTCAATCTCTTATACCATTGTAATCTGACAGTTTAAACATTGCAGGTATAATGGGGTATTTTGTATTAGGTGCAAAATATGACTATAGCCCATAGACAAGCACGAAGCACTCAAAAAATAAATAAAGCAAATTCTAGGATATTTATGGTTGGGACCACACTGATCTAGCCATAGAATTAATATATTTGCCTATAATGATTTGAGATTATCTCTGTTCTCTGTGCTCCTTTCCCTGGGGCGCATTATACTTGATGTCCCATTACCCACTTTGGGAATAGCTTAAGATTCATTGCCAGGAAGGGAAGAAGGAGGGTGCCTCCCATAAAATATATATTAAAAACACAAGTAGTACAAGTGCTGAGAACCACATCACAAAAGCAGAGATAGGGAGATGAGAAGGTGTTCCAAGTGGGCATAGAAAAGAGCCAAAAAGGTCTGAGGTGGTCAACACTGCAGTTTTTGGAGGCACGGACTCACAATAAACTTGGAGGCTGCTTCTCAGGAGACCAGTAAGAGTTCCTTCTATGAACAGAATGTTCTGATCAAACTGTGGACTTGATTAGGTTACTATTATCTTCAAAACCACTGTCAAAAGTGTAAGAACAAAAACTGTGTTCACAACTCTTTCTATTATCTTATGTTTATGGTGGGAGATGAAAGAGGTTATGTGAAAATGGAAACTGAACAAAAAAGGTTCACCACGTTTATTCAGGGACTTTTTCAAAGCTTCAACCAGTTAGCCTCAAGTAGATTTGAGAGAAGACAAACACCCTGTCTGGCTGAGATGTACAACCTTTTCCTGATGCTCTCACTCACTCAATTGGCACGACATAGCCAGGTGTACTTCTCCAGGGTGTTAAACACTGTAAGCAAAGGGAGTACACTCCCTCACATCAGCAGTAAGTGGTGAGAAAAGTCAACTTCAGCGAAGGCACTGGACTTTGATTTCCCAGCCTGTTAGATACTGTGCCTTTTTTCAGGTCCAGCCAGTGGCAGGGCTTAATGCATGTACCAAAGATGCAAAGTGCACACACACAGACTATAAGTACACACAATAAGACAAGAGGAAGAGCAAGGTCTTTACTGGCAGCCTCATTAACATAATCAGCACTTATGCAATGGAGAGCACCACCAAAAGCATCATCTTGCTCCTCATTTCCAGACTATGAAGGTTGAAGATCACAAGGACAAAATCTTGATACACAAGGTTGCTGTGATTTCTGGATGATCTCTAAATTTCAGCATTGGCCTCCAAATCTCACAGCTTTGGTGTCTACAGACGTCAGTCTTCTACTTTCGGGCTAATCCAGCTTGTAGAGGTCCCTTAGAAAATATGCCCACACTTTCACACAGCCAGTCTTCTCTGTCCCCTCTCCTCTCTGCTTTTCACATTTTTTCCCCCTGGATCCACTTCAACTACACACCCCACTCCCCTTTCCCCAGCATGTGGCCCTTCCTCTGAACTCTCTATAACAATTTTTGCACATCCTCACAGCCCCCTTTCAACATTCCGTAATAAATTTCACACAATCCTTCAAGCTCTCAAATACTACATATATTTGATCTTTCCGGTAAGGCTTAGCATAATCCTATTTCCCCTTGTTCTCATCAGTCACAAAATTCTAGTCGAATATCATAATGTTATATTGGAGTGGTTTTTTCGATGGCTTCTCAGTCCATGATATGAACCCCTCTGTACCATTTCTCCTATCTGCCATTGCTCAAGCTTGCATTTCTGAGAGTTTAATTTATTTCTTTTCCTGCTTCTTCTCTTTGTCTCTTAAGCTGAATAGCCATTAATCACATGGCTCTAATAGACCAGCTATCCTTGAGTGCATCGTATTGACACACTAAGGTCTTCAATCAGTTGCCAGGCCAGGGCACAGCACTTGACTTTAGCCTGTAAATGGTTGCAGTAACACCTGCCCAGCAGGTGGCTGAGGTTCTGGCTCATTAGAGTAATCCTTAGAGTAGGACTTTCATACACTTCCATACGAGAGACCTCATCCTGTACAGACTGAGCATGAGATTCTAGGCTAAGACTGTAAAAGGAGATTTCTTGTGATCTGGTAAGGTTTGTACTCCAGGTTAGGACACCACTGTCAATAGAGGCCACTCTGTGGTTTTTAAGGGTTGATCTCAGCTCTCCTCAGGTGAGATATTGTTACACAGCGCAGCTATAGTGGGTTTTGCAGAAAGCATTAATGAGATTTCTGATGTTACGGTTATTACTTCAGGAGATTCACAGGGGTAACCTGTTAAAGACAGAGGAAAATTCTGTGGAAAATATTTTTCTCTGATTCTATGAGATTCTCAACATTATCTTAAAGCTACTCCCCAGAACAGTGGGTTTTGGCCCAATGCACTGACATGATTATTCCTATTTCTATATCCCACTTTCAGAAAAAAACATAAAAAGCCACAAAAAGTCATATTTCTCAGGTTGTTTCTTTGTTTCCTTTACCTTACACAAATATGAAGCAACTAATCAGTTTCTAACATTCTCCTTCTTTTCCCAGACTCTGTAGTAGTATTTCACTTACTGGTAATACTACCAATTCTACTGGCAACACATCCTGTGTTATTTTAAATATATCTCCCCTTACTTTCTCTCACTCCCATTTATTTCATCATCTTTTATCTTTGGAAAAAAATTATTTGTCTAAGATCCACTTTTGTATTTTATTGAAATAAATTAAAGCTACATTATGTATAAGGAAGAAATATTGTAAAAGGAAAAAATCCCTCTCAAGTCTACAGTCCAATAGTCATTGGCTTTGGTTGAAATGTTTTAGGTTAACTTCTGTTTTATCTCATTAAGTTGCTTTGATTTTAAATGTATCATGGTGATATAAGAAGCACTTAATCAAATAAAGAGTCTCTACATCTTTCCATTCATTTTAAGAAAAAAAATCCATAAAAACCTTAAGAAATCAAAAGAACATTTACAACTACAAAATTACAAAGTAGTTGAATCTTTAGCTTTGGTAAGAAACAGCTATCTTGTGATGTTATACTTTAATTTTTCAATCTATTTCAGGGTTATGAAATGTGTCTTAAGATTCTAATTTTTTTTTCGAGGATGAAGAAAACTGATCGTTAATATGTGGTTTCCAGCACACACAATAAGCAAATGAACTGCATATTAAATACACTTATTTTGTTTCATTTAGAAAAATGCCATCTGAACTATGCACTACCAAAAACCAAATTATGGATTGAAATTCATACTGCTTGATAACATGGACAGCTTTTTTCATACTTTCCCAGGTCAATTTCATGGTATCTTGAAAATGATCACACCAAAAATGTTCTACTATTTCAGAAGTGCAGTAATGAAAAACAATCAGGTATCCTGAAATTAACACATTTTGAAGCATCATTGGACACAGAGATAAATATGTTCCTTTCAATCAGTTAGGGGAGCCTTCTGTTCTAGCAACTTAGGAACCTTCAGTAATTACCACCTACTCCTCTTTATGGAATCTGCTCTTTTTCCATGACCTTTCCTCATTTTCCTCTCTTCAGCGTGCAAAGAAGTACAGGAAGGAAATTTGGACTTCTAGAGGGGAGAGGACTTTCACTTTCTTCAACTGCAGGAAGAGAAAGAGATGATTGCTTGGGGTTAAACCTCGGGGAAATATGCAGTAGACTCAGCTGTTATTAACACCTTTTGCCATCTGGAACAAGTTGGTACCCTCTCAGTTTGGCTTTTCCTCAGTCTAGGGGAATTCTGCCGCTGAAGCAAGATTTAATTTTGTCTTCCTCACTACACAGCAAAAAAGGCTTGAGTCAGCTCTGACTCCTTTAGCAACATCTAAACCAATAACTTAAGTGTCCAGTTAGAGTTTCAGAAAGTTTGTCCTTGGAATTGCTGCTTATGACCAACTCTTCTAGTATGTCAAATCATCCACCATGATGTCTGTCATAAAGAATCTATGTTTTTTCTCCATTAACTATGAAATGGGCTACAATAACCATTGGTGATATCTGGTACATAAAATAACTTTATTCAAGGGCCATAACAGTTATGAGTCAACCACGATCAACTGTCTTCTCATTCTGGAAAACACTGAACATACTTTTCTTTTAGGATGTATATCTAGACTTGCTGATCAGATCAACCAACCTAATCCCTCTTATGCTCACTGTCTAGTCAGACATTATTTCACCAAATAAAGGTACATAAATAGCACTTTTATTTAGCGCTAGGTCATGATCACTCTGCCTGCTTATGATCTAATGGTCTAATTCTGTAGGCTGTAAGTACATTTACACTCCATAGTCTGCTTTTGTTCATTACAAATATATGATATAAAATAATCCCAAGACACTGAAAGACAAAGTATACTACACTGACTACTGTTTTTTATAACTAGAAATAAATGTGGAACTTATATTTTGTTTCTTTTACTGTCTCATTCATCTTTTTCACGAACTTGTCATTATCTTATTAATGACATTGTATTATAGATCAACTCTGGATTCAAGATCACAAAAATATAAGGATGTTTTATTAGTCAATAGAGGGATAAATAAACATTAGATGATGAATCTCTATCCAGATCAGACTATTAGCATTATCCCAATCAAAGTATTTTTCAGCCCAAACCTCAATTTACAGAGCCCATTTCACTTCCAGTTTAATTCAGAGTGCTGAAAGTGAGCTGTCTAGAGGCAGAGATTGTAGCAGAACACACCTTGTTCTGGAAAAGCCAGTTCTTAACAATCAGTCAGTGTTTTGAACTCATTGTGTAAAAGGCACTGAAACTGCAGTCAAATTACTCCGATAAAATGATGTGGTGAGATATTTAAATGTGAAGAAAATATTGTCCATTATGCTGCCCTTATTTTTTGTAACGCTTGGTAGACTACACTCAAATTAAACTAAGGTGAAATGGGCATGACTATGAAGTCATAAGAATTCGGGTTACTCCCTCACAGAAAGTATTGTGTATCCATTAAGACTAACTGGTTTAAATAACCAAATTGACTAGGTAAGGTTGGAGGATTGGCCAGTTTTACAGAGACTTTCTTAAAACTGGGTGGATTGGAAGGTGGGCAATTAAACATTATAGTAATGGATACCATGGAAAAACTAAGCCAGAGAATTTCTGAAAAGATAAGAGATGGATTAACCTGGAATGCAGATGGGTGAAAGGGAACAGTGATCCAGAAGAGCCCCAAATCTGCTCTTATCACACGAGTGTTGATAGACAAGCCACATACAGCAAGAGTTTTCAATTTCCTTAGTGTGCAATGTTGTGCTATATTAAGTTACATGGGATTTTTTCCTATTAAATAAAGATTTATTCTTTAGACTTTGGGCTGTAGTCAGAAGAATTTGGTAACTTCAACTCATGGGACATTGTACTGGTGTAATGTTCCAATTATATAAATATAATTTTTTACTTGCAGCCAGCTATTTTCATGACATTTTATATTGAAATGATTTGCCATTACCTTTCTCTACCTTTCTCTACCAAAATATACACCTTTGCAGTTTACAAAAGTGAAAGTGGAGAAAGACCCTAATTTTTAAATTTCAATATGTAGATACCACATTGTTGTACTAACCCTGAAAATATGAAAACAGTAAAAATAAAAACCTTATTAATCTTATTAATGATGTTGTTTATCATGCAAAAACTAGAATCTCTGTTGCATTGAGTTTTCCAGGTTATCCGAAATCATTTTATTTTACTATTGAGCTGTGTTTTCTTGAATGCCAGCCTAATTCCAGCATCAGAACAGGTATTTTTCAAGCATATACATTTGGTTATAGATTCCAAAGTTTTTAAGTCCTCCAACCTTAACTAGAAATAAATGTGGAACTAAGTCCCTATTCAACAGCTGTGATTTAGGTGAGATTCTCCTCTGTCGGAGAACCCCTCCATCTAGCCAAATCAGGCTGTTTTTCATTCCTTTCGCACCACTCATGTAAAACAAAGATCCCAGAACATCTGGAAAGCTGATTTTTGTCCACTTGCTGCTACTTGGCTTCCCTGTTAACTTGTGCCCATGAATTCCATTAGCTGCACATTATGAAAATATATATTTTAGCATTTCTCCTGCTGTTGTTCTATCTACAGCTGGGACCTACATTCCTTTTCTCAGGTTGTTGGTGATGTTTACAATAAAGCAAACCACAGTATTGTCCCTCCTCCCTTCTTTTACTGTCAATTTATCTGTTATGACTTTTGTTTTTTTTACGTCAGGTCTAAATTTGCTATAGGGTCTTGGCATGTGTTTCACAGGATGGAGCTGAAGGGTGGCACATAGTGTACAGGTTCTGTCAGCACCAATAGATGTGTAGTCCTGGTGCTAAAGGAAAATAAAAAATATTTAAACAGACACTGACATTCTGTCAGTACTACTCTTTCTGATCTGAACAACAAGAACTGAGTTTTCAGTTGGTTAACAGAGCTAGATATTCTTCTTTCACTGAAATACAAACACAGAATCCATTTTATTATTGGGAATCATTACCAAAGACCATTAGGCATCAGTAGGTCTCGATCACAACTTATTCAAGATAGATTCAGATCTCTAAGCCACAGTAAAAATTTCTCATCCAAAATGCCTTTTGCCTAAGTATTCAAGCCTTCCAGAACATGTCCATCATGTCAGTTTAAAAACACCCCAAAATATTTTTTTTCTAGTACATGAAGTTTCTCAATAAAAACCTGATCTAATAATATCATGTAGCAGATTCCACAGTCCATAGGCAGTCCTGTTGATGAGGTCCAATATGAGGTTTTACACATGACTGCTTGCCCATAATCAAAAGCAAGGCTTACTGGGGAAGGTGGGGAGGATGACATTTTGATTGTATGAGAGCTCTAATTTTTTCATAAACTTGACAGATAGGAGAAGGAAGATATGAAAAATGGAAGTTAGGCTGATATGGCAACATCTGGAATACAGAGTCAGCGGCCTTTGGATGAGATTTCCACCTCAAATAAAAGTAAGAGGGCTGAATAAATCAAATACACACTGTTTAGAACTAGCAGGGGCACTGTAATCTTTTCCTTCCACAGCTTACTTGTCCTTTATGGATGTGAATTAAACAACCTAAGGCGATATGAAGAAACTGTGTGAGATAACCCAAAAAAATCCCCTAACATTTCCAGATTCAGTAAGGTAGTTTTGATAAGAGCTTTCAACTAGATGTATACAAACAAGCAGTAAATATTGCCTCTAGCACTACATAATTGTTCTGACTAGCTGTACACCTAATCATTCCTCACAACTCCAGGGCCTTCTTTTAAATGTGAAATTTAATACAACAAGAATTAGTGTTGTTTAGCATTCAGGAATCAAGGAGAAAACTTTTCTAATCAAGGAATTATGCTTCCAAACTGAGGACAAGAGTTTATGGGAGGACTACAAACAAACAAAAGTTTACTGATAAAATGAAGAATTACTACTCTGGCTGCTTGGGCATGGAAGCCAGAAATCGAGTATTTTATAAGAATCTCAACCACCCTCCAATCCCAGATTAAAGTTTAACATAAATGAGGTAAAATATCTCATAAGAGCAGTGATCTCAAAATAATTTCACCGTATCAGAGCAGTTGTCTCAGTTGCATAACCTCTCCGTACTTTTTCCTTAAAAGACTTGTATGAAGAGTTGCTCTTAAAAAAAATTAAATAAATTATCACACCCTTCCTAACCTTTTAACATCCCACAGTAATTAAAAGGTGAAAACTAGAGCATGATCTATTTTTTAGAAGGTTGCTTGTGTCATAGTACCACACAAGATATTGAGGTCCTTAAGTAGCAGAGAGCAAAGTATAACGTGGAATCTACCTATTGTGAACTCCCCATCTCATATCTGAAACAATGTCCCTGCCTCTGTCAAGACTTCTCCCACAAGCACACCACCACTGTCATTTTTAGCTTTTGGTGTTTCACTTCTGAATATTTCTGTTAGTACAAACAAAAACAGTTCATATCTGTCTATAGTTGAAGATTGTATCTAAATGTAAATATGTCCTTAAACTAGCTGGGATCTGTAGAGATTAAATGAAGAAGGAACTGTTGAGTCAGCTAGTCTGGTACACTCCTGTATTTCAACCAGTTACCCTTTGCATATTTGAGGGATAGTGGGTAGCCCATACTGTCAGGAAACACAGTGTAGCTAAAGTGATTATGTGCACACCTGTCTGCAGTGACAGGCAGTGGAATCAGATGGAAAGAGAAGCACTACGTAGCGGGTTTGCAAACCCCCTTTTTCCTGAACTCTGATATGGGTTTGCCTAAATTTTTGATCCAAAAATTTCATTACAATTTTTATTTCTCATGCATAAGAAAATATGGTTGATCATGTGTTCTTCTGGTGACAATCATAACTGAAAGCCTGCACCCTTTGGCCTGACTGACAAAACACTTACAGAGCCTCCAAGAGGAGCAGAACACTGCAGGACACCCTAATGTTTTGTTGTTTCTGATTTTTTTCCTCAATCTCCTTCCTGCTAAAAGAGACACTGTTTAAACCAGTTCAAGCATTTCAATTAGCTGTAGGGTTAATGGCTTTTTCTATTACTAGTGTATTAATGATAGCATCCTGTATCTTATAATCAAGATTATTTTTGGAAGCCTCTTTAGATTCATATAAGTCCAGAATTATTCTTTTCACTGGGCAGGAAAATCTCCAGCTATTTTTTTCATCTAACTGCCAATAAAACATAAAAAATCTGTAAGGATAAATGTAGCTTGCTTCTCTCTAATTTACACAGAGGAATAATCAAAGGCAGGCCAGGTGCTTCTTGCGTTGACCAAGAAAAAAACAGATTATTTTTTAATACGGATTCTTTTTTAAAACAGATTATTATTTAATAATAACTAATAAATTATTATTTATTATTTTTACAGGGTGTAGGACTGGGGATCCAGGGGCGACTTTAACTGAAATTTTTCACATCTTTAGTCAGTAATGTCCACTTCTCTGTTTAGGGATCTTGGGAAAAAATTAAATCAATGGAATTATTTCATCTAGAAAAGCATCTGCTGTGCAAGGAAAAAAAAAATCAAATAATGATTAATGCAGTACCTAAGCATTATAATCCTCTTGCCATGAAACATTATGGTGGGTCTAATGGCTCATGCACTGGTTACATCTTCACATGTGAGAATTGTTCATGCTAGTGAACACCTCTGGAGGTTTTAACATGAAACTAAAAGACCTGGGGATTTGCTCAGGGGATTCCCAAATGGTCTGTAATACTTCTGCCATCCATACTGTGTTTATAAACCAGCCCAAGGTGATAACCACAGAAAGGTGTTGCCACCTTCTGACTGCTGAGTAGGGTGCATGAAAATTATTTGTTCTGCCCGGGGCACTTCCATCTGTGTGGCCACCTCTGTGAGAGCCAGGAGCCAGGGCACCCACTGCCACCTGCAGCCGTGCCTGAAAGGCTGGGACCTGCACGGCAGCCTGTGCTCACCCCAGAACCCCAGCACGGCAGCCTGTGCTCACCCCAGAACCCCAGCACAGCAGCAGCCGGTTAGAATGCCCATTCTATGGCTGCTAAAGCCGATCTCCCCAATGCCGCAGCAAAATTTCCCCACCTACCTTTCTGAGTGTTGATCAGCACTCACATCAGGAAGGAAAGAAGAAAACAAAGAGATGAGAAAATAATAACTCATGGCAGAAACAAAGACATCATATTTGAAGTTTGCTGAGAAAAAAAAATCATAAGTGCCAGGTTACAGTCACAGGCACCACAATTTATCTTTAAAGATAAATTTCTTGGACAGAGTCTGGAATACTTGTGACTGGTTGGAAGGAGTTTTCTCTCACTGTTCATGTGTTAGCATCATCCAGAGCTCACAACAGTTTGGATATGAACACCTGATTTTAGGCTCTGAGGTATTGATATTGACACATTTAACCTGTTTCTTTTGGTGTAAGGGCAAGAATCAGCCATAGTACTCTGTAACCTTGTAGGACAGCAATACCCTTCTAATCTCCATAGATATTAGCCCTGACATAATCAATATCAGCAGCAAATTAGTGTAAACTTCTTTAAATTCTGTCCTGTCCATCACACATAATGTTATACAGAATAAATACTTCAAATATGTTATATTGTGTGATAACAGTTCTGGAGGTGTTTGGCTGAGCTTCTTGATAAGAAATATGTGTTGCAAAAACTTTCAAAATACCATTGCTAGCCAAGTTGCTCCAAAAAAGTACCAAAAAAAATAAGAAATGGTCATATTTCATGTGATGATTTTCCATTGTTCTGAATATTTACTTTATACACATGTTCACACAAAATGAGTTTCAAAAATATATCTATTATGAAACTAAAAGTTTAATTCTTCATTAATTTCTACAGAGGAATGCCTGCATACATATCTCACATAAAGAAAGGTACCTAATTATTTAATAGGACCTAATTATTTAATAATCCTAAACATGGTAGAAAGAATAGAGTTTAAAATGATAAGGGGGACGAGGATCTGAAAAAAAAGTCAGAGAACAAATATGCATTCATGGATACCTTACAGAGTCCTAATATCAGCAAAAAATTGAAACTCTAATCTTAAATTATTTGATTCACTGCACATCACTGTCCTGTCTATAACAAGTTGTACCTAAATGTTTATTGAGTATAACTTCAGGTGCTATAGTTCTCAGAGAGATTTTTGTCTTGTATTCTTTTTTAAATAAGTCTAACAGAAAAGGAAATCAATTGAGGAAAAAGACTTCATTTTTTGCTGATTATTAACTACCAAAATCATTCAGTTCTGAATGTCCACATTGAATTTAACTTGAATATATATGTACAGGGTTAGTTAAATGGAGAGCACATGCTGAAATTACCAGGCATGCACCTTTGCTCACTTCAGGAAATGGAGCTGAATCAGTGTGACTAATTAAGACCTCGGTGCTTTGCATGCACTGTATGATGGAATTTTCCTTCCAAATGCAATTTGAAAATAAACATTATCCCCATAAAAGTGATCTCATCTTTAGTTTGCAAAGAAGCACAGGAACACTGGTTTATGATGCAAGACCTTGTAGCTCCCAGAGAAAAAGGCATTATCAGAGACAAATTCACCTTAAGATGGAATGACCTTTAATAAATGTTGAACTGTCTACTATCTCTCTCCATCCCATCACAGAAGCAGAGACACCTAGGGCTATATTCACTTACTTAATGTAGACATCTAGAGTACAAATCAATTGCTCACTCACATCTCATAACTAGTGCAATTGCACTGCCAGTGTCCTGTTTGATCCAGCCTCTGATTGTTCCTCAGGAAGGGCACAGAGGTGCCACAGGTCCTCTATTGTCTGTTACAGCCCTGCAATGACATCCTAGAGATCCACAGACATTTTCAGATGACACTAGAAATTGGTGTATACACAAAGACCTACTCAATTCAGCTGACCAAATAAATGGGTGTTTACTTTAGGATGAGCTAAAAAGATTTCTGGAGCTAAAAACTGAGTTGATCATTGACTTACTTCACTTCCCTAAAGACAGACTGGAAAAAGGAACAAAACTTACTAGAACCAGCATGTTAGTGAAGTATCCTGGGATTTCACACAGTTCATTATATAAAATAATAATAATTGGGTTTTCATTACTCATTTTTATTTTTTAAGTATTTCAAGATTAAAGCTTTGCAATTTCTTAGGTTTTAATTTTTAATTTTTTTTTTCTGAAATAACCTGGCAGATACACTTACTACCACATCTGTTCTGGTCTAAGTGCACAGCTCTCTCTAAGGATCAGGCCTCTCCTGACACCATCAGCTGCCTTTGCAATATAGTCTTTATGCTTATAATATTACATAAAATGTAACAGCTCATCCAGCTGGCATGGTAACAGCTCACATCCATACAGCAAAACACTTCCAGCTTCCCAAGAAAAGCTGGCTGTGTACAACTTCCTTAAGGAGAACAACCTCAAGACAAGCCTAACCTCAGCAGCCTGTAGCTTAACAGTTTTAGTCCTAGAACCTAGGTACCAGACCCTGGTACTGTTTAATTTACTGGGACAGCTATATTCAGAGAACCAGTGGGAAATGGGATAAGAAATGCCTTGCTGCATCAGAGTGTGGTCCATGAGCCCAGCATTACTTCTTCATCAGTGACAGCAGTAGATACTAAAAATTCAGCCCTGACCACTTTTTATATCCCAAATTCATCATATTCTCCATTTTCCAAAATTGTTTTATTAGCTTTTATTACCATTTTGGAACAGCTTCTAGACTGTTTGCAGACATCTTCCTTTTCAGAAGAGTGCTTTATGTTGTTGGTTTGGTTTTTTTAATTCACTCATTTATATGTTATTCTATGTTCTATGGTGTGTCCTAGGTTTCTATGTTCTGTGTCTTAAATGTTCAAGAATCATGTCAAAATTTGAATGCTAGATTTATTTGGTCCACTCTCTCCTAAGAAAATGTTCAAATGCCTTAGTGACCACTGCTGAGGAGCAGCTCTCCCATTTCTTTTTCTTGAATCAGGTTCTGTGTCCCAAGATACAGAACTGCACTTCTCTTGTGGGGTCTGAATCAAGATTTTCTAGGAAGCAGTGATTTATTGCATTTTTCTATTCCTGATGAGGCTCTGATCCAGTCAATATGCAGGTAGTTTAAATCACTGACTATCACCACCTATGCTAAAGCTGCAGCTACGGTAATGTTATCTAACATACCCTGATCTCTATCAAGTTACAGTACAAGAAGAGCATAAGGTTTTTACTGCTGGAGTATGGGATTTCCATCTGCCAGCAATTTCCTCTATTCCCTCAATATTTTATGCTGCAACACCTTTTACTGTCTTTCGTGTACTGAGTCTGTACATCTCAGTTTGTCATGCCTGGAATATTAGCACCAGCATCTCCTAAAGAGCTCCACAAGGTCCCTGAGATATTTAAATCAATATTGTCATTTGATGCCATGCATTCATTTCCTCAGCTTATTCTTAGGATTCCAGATTGGTGTAAAAACCCTTAAAAATTTTGCCCTTGCACTGTCACTCAATACCACATGTGCCAGTCAACTGGCACTGTAGGAGGTGTCATTTGCTTTCCATATTTATTATTATTGTGCTGTTTATTTCCCTCCTGGTCCTTTCAGAGACACATGGAACACTAATTTTGACCCCCCCCCCCCCTCTGGTTTACTGCAATAAAAACAGACAAATAAAAAAATTTCACCTTGAACTGTGCATTTCTACAGAGACTTTTCTATGCTGAATTTAAAGAATTTGTACCTAGGAAATTTATTGGAATGAAAGTCTTAAAGCATTCTGATTAAACCAATTTATAAAACAAACCAATTCACTACTCAGAGATATTTAGAAAGAAATTTTCAGGTTTTAGCTTGTGAAAAAAATGTCCTTTTCTTTTGCAGATTACAGGTGATGAGTAAGGCTTTTTCCCGATGTTTTCAAAGGAAGTACAACTTATTTTTATTTAATTGGGCATTGTTAACTGGTATTTCCAATTGCAGCTGCACAATTCAGTGAAAGACAGTAGAGTTTATCTACCAGAATCCTTTTAAAAATATGTCTTCCCTAAGCCCTCCAGCATACTAAGTACATATGAAGTATACTGGTCTTGGAACCTGTAAAATTTTGAGTACTGATCTCTACTAAGTGATGTGATCAGAGTTGAAACTGAATGAATGATTTCATGTTCAAAGACCTGAGAGTATTGACATGGATGAACATTAGTTCTTGCACTCACACAAATAGTTACAATTTCTTTGTTTTCATGCTTTTCCATACTGACAGACATTTAGCCCTTGGGGTCCACTATTATGTGCAGAGTGAGTGGTTTAGCTTTGTTTCCATTAGTATGAGAGACAAGAGAGTGTCACTGTGAAGAAAAGAAAGGCAATACTGAGCTGGATGTTCAAAACAAATCCAATTTCAAAGGCCTGTGGTGCTGAAATGGAAAAGCCTGTGTGTGTGTGTTTGAGTGTATGTGTGTGTGGTGGCAAATGTGTGTTCCATTGCAATATGAGGTAAAAGGCATTTCAAGTGCTCCCTGAATAACAATGAAGTATTGGAAAGCAATGACATTCTAATCATTGCTGCAAATGTCAGTGCAAGGAGCCCGTGGGTTGTGGGTCCCCAGTGCACAAGTTAACAGCTTTACAGTAAAATCACCAGGGATCAATTAAAAGAAAACTGTTAGCAACCTTCATGCACTCTATTGCTGAAATGCTTGAGAAAAAAAAGGTCTAATTATAGTCCTAACCTTTCCCAGTGGGCTATGAATGAACCTCCCAATGGTCTGTGAATGAGCTTCCAAATATGGCATTGAATAAGAAGGCGAAAGAAAGCCGTGGTGTGTTATTTTCACATGTTTAGGGTTTCTTATGAAAGGCACTCAATAACACAGCTGGTGACCAAGCAAACTGAGATGAAATGAATGAATACTCTGTAATGTAACCAAAAACAAAGTGGGATAGGAATTTAAGTTTGTTAAGAGACAGAAATCAATGTCAACCTGAAAACTATGAACAAGAATTAGGTGTAAAAGAACAAATTGCATAGAACTATTGTGCTAATAACTTTTGTGGAACTTAATTTTACTCAGTATCATGCTTCATTTTAGCAATGTTTCAAGCCAATGTGAAAAAAGGAGTGAAATGACTGAAGACGTCTAGCAAAGGAACATATTACAGGATTTTTACCCAGTAACTGTCTGAGGTGGAAAAAAAAATATGACCTAATTTGCTTTCAGCCATTCACAACCTCAAAAATAATTCTGAAGTCAGAATAGATCACAGAAAAGGAGGGGCCTAGTGAGGACATGTTTTTCATTTGGCCAGGAGTGGCAATGTCTTGAAGCTGATTTTCATGCAGAAATAATCCAGAGGGACAGATGAGCCTGGATGAGTCAGCCTTGCAAAACTAAACACAAAAGGAATTATGAAAAATAGACACAGTAATGAAATGCATAATGACAATAAACCACTGCATGCTATTACCATACAAGACCAACTTCAATAGATCTGGTGTGGTAACTCCACACCATACCTCAGGGTACATCTCTTTCCTTGCCTTAGCCACCCTCTGGGGTAGCTCTCTTCCACCCTAGCAGCAAGCAGAATTAATGGGGACAGGAGGGATACTTTTCTAATTCTCTGGTCCAGGAAGATGGAGAGTTGAGAAAAGCAGCTTCCATATGTAGGTTTAAGCTCCAGTCTTTCTCTATTAACATCATGAGACAATGTTAAGTTCTGAGATGGGGGGGAAAAAAAAGACTGTATCCTCTTGGGACTTCAAAGACTTTTACCTCAGGTGCTGGCACATTGACTTGTTTTGTGAAGCTATGAGCTTATTCTTAAACAGTATCGACAGGAAACAGCAGATGGCTAAATTGCTTGCAAATGCTTTTATATTATGGTTTATATTCACCAAGGCACTTCCACACTGACATGAGCAATGTCATTTTCTAGTAATGTTTGGAATTAGTCCCTTGGGTCACCAATTCCCAGGCATTACCAGATGATAACTCTAAAACTGTGATTACTTAAATATTTTCAAATCCTGAAGTACTCTTATAAGGATACAATTTGCAGCCATGGGAGACTTCTTACAGTGTTGCTATCCATACAAATATCACTGGAGTCGTGTTTCAAGTCTCCATCATATACCCCCTGGTAAAAGACTTCATAACTGGAAAGGAAAAATATATTTAGGCTGAGGCATATTTTACAAGATCTTCATCAAATGTGGTTTCCCATCTCCCTTTAGAAGAGAAAGACATTTTTTAAATAAACCAGTTATATTTAAACTAAAGCAGAATAATTTGAATATCTGATAAAGTGTCTTAGAATATTTTTGACCTTGGAAAAGAGAATACACCTTTTGACACTACGCAAGTATCAAAATATGCATAAGGGAATTAGATATTCAAAACCTGCTAACATTCAATTGTCTCCAGCGCCTCCATAAAACTTCACTGCTGTTAATTCCACAGATTTTATAGATTCATGCTGAGTATTTTATTTGCAAATCACAAACTATTTTCATTTATCTTCCTATGTAACTCTTTAGTATATATAAATATTATCCTATTCATACTTGTCTGAAAATATATAACATAATAGGCAAGATAACATAAAACTGAAAACTCACAAGTATATATTTATTTGTAACATTTTGTCTTAAACTTTTTCCATTAGTAATAGCATTTTTCAGTATTAATTCTATTAAGGCATTTAGTAGTTAAGAATATATTTAATAAGTAATGTGACCATGTTTTAACCTATAAGGAGAAAGTATGCTAGATGGAAGAATATTTACTGCTCTTCTATATATAATTTATTAAGATAATATAAAAAATTCTAGACAACTACATTTTAAGACGATTTTGTTTTTAGCATTGATCTTGAGAACTATTCAGTAAATTTCTGGAAATCTGAATGGCTTCAATCCTTTAGAGTTATATGAGTTATATGTCTAAAATAATGCATTACAGAATCATGGCCCAAACCAGAAAGTTTCAAATAAACAGAAGAGAAGTATGCAAGAACATAAAAAATCATACATTAAATAAGCTGCTTGAACCATTAATAGCATGAGTAATGATATCAGAATATTTGATGAAGTACATAGGAAACCTAAAATTCAGTGTCTGAACATGGACAATATCCATAACCAAAAATTTAAATAATTAGAAACTCTTACCATGCACTTTCATTAAACGATAAAAAATACAAGCCAGCTTGAGGTGAGGGGCATCACTGAAAAGAGGTATGTAAAATATTCCTAACTTCCCGCTAATAAAATTCTGACATAATGCCAACAACTACATCAATAAACAAGCAGTGATATATTGAATAATATCTAGATAATAACACGGAGCAGTCATTCATCACATCTCTAGGAATGCCAGTGCTGATACATCTGAAAAGGTTCTAGTTTCAAATGTTAATAACATTCTTCTGAGAGTTTATCAGATTAATTCCAAATTTTTGTCACAACACCTCATTTTACCAAAGCTGAAACACTGTACTGAACATATATTTTTAAAAGTCATATCACTAAGAGGTTTTTTTTGAAATTTCTGATACTTACATTTTATTTAGTATGAATATTTGTTTGTCTTAGGTTTTTGGTGGGTTTTTTTTGATTGGTTGGTTGTTTTGGGGGGGTTTTCTTTTAGAAGACCTGGGATGTCTTGGCATTTCTTTCCAACTCCAGAAAGCAGCAGCCATATGGAAGAGTCATCTCCTAGAGAGGTCTGGCTTCTGTTTCAAATAATATATTTATATAATTGAAATATAATATTTATATTTGAAAGGAGGACTTGTGAAGGTTTACTCAAAAACCTTGTCTGAATTATTAACGTCTAAATATCACAAAATAATATTGTTTTTATAAGTGGCAGCACAAACCTCTTCAAGCTGTAAGTTCAAATTGTTCTTGTCTCGATGACCACCTAAAGGACAGTGCTCTACTCTACAATTCCCTTCATCCCCTCCAGGGAGCAGAAGCCCTTCACACTTTTTTTTTTTTTTTTTTTTTTTTGATCCTGTCTTTTATGGCGGGTGCAAGAATAACATGCTTCACCTATGCTTTGTATCATCTTTCTGCACCAGCCTCCACACCACAGTACAACTGTAAGCTGTGGGGAAGGATTCAGCTAAATGTCATTAAACTTAGAAGAAATTTCACTGTAACTCCCTCCTGATATAGGATGTCCTTGACTGTATTTATCTGTTCTGGAAATGAGCAGTACAGAAAATAATTCATTAAAAAGTGATAAACTGCATTATCCTTCAGCAGTTGATAAATGCCATGACTCCCAGCTGATTGTAGCATATCTATAATGGAGTGTGGGAGTGTGGGCTGTGAATATCTTCGTTATTCATTTTGAGATTTATAAAATGCCTACAGCCACAATAGTGAGGCTTTATATACAAAAATCAAAGGCATAAATTTCATACACAGCCCACAGTGGGATGTGCTACCTAAAATGACTGCTGCTGCTGAAGCTAGAAATTCATTGACAATCCAAGCAGGGTGTAATATAAGATGGAAAGGGACCAATTGCCTGAAAAACAGAATCAAGTACCTAAATTTCCTCTCAAAAGAATTATCCACAGTAGCATAATTTTGATTCTATACCAGGCTCAGGAACTATCTGAGTCGGAGTCCTGGTTTTGAATGACAGAAGTAGATTACGGTGACTAAATATTGCTCAAGGTTCTTTGCATGGGAGTTTTATAGTAATTGTACTCCACAACTGATTAATTGCTGCATCACTTGAAACACTACTTTATTTTCTCAAGTTTCTACCATCACATAATAGACCAGACACACATGGAGGTCTCAGGCACTGGCGAGTCAGGGAGGAAAATGGGACAGCCAGGAGTACAAAATGTTACAAGCAATGACAACATCCATAAAAAGAGAACCTTGTAAAGTGTGTGGGAGAAGTGAGGCAGGACACAATGAATGACAAATAAAATATAGAAAAGAGACAGATGGGATATGGGTGGCATAAACACACTGGCTGCTGAGCAAACTTGGGAGATGCAGTGTCAAAAACAAATGTAATGGAAGAAGAGGATGGTAATATCTATAAGATATCTTGTAGATATAATGAGTGGAGTGGGGAAGTAGATATCAAAAAGAGGAATTTCCACCTACCTTTGACAGCAAAGGAAGTGCCACCTCTAGAAAATGTCAGTCTATATATATAAAATACCTAAGATCCCATGGATGTCTCATTAACAGTATTCAGATTATTTAATCTGTGTGGTTTTATTTTAAATTCTTATCCTGATATTTTGAGGACTCTACTGGTAACTTCAGCAAACTAATAACCTAATCTGAGAAACTGAACATATTGATGGGCAATGGACAAGTACAGAGACTCCAATGAAATCTGGTACAGTGCTGAAAACAATTCAACATTCCTTAGATAATACCTGAAGGTATTCATTCCTTCACTCCTGCACATTATTTATTTAGGAGATTTACCTTACCAGGAGCCTTTATGAGATCTACCCAAAGCCTCTTGAATTCAAGCTAAGCTATATGGTCTCAATGCTAAAAAGTAAAAGGATACTACAGTGGCAGACTTAGGCATGAGCTCTTGGCAAAAATTCATTCCTTAAGAGAAGTAATATTTCTGCTGTATTCCTACCTACCTGTCACCTGAGTCAAAGTGAGCAATTGGCAGCACCTCTCCAAAACAGAAAGTCACATTTAAAGCTAAAGAATTCACACGGCTTCTTTAAAGAAAACAAATTACTTAAAAACTATCCAAAATTAAATTTGTTACAAAATTGTCTGTGAACCAAGGAATCAATCAAACCATATTTCCAACTGATCTGTGTCATATATTTTGTGCATCATCTACTCCTTATTGCAATACTACATCCTATGTTAACACCCTTAGTGCATTACTTCCAGATGCTTTTCATATCAACAGACAATATCTTCTTTTTGTTTCCTGTGCCTCTCAGAACTCCTTCCCCTGTTTCCTCCCATGTGCACTACCTATGTTTTGTCTTCTATCTGCACAAAAGAGAATATCCACTACAGCTAATTAGGTGCTATGTGCATCCCAAATGATCAGCTAATGTATACATGTTAACTGATGAGGGATTTGCTGAGTTATAATGGATAATGACTGATTTCACCCTGTAATTCTCACAGGGAGGTACAATAAAAGAACATCACATTTTTTTCAGGTACCTAACACGTTTCAATGTCATAAAAAGACATCTAAATTTAGATATTCATATTTAGGCATCTAAGGAAACATGATATCTCTCAGGTTCAATTTTATTCAACGGAGATCTTGTCTAACTAGACAGCTAAGCCTAGAGAATGGTCCAGCTGACAAATTTGCATCTGGGGACATCAATCCTCTCCCTGAACTTTGTTAACTGAAGGTCCTCAGATCATAATTCTGTGGTCAGGAGTCCACCAGTATTTGAGAAGCATTTGGCCACCACATTGGCTAAGCAAACTGAACACAGGACCTAGGAGAGATGATCCTTTAGTGGCAGGAGAAAACCAGGTTGGGTTTATATCAGTTTATACCAAAAGGCACTGAACAGTTGTGCAGACAATTGAATTGATACTAGGTCTTCACCAGCTGTACCAGGAATTTAGACACCTACTCTCTCTAGGCACCAACTATTCTAACACACTTATATTTACACAGTTAACCTCTAACTGAATGTCTCCTTTAATGCCCTTGTAAATTTGCCAGGTTTGGCTGGATTGATTAAAGAGTCCCTGTAGAGAATATCTGAGGACATCAAACCAGTAAAGCTTTGGTTTCCAAGGTCTGCAAAACAATCTGCATAGAAGGCACTCAAAATATGAAAATGTCAGAATTCAAGTTGCCTTAATCTGTCTCCCTCATGTGAATACATGATGGTATATTTTTTAATTACATAGTCACATTTTTTTTCCCAGAGGACCTCTACTTCATTCAGTGTGCAGATGAAACAGTGCTCATTTAATGAGCAGCAGTTCAGTATTTTGTTTCCTCCTTATTCTTCACTGTGCAGCTCTTGGCCTTATTTATTGCACACAATTATAACATTGCTCAGAAGACAGAGTTATTAATTTCCTCATGGGCTTTTTTGTGTAACTCATCTCTATAATGCATTCATTTTCACAGCACCCTTTCGAAACACTTCCTCTATTCACAGCCGAGATGCTACGCTTGGAGAGATTAAAGTCCACAGTATCCACAGATATGAAGTGGCCAATTTAAGTCACTAGGCAAATTATTTTTTCAAGGACTTAACATTGCTTCACATTTATAAGCTCTGTACACACCCCTGTTGGTATCATCCTTGCAGAGGATGCTCATCATTCCTGCAAATCAGATGCCAGGAATTAGCTAAGTACTCACAAATAAAATAAAATCAGTAAACCATCATAAAAAAATAATGGCTTGTGTGCCTTGATTAGCATTATAGGCTACTTGACAAATCTACCTCAATTTTTCATTGATCTTCTTCATCAGCCTGCTTACTCTCTGTCCCACTTTCCTCATCGAATCAATCTTAGTTTTTCTTCTGACTTTCCATTCAAATTCAGTCCCTTAAAGGAAACACCAAAAGTCACTAAAGACTTCTCAAAGCCTTGGTAAAACTTAATTTATCTTCAATGCATCAAAAGGCTGTCTGTGGCAGAACTTGGACACAGACAGGAGAATTCTCAGAGATACAGGGTTTCTAGTGCTGTCTCTAACATGCTGAAGGGGTGTGGCTGTGGCTGTGGCTGTGTGGGAATGTGTATATAGACACGAAGTACCATTTGTTTTTTCTCTCATCTTTAGCACTTCACCCCAGTAGGTGCCATAGGAATTTGGCAAAGCAAAGAAGATGACAATGACTGCTTGGCTGCCTCCAGCTGTCAAATTCCTGAACAAATATGTATATTGTCTATGCATGTAAATTATCTTGAGTAGCCCAATCCAGTATTTTGATTCTTCAGCTCTGTCACTTGTCCTTTCCACCCTCCTCACTTACAGAAGAATGGCTTTATTGCTGTCACCAAGGCTGTCACCAACCAAACACAAAACTGGACTCTGTTCAGCACAGTCTACATCTATCATGTGCTTCCCATGACATTCCAACTAAGTGATAATTAAACAATGCTAAGAAATCAAGAACCATTTGGTGTCATTCCCATGAAGCTGGTGTAAGAGGATATTGATTTTGCAATTTGATACTGATAACCCTCAGCACTTTCCATCCCTACCAGCCATGGATATCTGCCCCTCATCTCAAACAGCTGCCTCTTGTTTCAGGCTCCTTCACAAAGAACTGTCTGTTTCCTTTGGCACAATCCTTTCTCCAGCTTTGGCACGATCCATTAAATATGGAGCTTAATATTATGAACATCATATCAAATGGCAGCTCGCTTAGGCCTCTTCTGAAAAACAGAGATATCCTCAAAAAAATACAAATCCTGAAAATCTTCTATAGAGTATCTCTAGGGACACTAACAAATAGGGGAGCATTGGACAAATTTTCTTCAAGAAAAAAAGGAAAGTTCTCCATATAAAGAGACAATTCTGACAGGATTGCAAGCATAGCAGTTTAGCATAGCAAACTTTGCTGTAATGTAGAAAATATTGTAAATGCAGAATAGAGATGAGATTATATTAGAAGTGAGAGTGATTAACAATTTCCATGACTCTATGCTAGCTAAAGCCCAGTAAGTAAAGTCTCAGAAATAAAAATCCTCAAACTGAGAGGATGTTGAAAGAAAACTATAAGCAGCAGCTTCCCACAGTGAATATAAATAATGAATGTAGATTAATGAATATAGTAAAAAAATAATGAGTAAAGGTAAAAGAAGACATCTGTTATATCAAAGATGATGAGAAACATTTAATTTAGTTGTTTAGAAGCTTATGCAATCAGTACAAAAGGTTCCAGACTGAGAGTTAAACAAAAGTTCTGGAAGAACAAATATCTATTGACATGGGAGTTACTGAGTTCATTTCATCCCAATGGTGTTAATTTCATTCTGCTGGTGTTGATCTGTGTTAATACCTTGTGAGAAAAGTCTCCTTGTTAGTTTTTGCTGGAAAATGAGAAAAGCCTGATTGAGTAAATAACTGAAAGATAATGTCTATGATCTTAAAAAAAAAATGGGGGAGAGGTAGGGAAAAGGGGAAAAAAGAAAGGGAAGACTGGGGAAGGGAAGATGGAAGGGGAAGGAGAAGAGGGGAAGAAGGGAAAAAAGAAAAAAGGGAAGAAAGGAGAAAAAGGAAAAAAATGAACAGGAAGTGAAGAAAAGGAAAAAGAAAGGGAGAGAGGGAAAGAAAATTCAACAATCAAATTGTATTTTACAAAGAAAAACACTGTGACAACAAAAGCAACAAACAAAGTCCAGTTCAGCAATCATTTAAATCAGCAGAGAAACTTCCTCCGTTTGTCACAGACTTTGAATCAGGACTGAGGAGAGCGGCCAAAGGAGCTACTACACCCCAGAAATAAAGATCCTGTGGAAGGGAACTAAAAGGCAACTGAATTTTACTGGGGGGAACATGGTTTCTAAAGCTTTTCCCAGTCAGATGACCACTATTTATTTAAAGGATTGAGATTCCATAAGTGAAATATTTGCAGTCAAGGAATCAAATCCTCTGGGCCTTGTGACCAAACAGTCTCCCAAATCTGAACCATCATAGGGCTATTTTCTCACTCAGCTGTGCAAATCCAGTTCTGATTACACCAGCTCAGCCTTTTGTGGGATGCAGGGAATATTTTCGTATTGGTCTGCACCAACTTTTCAAAATGGCCAGCAGTCAATGAATTTCTCATTACAACTGAAGAGAGGAAGTTTAAAGCTTTCAACTTTCAAATTGCTTTATACAAGCTGAAAAATATTGACACTGAAACTGAATTGTTTGCCAGCTACCAAGCATCCTCACTGTTGATAACAGCAAAGACATGGTTACCTTCTCTATGCTTTATTTTGACTGCTCTTTTACAGTATTTTGACCTTGATTGATCCTCCCCTGCTACTGGAAAAAGGTACTCCCATTTGATCATTAATCTCATAATGCAAATTGTCGAGCAGCCCTGAAATTGTTTGATAATTTGTGTGATGTTTTTAGTGTGCTGGTGGAAGAAGGTAACTTAAGAGGGCATATCTGAAAACACCACCCCTCTGCTCAGTTGCCATAAAATGCATCAGCTCATCAAGCAAGTCAGGGTGCAGTTGGCCCTTCTGCTTTTTATGGAATATAATTATGGGGCCACTGATTGCACACATGGTAGCACAACACTAAGGAGAGGCAGATCAGTTGGGATAAATGGCAAGCTTATCTGCTTAAAGTTGGAAAGTGTCAAAACTACAATGGACAAAAAGACAAATCAAATAATTTTGTTTCACAAGTAGTATGCTCTGCTGGGAAACAGAGGAACACAGAATGGATGTAATAATGTACAGTAATAATAATACCTCATACCTCATATGACTTCTGCCTGAAGGTATTCAGCACCTCCAGGTTCTCACACTCTACAGTGTATCTGGACATAGCATAATCTCATATCTGATTAAAATATTGGTCATTTATCACTAAATTTCATGCCTTCTGGAATTGGAAAACATTTACTAGCCAAGTATGGCCCAACCCAAAACCTTATCAACAATGGTGAAGATGTCCTGAGTTCTGACATGGATTCTTGGGTGCTTTAGATATTTCATTTTCTTCTGCCTCCTCATGATCGCATTTTCATGATTTAAGGAAAATAACATTTAATCAGCTATCTCTCCAGGGTATTTTAATGCTTAACCAATCAACTACGAAGCATGATATTTTCCAGAGCTCTTGGAAATGTGCTCATTATCCTGCTGATGAAGAACCTCTGTCCTCATGATACTGTGAATCTTTAGCCTTTTCACAACCAATTTTAAAGGGAAAAAGACATGGGACTGTTGCAAAGTCAGTCATCCCATCTGAGAGTACCTGATCTTGTCTTCAAGTTAAGTACTCAAGGGCCAGCTTAGCACTCGGATGAGAGACCACTCAGGAATCCCACAGGCACAAGTCAATGAGCCATGTTAAATTACAGAAACTAAATTAGTTCAAAGACTCTATTAGGTTCTGCCTTCATGACTGAGTGTTTGAAAAACAGGAGGAGGAGGGTGGTTAAATAGATGACTACAATGTCTGCCTTTGAAAAACTGCTGATATTAAAATCTTTTTCTGCCTCATTTTTTTTCCTTTTCTATTATTTCCTTTCCACCACTTATTAGCTGATTTTCTGGCCCGTGAGGAGCTACCCGTGCTCTGAGAAGGGGCACAAGGGAATCAGCAGCAATTTCTGTTCCTGCCACAGGTCAGGGAGGAGAGTAGAAAGGAGCTCCTACTGTCCTGCTCTTCGGTCCAGTGAAATGTTCCCAAGCCTGTAATATTATCAAGTAAGCTGAAAATTTTAAGAAGTCAGGCAGGTTAGCATAAGGAGCCCCTGGGAACAAAAAGAAGATAAATGGTGGCTTCCTGTCTACATTTTCTTGCTTCACAGCAGTTAACAAAGTAAGCATTAGTTTTCTTTAGGGGCATTGCTTCAAATCTCACTTTAATATCATGTTTAAATGTTCCAGTAAAATTCTTAGCCTTTCAACAGTTCCCTCTCATGATACTATATTACTGATGGATTTTGGCAGTGACAAATGACAAAGCATGCCTGTCTCTGAAACCATTCTCATTTGTATTCTTTCCAGTTTCTTATCTGTCCCATGAGAATAAAAAATTAAAATTAAAAGATAATATTTCTGAGAATAGTATTTAAGTAATATAAACTGTAGCAGTGTTTTCATGACATTACATTCAGTACAAAGTACTTTCTGATTCCCCTGGATAGAAAGATATCGGGTTTAGACATAGCTGAAAGTGTTTTTGATTAAAACCATTTCTTTCTCTGAAGAAAATATTTTTTCTAAGAAAAATATTGTTGCCTAAAAAATATAAAAACAGCTGATGAAGCTTTCATTAATTATTTTGCTTGGTTTTACTGGTTTGGTGTTTTGAAACAAATGTAGAAATTGCAGTATTTTCTATGAAAAAAATGTAATAGTGATTTAATTAAACTCTGAAGCATGTTTAAGTCAAAATCTTCAGTAGAACATAGGAACATTCTTAATGGTTTGCTTGATTTACCAAGTTGAGGCCTGTTTTTGTTTTTGAAATACCCACATGAGAGGTAAAGTAGCAAGAAATCACTCTTTATAGAGGTTGAACATAGAAACATGTATTAAAAGACTCTTTCTCGTGCATTTAATTACATACAAAATACTAGTAGTGATATTTATGCAGCAAAAATTTTACATTTCTTGCTCATTTCTCAAGAAAACATTTTCTCATTTCACTTCATTCAATTATTTTTACAAATTCCTTTTTTGAGTAGCTTCTTCCTGACTCCCTGTTGTTCTTAACAAACTCTTTTCAGGCTGGTCTATTTGTTCATTCTGTAATGTCGATGCCCTGCTGATGCATACATGGTGACACCTATGCCTGTATTTGCAAACTGAAACCAGGAATAAGTAGGACACTGGTCATGGCAAATTGCTTAGGAAAGATTAGCCGAAACCCTGGTTAAACAAAGGAGAACTGAGTGGTGCTGTTGACAGACCTGAAGGACAAGATGCCATCCAGAGGGACCTGGACAAATTCAGAGTGAGCTCATGGGAATATCACACAGTCTGAGTTCAAATGAAAGGGGATGCAATTGGGTCAGAGCTATTCCCAGGGACAACACAGGCTGGGGGATGAACAGATTGAGACCACTCCTGCTTGGAAATAGTGGAGAAGGAAAAGAAAAAGCTCCAGGGTGACCTATCTGCAGCCTTGCAGTACCTGACAGGAGCCTACAAGAAAGACAGAGAGAGACTTTCTACAGGGGCATGTAGTGACAAGACAGGTCAAGGAGAGATGCCTTTACACTGAGAGAAAGTAGCTTTAAATTAGATATTAGGAAGAAATTCTCTACCATGGGGATGGTGAGGCACTGGGACAGGTTGCCCAGAGAAGTTGTGCATGCCCCATCCCTTGAAGTGCTCAAGGCCAGGTCAGATGGGTCTCTGAGCAACATAGGCTAGGTAAAGGTGTCCTTGGCAATCAGGTTAGAACTGATCTTTGAGGCACCTTCCAACCCACACCATTCTATGACTCTGTGAAATGTTTTTTGAAGTGGGAGTGCAGACTGATCACTAAATAAAGCATGAGAAAGAGTGAAGATGGTCTTTCCAAGGATGAAATTCAAATAAAATCTGGAAGTACACGATGAGCTTTGGACAGGACCTTGTGGGCACGGGCTGGGAGCTGCACAAGGACTTTAAGATTAATACATGTGCATGATAAATGTTTTCTAATGCAAGGTGTATTGGTACTGTAGAAGCCTTGAAAAAAAATGAACAGAGTCTGGGAGCATAGACAGCTGTAGCTGCAGTAATTAAGAGAAGACTGTAGGGACACAGATCTTTGCTAGCAAAAATGAAGAGAGAGCAGAATAGTCCAAGGTCATTAGGTGAGAAAAAGTACACAGCACTGGCTACCAGCATAAGAGAACAGGGAATGGGAAAAAAGTGGTGATAAGGAGAAGAATGGAAAGTGCTCAAGAGAGCTGTGAAATACAAGTGTTCATGCAGGGAACTGGATGTGGAATAGGAGACACAGAAAGACAATATCAATAGTTGAATCTATGTGATGTTGTTAGGTATGAAACAGGGAGTTGTAATGAAATTAAATTAAATATGGGAAAGGAGAAGATGAAATTACTAGTACTAGTTGCACTGTAGCAAAAGACTTCAGACACCAGTGTGCCAAAGCTGAAATGAAATATATTCTAGACTGGAAATCGCGGGCAATGAGAACAGATGTGAAGTGGATGAGGGAGAAGAAGGCATATGAGTTGGCTGAGGAACATGGTGGTGATTTTTTGTCAAGGACAGATCAGGGAGGCAGCATAGATGTTAACAATAAAAGGTGAGGAAAAGACAAAGAAAGAAACTGCTGAGTATAGCAAGCTTTTATTCTCTAGGAAAAGTCATTTTATACAGAAATTTAAAAATATTTCTTTTTAAAAATTATTTTCAAGAATCCTCACACTTTCTTTGATAAGAGTAATTTTAGTGGAAAAGTACCCTTTCAACAGATACACCTGAGAGAGAATAGAAGAAGGTTTTCATATGTTTTATATGTTCCATAGCAATTGTCTGTTATTTTATTCTGAACAACAAAACCCATATAGTGACACACCATCAAGGAAGAATGTTTGATTTCAAATATTTCCAAAATAAAGTAACTTAAGGGTCGTGGAAATGTGTTATGCAGAGGGATATGTAGATGAAAAAGAAAACAAGACATCCTCCTATAAGCAGTAAGCTATATTAAACTGTGGGAAAGTCTTCTATAAGAAAGTGCAGAAGCCCTCTCCCTCCAGGTTTTAAAATTAGGTGGAATAAAACAGTAGAAAACCATAGAGTGCGATATAATCTTGCAGTGCTAGTAGGATAATCTAATTGATCTCTTCCAGCTATAATTTTTATAATTCAAAATCCATGGCTTGTGTGTTTTGCTGCCTCAGCTCACCGTGGGTATACAGTGATTGTGGGTTTGAAAGAGTGGTCAGCAGGAAAAGAGAAAAAGAGTTAATGAAAGCAGAAAAAAGTGCCTCCCACTAGAGAGGTAACTGGCAGCGCTAACAAATATCTCAGCAAGTCTGATTTCCCATGAGACTACCTCTGATAGCTAGACCCAGGCAGCCAAATCTGAATGGAAGGTAATAATAATTAGATTCTGATGAGTGAAGAACTCACAGGAGGACCAACTTTGCAGGAGTTAATGAAAGGAGAAGAAAATATCCAAATTTTCCAAAATATCTTGAAGGTAATTTTATCATGGAGTAGTCTTTTAAGTGGTTAGAGGTTTCTTGCCAGCCTAAGGATGTGTATTTATGTAAGAACAGACAAAGGCAGAGAAAATGGCTGGCACCTTAACAAAACTGATCACAGCTGGGGGTGTGACTGTGTGTGCATTTCCAGTACAGCAAGATTCAGGGTGACCCACAGCTGTTACTCAAAGTCAGTATCAGACCATTTAATTTTCTGCTTCAGTTCCCTTCCTCTTCCTCTCTCCAACCTGAGTGTTATGACCATTCAGCATCTTCTCTTATGCTATTCTTCCTCCTCATTTGCTTTTGCTCTCAATGGTGTTTTAGGAGAATAAAGTCCCTCAGTGCAATATCCATCTTGAACTAATCTGAACTTGGAGCAAATGCTAATAGCTCAATAAGCATTCTCTGACCTGTCTCCATGAACAAAACTTGAACCACAGATGTAATGTATTCACTGCTCAAAGTCACTGAACACTGAACAGGATTAATATTTGTGCTGCTGGTGTGGTCTCTGTGTTTCGGAACCAAGTGACCGAATGAACGTTTAGGGAAACACCCAATACGCATGTCAAGGGAGCAAAAATATCAAGTTGCTATTAAGCTATCTTCCAGAAACTGCATTTTTTTCTGGAAAGATGCTCATCCACTGGAATTAAATGGTTCACTTATTTAGGAATACTCATTTTGCCTTATAATTTCTTTCTTTACTTCTTTGTATCACCAAGCTTTTATTAAATAATAAAAAAAAGTTGTATTTTATTCATACCTGCAAGCTACTTTCTCTCTTTTTAGTTCCTGAGTGTCAGTTTGTCTCCAGGCTCTGCCTGTGCATCCAACAGGTATGGGCACCACAAAAATGAGCATTACTCCAGTAAGACACAGCTATACTGCTGTACACATTACTGCTGCTGCTGGCAGCAACAACTGGCTGATGCTTCCACTGACCCAGGAAGGGTGGTTTTTTCCTCTGGGAAGCAGAAATTACAGATTTGACCAGTGAAGGTAATTTGTAATATTAAGAAGATGATAAAACTGCTACCACAATATGTGGAATATATTTTAAATTAAATATTGCCTTCACCAACTGAATATCCTTTTGTTAATCAAATAAAATTATTTGTGTAGTTTCTTAGCACTGTACTGCATGAGATCAGAACCAGAAAGGTTGAAAAATTATTTGTATTCATTATAGTTGCAGAAATAGATTTGCAATTCTGGAAAATAAGGCTCCACACTAATACTTAATGTGGCATTTCTGTTTTTTGATGATGGAACATTTCTCAAGTAACACAAACTGCCTATTGGAATGTGTCAACATGCTGACTCCAAACATTAAAGCAAAATTTTATCACAAGTTTACAAAAATAAAATAGAATTATGTGTTGAGGCATCATAGTCACAGTTTCCTTATATCTTCCTGTAGCACTGACCACATTCCTGCCTGTTTATACTCTTCCCTTCTCTCACAATGCCCATTTTCTACTTTCAACTACAGAGAATCCAGTCTCTTGACAGACGAACTGGCTACCAACTCTTAATGTTATATTCCCACTGTAGAGGGTACTAAGCCAGCTAATACTTCCCACTGTCCTTGAAAACTGAATTGGGCTGGTACCCTGTGTTTTTATGGGCTGGTTCTGAAACCTTTTTACAGAACAACCCTTGTGCTATGTTTCAAATCTAGTTTATCTTCCTTCCCCATATGAGCTTTGCTGCCCATCTTACTCTCTATATGATTTGATGCAGACTTCCAGCTCTTATTGTAACTCACACTGTCAACCCTTGTGCAGATCAGTCCACAGATAAGACAGGTGGCTTTTTTTTTTTTATTTTGAAGTAGAACACTATTCAAAAGCTTCTGTGATGTACAGAATGGACCATTAGGTCTTAAAAATCTGATTTCACTTGTGAGTTATTTTATTTACACACAAATAGTGAGGTAACAAAATGTCAGACATCATTCACACCTGTAGGATAAAACACCTTTTATAACCTTGTACAACTACATACTAAAATCTGTATAATTTATGATGCATTTACAACACTGTAAAGGCCATATTTGTTCTTCATATGTCATAATTCTCATTTCTTGGCTCCTGGGACTGTGAAGGGATTTATTGTGTCATCTCAAGTGTACTTTCCTAGGAAGAATGAACAGTTAAGACCACTAGATTTACCATTTACATCTGTCCTGTGTGGAGCTGCTATACAAATTGTAATATCACACTGGGATTGATAGGATAATACAACAAGCTGCTATTTCTATATGGTAAAAGCATCGTCACTCTCTTTACTATAAATTTATCTTAAAAACATAAAACTTGATTTAGATCTTGGAGAGGCCAGGTATAGGTCCACAGAAACACAGAACTGAAGCACAGGAAAGCTTCATTTAGAAAGGTTAATTGAGCTTTTTTCCATGGTAGGAGAGAATATATTTTGATCCATTTTGTCTTCATGTGGTTGGATGGTCAAGTTTTCCCACTGGGATTTGAGAACTTTCCCCCATGCAATCTTTATACTCACATTGAATACTAGCTTTTAAATGGAAGAGTCCTATTTCAAGGTTCTTAACAAGATCACTGATGAAAAAAACCCAAGAACTTTGGAAATGTCCCTCATGAGAATTAGTTGTGTCACTGTACAATTGCCTGAGGCAGGAGATAAAGGCTTGAAATAAGAAAATTCCTCTAAACTGTTTGAGAGTGCTAATAACATTTTTTTGTATATAATTTATGAGACAGGATTGGATTCATGCCATCCCAACATCTAAAATTTAAGGATGGTATTCTGCTGCAAAAGGATGAATGCTTAAATGTCCTAGAATATCTTCTGTGATCTCTGGTCGTGCAAGTCTCGCATGATCTGGTGCAGTTCTGGTGTCATTACTTAGATATCTTCTGGTAGCTGAATAACACCTCTAAGTTTGTGGTCTATGAAAATCATCTAGGTTCCCTCTGTTATCAGTGATGAAAGAAAAAAGTGTCCAAGGAGTTATTTACTTCAACAAACTTTGAAGTTTATAACATTTACTGTCCTCTGAAAATAGTCTACCTGTTCGTGCATCAGAGGGAGTTTTAAGAAATTAAATAATATAGGAAACAAAAGGTAGCCAGGCTAAGACTCAGTCTAAGATTAAGACAGCTGGTACTCATTTCTCCATGACTATACCCTGGAGAGAAAGACTCAGGAGTCCTTACCTGCTAAGAGGATCCTTTGCAGTCATGGTACATTCACAACTGTATAGAAAAGACTACCAGAACTGTATTTTTCAAAGAGGAACCCTCCCAAAACATGTAAGAATAATTTAAAAGTTTAGCCTAATGTTCAGTCTGCCTCATGTACACACATGAATGAGTATATTATTCTCTCAAAAGAGTTTATAGATTTTCTCAGAAATCTTATCAAATTCAAAGGCATTTTTTCTCTGTGGTTTAGGTACTTCCTAAAGTTACTTATACAATTATGATGCCACTTTGAACCCCTGCCAGTATAAGAATTATAACTACTTACAAAGCATAGCTATATACAGTTTCTTTCAATAAGTGCAATGTTTCAGTAGTCTTTATCTCAAATAGCTGCAATGTCAAAACCAGACAGTATTATGTGTGAGAGATTTGGTTCTTGGCTATTTGGTCCCCATTTATAAGAGACAAATGGAAGGAAGGCGCAAATCAAATGGCAGCAAATTTAACTCTTGACATGTCTGCAGAGTGCTATATGACAAGCCCAGAGCACTAAGACTACTGGAATTTTCACTTTAATGATACATAAAATGTTTTGGTTTTGCCTCTACAAGGCAACTGGGAGACGAGTTTACAGGTGGTGACGAGCTTATAAATTCATAATGTACTAGAAATATCATAATTAATACAATAAATTTTTATTAAGTACTTTCTGAAGAAAGGGCTAAATTAAATGGGCCCCAGAAGTGCAATAGAGTTAGTAACATCATTATATCAGAAAGGAGGAATATAAATCTTGTAGCAGTTTACAGATGTTTTTATTTAATATCTCTGATCCAAAAGATCTGACTAGATGAGGCCACCCCAGTGCTCTTCGATGGCAGAGCCCCTAGGGTTTTTACACTTCGCAACAAGTAAGAAATCCTTATTAATCCCTTCAGCATTTCTTATAATGACATTAATCATGATGAATTCTTCCAGTGTTAATTCAGATGTCATATATAATTCCACAAGAATCCCACTGAAATTTGAACAGAGCAAACCTCATCTAATTGGACTAAGAAACATAAAATAACACAGTGTTCCAATTTTACTGAAAATAACTAAAAATACTGAAAATAATCACAACTCATTTCTAAAGCCAACTTAAGTGAATCTGTTAGCACTTGGAATAGCATTGATTGTATTCAGCTTATTTGTGGAAGTCACATTTATGTAGGCTATATTTTGCCTTTCAATTCAGCATCTGGCAATGGATTCTATGAAATAAAGTGTCTGAGTATTTAAACATTAGTTCCATTGTTATTTTTTATACCAGATTTTATGTCAGTATACATTATGTTACTGCATGTGTAATTTGCCTAATGTGTACTCAAAAACAATTCCACAAAGCCTGTTGACACTATTGATTCTCTGCATAGGGGTACTTCAACTCTGCTCTTGAGGAGAACTCTGCAGAACCTTAGGGATAGCTCCCATCTTATTTTGTGGATGGGGGATTTCATTTGTTTGTTTGTTTTTTAATTGCAAAGCATGGTAAAGAAAACTTGCCATGAATTACTTATATAGAAAGATTATGTACCTCTAGGGTAGTTGCAGCAAAGAATTCAAAGGTTTGATTTTTAAATTTGCATGCTCACTTCATCACACATCATAATAGTGAGATGTTAAGTCTATACCTTAATTGAGCTATCAGTGGCCAGAGGTGGGAAAAATAGGAAATCATCCCTTTGTTTCTGTTTATTAACAAGCCAACAGCTTTGCTAAGAAAAGAGAACCATGGCAACCAACCAAGAGTAATGAGTCTTGTTCCAGAGAACAGGAATTTTTCAGGGAGAAAGAAACAAGGGAAGACTTGTTCTTACTTAACACTCAGGGCACAATATAGCTTTTATAGCTTGATCATGAACTGCTGGCCTCAAATCAAAACATTGTCATTTGCTTCAGTAGATGCAGATCAGATCACTAATTGGGTATAAGACTGGAGTAGACCAGAATTCTTTCTTGCAAGAGAAAATTACTAAAATGTATTTGTTTTGTAACATAAGAGCATGTATTCTGCTATTTGAAAATAGCACTTAATGGGTTCTGAACATTTTAGTAGGACATTTAACATAATAAATTTGCTTTTTATTCATATAACAAGAAAAGAATGTTAAGCTAATGATTGGGTTCATTGGGTTTTCCACTCTACTGTCAACTTTGCTTGTAATCTTGGGTGAACAATTTATGACTACATGCCTTGAGATATTTAATGTATTAGAGTGCAGAGCATAAGGGTTTATCACTGGGGATTTTACTGTTGCAGACAAGAGGGTACCCCATACATAACTATTGTGGAATTGCTTTTTGGAAACTAACTAAATGAGGCTGCAGAAAAAAACCAGGAAAATATTTATGAAAAAGAGATAAGAATTTTATCTATAAGAAGGAACCTGATCATATTCAAGTTCTCTGGCAAGAAAATAATCTCTATACTTCAGGAAATTCTAACATGATTCTCATACTGGAATTAGGAGAATCAGTCTTCTTTTGATTTCTCTCAAAAAAAGGAAAGATAGTCTCATGAAAAAAGAATATTTATTCAATCCATAGTGCTGTGGTGTGTTCTTAAGTTCGTTAGTTTGCTCCCCCCATTTTCTGTATTACTTCCTGCTGCTACCCTGCCAGTTATGTTGCTATGGAAATGAAACTGCTCCTCCCTTGGTTTCTCTTATAAAGTGAAAGTTGTTTCCTCCTTGGGGTCAGTCAATCACTCTTTTTCTCCTCCCAGGTTTCGAGAATTTTCCTTTCTCTGGGAGGTATGGTTGGCTGTAGCCCCGGAGCCCCTCCTATGATTTATAACAGTTGGTTACTTTAGTGTATCAGTTATGTTTCGTACCTCCAAATATGTATTTCTATTGGATAGCCGGGTTTCCCTGCCTTCTTCCCCCCTTTTCCCTTAAAACCCTCTCCTGCCCCTTGTTCGGGGCCATTTGCTGGGTGTTTTCCACTCTTTGTTGGTTCTTCTGTAATAAACCGACAGTTTACCCCCAGCAAGTGGTCGCCTCCTGATTCGTCTCTCACCGCGCTGCTCCGAGCTATCCCCCCAGCTCAGCCCGAGGCCAAAGCCGCCGAGGGGGGCTGTTTTCTGATGCGCAGGGGCCCTGGCCTTCGCCCCTCACCAGATAGCCGGATTCCAGGGCCGTTCACGCCCCCGCGCGGTGTGGCGGACCAACGTTGGGGCCTGAAATAATCAAAACAGACCCCTCGGATGTGGAATTTTTAGTTTCCAGTGGACGCTGCACTACCTCGGGGGGGGGCAGGCTCCGTTGTAGGAGCGGCACTCCCTGTAGGATCGGAATCGGGAACCCTCGCACCCAGAGAGGACGGTTCCGGAGACGAAAATACCCCTCCTGATTCATCATTTGCTGCTGCCACCGGATTAGGTAAGGTCGGGCCCTGCTTTGGGGACCTTTCCGACTTTCCCCCTTGCCTTTTTAAAATTTCCCTGGGGGTGCATGCCCTGCCTTGGGGACCCACCCTTCCACCCTCTTTCCTTGAATTTTTTTTCCTTTTACTGAAGCCCCAGACTTGGGGACAGTAGGGGGGAGGCAGGGGCTGGTGGAAAGTGGCTTTCTGTTGTTTTCAGGTGGTGGTTTGTACCATCAGAGGAATTTTCCCCCCTTTATAGTATTGGCAGTTCCTGTACTATAAAGGCACTTATGGGTGCTAGTTTGGGAAAATCCCAGAAGGAGGTCTATTATATTCTAAAGAGTATACTGCTTGGAGGTGGCCAGAAGGCCCCCAAGCAAGAATTAAAATTCTTAACTAAGTGGATCTTTTCTAAGTTCCCTGAAATTTCCCCAGAACTTGCAAAACAGCCACACCTTTGGACTGCCGTTTTGGCAAAATTGGAACAACCAGTTGATTCTGGGGAGACAAAATTAGCAACTGTGGCATTTTGGGCGAACAGAGTGCTCAAAACACTCTCTTCGTCCGGGGAACTTAAGAAAAGCCCTGCCTGTCCCCGATCCCCCCGTTCGGCTTCCCTTACCCCCCAACCCTCTCCCTCTCCCCATAGGCAGGAGCCCTCTAGAGGGATTTTGAAGGCCAACAAAAAGCAGGGTTTCCATGCTGTCCCTGCTCCCTCTCGACCGGCTCAGCCTCCCCGTGGGAGGAGCCCTGGCCAAGCTCCTCCCCCTATATCCTCACCCTCTACCCCAGTTCCCAAGTCCCCGGTTGTAACCCCTAAGTCTGTTCGTTTTAGCACCGTCGAAGATGGCGACAGAGCTTCTTCTTCTTCTACTACCCCTTTTCTCTCAAGCGGCAACCCTTTCCTTTACCCTGAACACAGCCCTTGCCCCATCCCCCCTCCCTCGTATCCTCCCCCCGTCCCGCTCGCTCCTCCGTACTCTGAGAGACCTTCAGTTCTTGGCACCCAACCTTCAGCTCCCTCTCAAACTTCTCCCCCGGTTCAGCCTCCCGTTCCCTCCTCCCCCGCTTCACTTTCGCTTTCCCCTCCGCCTCCCAACGCTGCCCAGGGGGGGGAGCGGGGTGGATGGCCTTGCACACTCCCTCCCCTTACGTCAGCGCCAAACCCCGCCTCAACCTCCTCCAGTTTCGGTTCCAACTCCCTCCCCCCCGATTCCCACGGGGTGTCTTCGGAGGGGGGGGGGGGGCAGTGCCTACGGAGGGCGGGGGGGCAGTGCCTGGCCACAAGCCACAGCAAATGCCTTTACTAGAAGCGGCCCCGGTTACCTATAACCTGGGGGGAGAGGGAACAATTCAGGCTCGGTGGGTGCCCTTAGCGGAGGCACGAATTAAAGAGCTGTGCAAGGCACAGAAAGACTACTCCCGAAGGTCAGAATACTTCCGGGGTTTGCTACATAATACCCTTTCCCAGGGAGATTTAGTTCCGGCAGATCTGAGGGCACTCTTCTCCAGCCTTATAAGGCCTATGGAATTCAGAGTCTGGGTGAGGGAATGGGGGAGGGAAATATCGGAGGTACTCCCGAGTCTTTGGGGTAATCCGGCCCTGTCCCATGATGCAGATGGTTTGATAATTTCCCTTGATCATCTTTTGGGTGAAAGGCAGTGGGCAGAAGGGGCAAAACAAGCCAGAGCTTTATTCCCCTCCCAGCTGATGGAGACGGCCCGAGCAGCTGAACGAGCTTTCTTCAAGCTGGAAGTAGTTACTTCCCAATGGGAGGATGATGAGGTTTTGCAAGGAGAGCATGAACCATACATGGAATTTATGGAGCGCCTCTACAGATATGTGGAAGCACAGGCGCTCGGGGATGATGACAGGGAAATGATGCTCCAGAGAATGGCATATAGCAATGCAAACGCTGAGTGCCGCAAAGCTATAAAAACTCTCCCTCGTAGTCCTAGACCCACAGTAGAGGCCATGATAGATGTCGTGGTGCGTCAGGTCTCCCTGTCATCACGGTCTAAGAGGGCTTCCGTGGCTTTTACTGAATGCCCCGTGCAGGACTGCAAAGAGGGAGAAGCTGCCCCCGTTGCCGGCCCTCCAACACCTGGGGCGGGCAAGAGAACATCGGCAACCCATCCCTGTCATCTCTGTGGTAAAGTGGGACATTGGATGCCACAGTGCCCTATGCGGCAAGACTACATGGAATGGAGGCGGAAGCGGGAAAAGGAGGAGAATGAAAAGAAAAAAAACTAGGATTGGAGCGCAGTCCCTCCCTGCGCGTGGATAGAAATGTGGCGGGCTGTTTATCATCATCCGGGGAGAGAAGAAACGAGGGAGAACCGCCGCACACCTTGCCAGATTTGACGCACCTATCGGATTCGAAACACTTTACCTGTGATATTCTGCCCAAACCTGTACTTAACACCATGTCCTCTGTTTCCCCTTACAGGCTGCAGCTAACTAGGAGCATTTACCTCCCTAGCAGTAATTTGCAGCTGGTGTCTGTCGACTTGCAACACCCGGGTCGCTGGAGGAAACTGGGACGATGCAGGTGGACCGTTGTCGGAGACACAAAGCACACACCGCGAGACATCCACATAGTCCCTGGTCTGGTAACTACCGACCGGGACCACTTCGCGGTAGGGCTGTATTGTGTCCGACCCCCGCTTTTCCTCCCTAAGGGACAGGTCATTGCTCAGGCTATTCCTGTGCCAGATAAAGACCATTGCTCGAGCCCGACGGAGAAGGACTCGCCTCCAACCGTGGCCTGGACACAGTTGGTGGGGAGGGAGAAGCTCCGCCTGACATGTCAACTTTCATTGGGCGGGGACAAGAAATTAGTGAGGGGTCTTTTGGACACGGGTGCAGATGTGACGATCATTCCCTCCCGGGAATGGCCGTCGCATTGGGGCCTGCAAAGCGCAGCGGGCACGATTTCTGGTGTTGGGGGCCTCCAATTGGCAAACCAATCAAAGAGCATTGTGCAAATTAAGGGGCCCGACGGGCAATTGGCCTCTATACGCCCGTTCGTTTTAGATTATACAGAGCCCCTCTGGGGAAGGGACCTTTTAGCCCAGTGGGGGGCCAAAATCGATCTCCCGACAGCTCCCCAGGTTTTTCGGGCGGTGGCCACTGAGGAGTGCCGGACCTGGAAACTGAATTGGCTTTCAGATAAACCAGTACAGGTCAAGCAGTGGTCACTTAACAAGCAAAAACTAAAGGCACTCAACGAGCTCGTTCAGGAGCAGTTGTTGAAAGGCCACCTGGAAGAGACCATGTCACCCTGGAACTCCCCAGTGTTTGTCATCAAAAAGCCTAACAAGGATAAGTGGCGGCTCCTGACTGATCTTCGCCGAATTAATAAATTAATAATTGACATGGGTTCCCTTCAGCCAGGGATGCCCTCCCCAGCAATGCTCCCCCAAGATTGGGAATTAGCTGTGATTGATATAAAAGATTGCTTTTTCCAAATTCCCCTTCACCCAGAGGACGCCCCGCGATTTGCATTCACAGTTCCGTCCATCAACTGTGAGTCCCCAGCCAAGCGCTATCATTGGCGGGTGCTTCCGCAGGGCCTCAAGGTCAGCCCTGTGATCTGCCAGTGGTATGTCGCTTCGCTGCTATCACCCATTCGTACAGCCCTCGGGGATGCCGTCATTATCCATCATTATATGGACGACATCCTTGTGTGTGCGCCCGACCACAGTCTGCTTGCCCATGCGCTTGACCTGACAACCAATGCGTTGGCTGCTGCAGGGTTCGAGCTCCAGCAGGACAAAATTCAGCGGGTGCCACCTTGGAGATACCTGGGCCTCGAAATTACAAAGCGGACAATTGTGCCGCAAAAATTGACAATTCGGACAAAGGTCCAGACCCTAGCAGATGCCCATCAACTGTGTGGATCTTTAAATTGGGTGAGACCCTGGTTGGGCATTTCAACCGAAGATTTAGCCCCTCTTTTCGATTTGTTGAAAGGGGGAGAGGAGCTTAGTTCTCCTAGGACTCTTACCCCAGAGGCACAGGTAGCTCTGGAGAAAATACAAAAGAATATTTCGGCCAGGCAGGCCCACCGATACCATCCGGGCCTGCCTTTCAAATTTATTATACTGGGAAAATTGCCACACCTTCATGGCATAATACATCAATGGGATGTTAGTCTGAAGGACCAAGGATTAGGAGACAAGCTCTTAATTATAGAGTGGGTCTTTCTGAGCCACCATAGGTCCAAAAGAATGACACGGCCACAGGAGTTGATAGCAGAACTGATTCTCAAAGCAAGATCGAGGATCAGAGAGCTTGCGGGCTGTGATTTCTCATGCATACAGATCCCAATTAATTTGGAATCGGGCCGATTTAAACTAAAAATCTTTGAAGAACTGCTGCAAACTAATGAATACCTTCAGTTTGCACTCGACAGCTACACTGGGCGCATCACAGTAAATCGGCCGTCCCACAAATTATTCAATTCAGGGTTTAAATTCTCGTTGAAAAAGGTTCAGAGCAAGAAGCCACTGGATGCTGTGACAGTTTTTACTGACGCGTCTGGAGCATCCCACAGGTCAGTGATGACTTGGAAGGATCCTCAGACTCAGCAGTGGGAGTCCGATGTTGCTGTTGTAGAGGGCTCTCCACAAGTTGCTGAGTTAGATGCAGTCGTCAGGGCATTTCAGAAATTCCCTGGACCTTTCAATTTGGTCACAGATTCTGAGTATGTCGCAGGCGTAGTGTCTCGAGCTGAGTCAGCTGTTCTTCAAGAGATCACTAATAAGAGATTATTTGAATTGCTGAATAGGCTCGTCGAGTTAGTCTCTAACCGCGAGCATCCATTCTATGTCATGCATGTGAGATCACACACAGATCTACCTGGGTTCATTGCGGAGGGAAACCGTCGCGCCGATTCTTTAGCGGCGGCTGCTGTTTCGCAGGCCCCCCTCCCAGATGTGTTCAGTCAGGCTAAAATCAGCCACCAACTGTTCCATCAAAATGCCCCTGGCCTGGTTCGTCAGTTCAATCTGACGCAGGAGCAGGCCAAGGCAATAGTGGCCACATGTCCCCAATGCCAGCAAGATCAAATGCCTACCATAGCCTCAGGGGCTAATCCCCGAGGTTTGGCAAGCTGCGAGTTGTGGCAGATGGATGTAACGCACATTCCATTTTTTGGCCGATTGTGTTACGTCCACGTCTCAGTGGATACTTTCTCCGGGGCGATCTGTGCTTCTGCCCACACAGGTGAAAGGGCAGCGGATGTTCAGAGGCATCTGCTCCAGGCATTCGCTGTCTTGGGCATCCCTAAGACCTTAAAAACAGACAACGGCCCTGCGTATGTTTCCAAGGAGCTGCAAAGCTTTCTGCAGCAATGGGGAATAGTGCATAAAACCGGCATCCCCTATTCCCCGACAGGCCAAGCCATGGTGGAAAGAGCTCACCAGAGCCTTAAGAAGGTCCTATCCCGGCAACTACCGACGATGAAGGCAGAGACCCCCCAAGTCCGGCTATCAAGGGCATTGTACACACTCAACTTCCTGAATTGCTCTTTTGACAGCCAAAACCCTCCGATAGTCCGACATTTCGGCAGTCACCAGCAGCTGCAGCCTAAAACCAGGCCACCGGTTCTTGTAAAAGATCCGGAGACCTGGCAGACGGAGGGCCCCTTTGACCTGGTAACTTGGGGGAGGGGATATGCCTGCGTGTCCACTCCCTCGGGTCCCAAGTGGGTACCATCTAAGTGGGTCAGGCCCTTCGTCCCGAAGCAGGGGATCAAGAAGGAGGCAGTACCACAGGTCCGGCAAGCATGTTGGCGTCGGCGGAAGAAACTATCCCATCAACCCTCCTCATTCTCTCCAGATCTCACTCCAGTTACTGAAGAACCCTCTCCCCCAGCTTCTCCTCCACCCCTTGATCTTTTATACCACCTTCCCTCCTTTTTCCCCCCGGCTCCAACCATTACCCCTCGTGAGTTTTACTTAAATTGGTTGTTTGGAGAGGAACCATATCTGTGAATCCTGCATACTTTTACGGCTCTCCTTTCATTTCAGTTTTATCTCCCCGAATGGTCTTCGAATTGACTACACTGGCTCTCAATCCTTGTTTGTTGTTGACCGTACTGATGACCTGCGGATTCCTTCTGCCACCTGCGGAGCCGTGGGTCATCCCCCAGCCAAAAATCAACGTCTGGCGTGCCTTGGCCCAATCATTAGGACAGGACAGTATATGCCTCGACACCGGCGCAGCAGAGGACCCGATGTCATCTTGCCTTGTGGGGATCCCTTTCTCCCCAGGCGAGTTCCCCCCTGCCTTCCAGTCTGCCCTTTCCCCCGTTTTGGCCCAGAGCCTAACTTTCCTCCCCGGTTTTGAACCCAGTAATGCCTGGAGAAGTGGAGTAGCTAGGCTCAGTCCTGCGCCCTCCGAGCCCACAGAACTGCATCTACTCGGTTCCGCCAACTCCTCAATTTGTTTTCAGTTTGAATATAGTTATGCCCCCATATATGAGGGCAGTGAGGTGGTCCGGCAGACAAAGAAACAATATCAAGCGAGCCAGTGGTGCCGCGCTGTTCTAAAAATCATGGGCCCCACCTCTACCAAGCGGACCCCTTACGCCCTTCCCAGGGGGGTGTTCTTGATTTGTGGCGATCGAGCGTGGGTAGGCATCCCCTCTGGTCTGATCGGAGGGCCGTGCACATTTGGCCGGCTGACGCTGTTTACCCCCAACATCACCCAAATTATCAATTGGAAAAGGAATAACATCACATCCGAATTGGCCAGATCTAAAAGAGATCTTAAAGATCTCACTGAAGATTGTGATGATAAAGTTACCCATTGGTCTCATTCTAAATCCGTCGCCTTTACCATTTTATTGCCATGGTTATCGGTGGCGAAATCTCTGGGTGAATTGGGCCGCCTGGAGTGTTGGGTGGTTAAACAAGCCAATTATACTTCAGCCGCGTTATACGACCTCCTTAAGGACGAGGAAATTACAAGGAAGGCAACGCTCCAAAACAGAGCAGCAATAGATTTTCTACTACTGCTCCATCACCATCACTGTGAGGAGTTTGAGGGCCTCTGCTGTCTGAACCTGTCCTCTCGGGCCGAGGACGCCAGACACTCCATCAAAAAACTCCAAGACCTTGTCCATCAGGTCAGGCAAGAGACATCAGACTGGCTGGGGGACATATTCAAGGGTTGGGGCCTTAGCGGGTGGGCCAGTTCAGTGTTAGAATCTGTTTGTAAAGTGGTTTTGAGCTTGATTGTATTTTGCATTTTGATCGTACTGATCCGTAGCTTGATCAAAGGACTAATAGCTAAAGCCACCTCAACGACTGTCAATCATGCCGCACTTCCTCTGGAGGAACATTTTGAGCTGGAGGACCTCTCCTCAGAAGCCGGAGGAGATTCAGATGAAGAGGGATCCACAGAACTGCCTCAAGAACGTGAGTGGGCTAGCGAACTCCAGCTCGGAGAAAGCGAAGATTGGCAGGACAAGCCGCAGACACCTTCCTTTTGAGTTGCATAGAAAATTTTAATTTTATTTGATAAGAAACGGGGAGATGCTGTGGTGTGTTCTTAAGTTCGTTAGTTTGCTCCCCCCATTTTCTGTATTACTTCCTGCTGCTACCCTGCCAGTTATGTTGCTATGGAAATGAAACTGCTCCTCCCTTGGTTTCTCTTATAAAGTGAAAGTTGTTTCCTCCTTGGGGTCAGTCAATCACTCTTTTTCTCCTCCCAGGTTTCGAGAATTTTCCTTTCTCTGGGAGGTATGGTTGGCTGTAGCCCCGGAGCCCCTCCTATGATTTATAACAGTTGGTTACTTTAGTGTATCAGTTATGTTTCGTACCTCCAAATATGTATTTCTATTGGATAGCCGGGTTTCCCTGCCTTCTTCCCCCCTTTTCCCTTAAAACCCTCTCCTGCCCCTTGTTCGGGGCCATTTGCTGGGTGTTTTCCACTCTTTGTTGGTTCTTCTGTAATAAACCGACAGTTTACCCCCAGCAAGTGGTCGCCTCCTGATTCGTCTCTCACCGCGCTGCTCCGAGCTATCCCCCCAGCTCAGCCCGAGGCCAAAGCCGCCGAGGGGGGCTGTTTTCTGATGCGCAGGGGCCCTGGCCTTCGCCCCTCACCAGATAGCCAGATTCCAGGGCCGTTCACGCCCCCGCGCACCATAGTATTAAGTTTGTCAGCCAGCACCCCAGGAACACCAAGACTTTTGTACCCAACCAGTCTGTGAGCATTCCATTAGGGGGATCCTTCCCTGAAAAGTCCTGCTGGATTGATGGGTGGTTCAACTGGTTCAACTTAAATTATTCAGGGAAATACACCAACAGCATAAGGGAGATCCTCCCTAGGTCTTCCTCTTTATTTGAGTATATTCTCTACTGCCAGCAACTGCCAGCACCCATGAAGGACTCGCAGTTCATGGGATAATACCCTTTAGTAGTATAAAATTGTGACAGGTTAAGGTTTGAGGATAGTCAGTGATAGTATCTGAATGGAAAAAAAATTTAAAAGACATATACAGACAAGCTCTAGTCCCTAATAGAAGTACTTTTATTTTTAAGAGTAGATAGAGTGTGATTCTTACCCAACATCCATCCCTAAGGGGTAGGAGACAGGTTCAGATGCTGTCAACAGATATATGCCTGTCAACAGATATATGCAGTTGCAACAGAACTTTCCCTACCTTTTCCCTCATTCTCAACTTAATTTTATAGTGTTTCTTAATGTTTAGGTGGAGCCTGAGTGACTCTACTCATACATACCTGTGTTAGAGACTGGTGCAAAATTCTCTCTCTTTGTTTTTAAAAATACACTCAAAAACCTATAGAGCTCGTGCCTGGTGAGGGGTGGCCATACCTTGTAGTTGGGTAACTTTGGGATAGAGGTGTGGGTTAGCATTACAATTAGGCTGTAATGAACCAAGTTAATCTCAGGACAGTGATTTCACCCAGTTGTTGGCTCAGCAGCAGAACGTATTCCCCTCTCTCCTGCCTGACAGGTGTTATGCAGTTTCTCTGCTGCACAGTTCCATCGAGTTCCCTCCCTGCAAGGATTTCCACAGAGCCTGGCTGTGGTGTCTCCACTCTGCTCCATCCCCTCAGCAGGTGCAGTGGCTGCAGACTGTGGGTGTGAGGAATAACCATAGAACAGATTTCAAAGATGCCAACTACATTCCATCCAGCAAGTAGCAACTGTATTTTACCCTAAAATTTCCATACCATTATAACCTCTCTTAGGATGTGAATAAAACTTCTCAGTTTCCTCTCATTTTATCCCCACCATCTTTCCAGACATAGACCATAATAATCAAGGAAGCCTTCTCACTTTAGACAAAATTAGAGCATTGGTCTAATTGCATAGAGAGCTCAAGTTTATATTTCTAATCTCCTTGCTTCAGCACAAGGCTGCCCTTCCTTGAGTGAGGAAAGTGGACCAGACTCCAATGCAGTGTACTGTCTTCTGTGAATTATTGCCAAGCTACCCAGCAAGAGCTATTCCATTTTGCACTCAAAATTAAATATACTTTAAGTTAGAGGAAAATATTGATTATAAAGGCTGTGGGATGTGGGAAAATGAGGTGTCTGTCTGTGCTGCTTGGTTATTTATACAATGCATACAACCTCCTAAAGAGGAAGATGAAGAGAACCACATACAAATACTCCATAATGATTTGGTATGTTTATGCTCTAAGAAACTCTCTTTATTCCTTTAAACCAAGCTCAGAGAATTAGGAATACATTTTATTTCATGTGCTTAAACCTTTCAGATTGGCTTAATGTTGTTAATCTGAGCGTTCAGAAAAAGACCCATTTTTGAGACACTTTAGACTCATCTCTGCATTATTAAAAGTGTATGGTCATCAAATTTCCCTGGGTTTATTTTTTAAAGATTAAAGGTCTATTGTGCCTGACTTCCAAGAACTCTATCTCTTTCCTAAAAACGTTGGTGGAGATACAGTCCTGTTTTCAAACAGAATAGCTTCTAGGATGCCTCCTTCCTTCCTTCCGCCACTTCCTTCCGCCACTTCCTTCCTTCCGCCACTTCCTTCCTTCCTTCCCTCCTTCCTTCCTTCCCTCCTTTCTTCCCTCCTTCCTTCCCTCCTTCCCTCCTTCCCTCCTTCCATCCATCTGAGGAAAACTATTGTTAGGATGAAGAATGGCAGAATCTTTCCGCCCAAAAAGACACCCACATTTCTATAGCAGAAGCTATGACAAGAAATCAAAGAAATCATGGATGAAACCATCTTAAAATTATATTATCAGTCCTACTTTGCACTCAAATATCTAATATTAAGATTTCTAAGGTAAACTAGTGGATTTAGAGCATTAGAAATAAAACAAGTGTAAGCATATGGAGTTTTCATACAGGTACAAGATAATTTTGTAGCTCCCTCCATAAAGGTACTTTCATGAATATAGACCAGGCACCTAATGATAGAGAAATGAAAGGCCTGCTGCAAGTGACTTACTATCACTCAAAGACACAGAACTTCCAGCATCTGGGTATCTTGTTGAAATCTCCTCTGTCCCTCCACAAAATTTTGTTTTCCAGGCTCTGTCTCATGCCTTCACCTCTACCCCATCCTCTTCCCTTTTGTAACTGTCACATTATATCTTTTTTTGCTCCAAGCTTCATGGTTTGGAAAATTTCAGATAGAACACAATCTTTACACAGCTTAAAATGTAACAGTGACAGGGCTCCAAATCTCATGTGTAAAATATACACTTTCAAACATTTGAATCGTTTATGAAAAATTGCAGAAAGGCCATTATGATTTCAGTCTGCTTCTCATATATTAGGAAAGATTTCCCTGTCTTTTCGCCACAGTTGATCAGTCTGGTACAGAGCTGCTGAGGAGTGCTGGCAGGTATAAATTTGGCCTGCTAATGCCATATCATCACTGATGTCTTCTGCTACTTTGGGTTGTCATGCAAATACTCACCTGAGTTTTCAGGCGCCTGCAACTCAGTATTTATGTCCTGATTTACAAAACTGTCAATCTCCCACAGTTCATTCTGTCTTCTCATCCTTAATGGCAGCAGTAGCAGTGCAGCATGAATCACTTCACAATCATCAGATGAAAAGCTCTTGGAAGCCTACTTCTCATTTGCACTAAGAGCCTTTACATTCCTGTGGAAATATGAGGGAGATTTAATGTGGGTGTAAATGACATTTTTGCTTAACTGCAAATCTCTTTTTCATTATCACTGTCTTGGATAAATGAAAAATATTTGTACATGTAGAATAACACCTCATTTTATTAGTGCACAGTGTCCTTTGTATAATTACATTATTCCCATTGAATAACCTCTCTCAGTTCATTTCTTGTTCATGGAAACAGTCTGTGATAATCATGGATCATAGGCACAATGGCATCTTCGACAGAATTATTAAAGCAACCACATTCCTCAGGATGATTTTTCTTTCTTCCCTCTCTCATCATGAAGCATATTGAGTGAGAGTTATTTCCACTTAGTTCATACAACTGAAAATCTGAGTGCCTGGATTAGCCCTTTTTCCTCACCAATCCACAGAAAGGAGAGGGGAAATTCCAAAAGGAGATTCATCTGATTGTGTTAAGATAGTTGGGATAAATTGCTTCTTAGAAATCTCTAGACAACTAGATAAAATTCCTAGACAACTAGATAAAACTTCTGCTTGCATTTAACAGAAAAGGTTATTGATCTGAAACTCACACAATGTGGACAAAAATATATTTTTGGAGGCAGACAGTGACAGTGTTATTTTCTATATTTTTACAGATTTAATGAACTAGCTTCAGGAAAAAAACATGACAACTTTCTCTAAAGAAATTTGAGTAATACTGTTGTTTTCTTGACGAGAAAGCTTAGCCATTTTCCTATGCAGCCAAGTTTCTGTGTCAAAGTTATTGACAGTAAAGACAGGTACCTGTGAGTGAAAGTAATTGTAGCCTTTACCAAGAAAACTTCAGTCTGAACACTAAGATACTGAAAGTTTACAAATCCTTTAATTAGAAGGAAAGAAATCAAAATAAAAAAAAAACCTTCTTCCTCCTTTCATGAATTAGAAGAGGTGGAAAATATTAAAACTGACAAGTATAAAATCTTTAAATACCACAAAGAATTCTATTAGACAGTGTCCTTATATAGATTATAAAGTAATAATTATAAATGGAAATTGAAGAATATCAGATCAGAACAAACCATTTTTCATGCAGAAAATGTATGAAGGAAGATTGCGGCTGCATACATACTGACTTGACTAAAGAAGCAAATTCCACTCGAAATCAGGAACAGTGATATGTTTGTATAATTTTGATATACTCAGAGACCAGGCTGAGCATCTAAATGAAAATGAGTTTCTCAAAAAAGTTTACTCTCTCGAAACAAACCTAGGAATTTCACCATCTTCAATGAGTCTAGAACATTTTGGAAAATAATGATGTTTTCAAGTTCATAAACTTTATAGAAGCCTTACAGATTCTTTTTCTGAATCTAAGTTCTGAGAAATTTATTTTCCACTCTGTTGGTTACAAACAGTTCAACGGGCAAAAATAGAAAAAAAATTATAGATACATCAAAAAGAACTTTTATAAAGTGGCAGTCGCTCATGACTGCTTTGCCCATGTTATTCATTACAAGTATGGCTACACAGCATTTTGTTATTTCATATTTAACAGTTTGACAAAAGCAATCATAGGAACTGAGAAACATAATGCATCAGAGCTGGGGATGCTATGAAGTTGGAATTTCCTATAATAAGAGTTTCTGAGATTCTACCAGGACTTGAGAAAGTCTGCTTTACAATCATTTCTATCATTTCCTGTGAAACAAGATCTAAGCACATATTACATTTCTCACTGAGTCAGTAAACTGTTTGGTACTCTATTGATAGGCAATAGTCTAACTCAAGGCAGTTTCAAGCTAGTGGATCATGTCCTATAGATGTTATTTTGCAGTCCTCTGTACCTTAAGCCTGTCACTTTATCGATTTCATACTTTTGAAATAAAGCACTATTAAGGAACAGAATGAGCAATCAGTAACTAACACTTGCAAAATTTATGAGAGAGATAAAGCAGTACATTGCAATTTTTATGTATTTTCTGTTTGGAGCAGTGGATACATCCCTTCTTACAGGGAAAATATTTTTAAATGCAGTTCCGTACACTCTGTTCTGTACAATGTGCACCTGAAATAGAAACGCTTAATAGTTTATGTTACAATTCACAAAGCAATTTATTTTGCATATGAAATGCTATGTGCAATCACCCAAAGACTGTGCTTCTAATTAATTCATTTTTTTAACCATAGTCTTAGCAAAATCAGGTGAAGAATAAAGGAAGGAGAGAGAATATTCACATTGTTAATTTCAGACAATTAGAAGCATGGGAAATGATGAACCTGCATTCTGTAAACAGTCAGTGGGGAGTGATAGGAGGCCTGAGGTTAGGCAGTGTTGGACAGTTATGCTGTTCATGCTCTATGGACTCTCAAAGTCCTTTGCAATTCTGTAAGGAGCAGTTGTTTCCAAGTTTGTGAAATATTAAATGGAAGAGCTTATTCAGCCTTACTTTGCATATGCACTTAGGTGGAACATCAAGACTATATTTCAGCTGTAAAGTATTTCCACAGAAACTAGAAATAAAAAAGTAGTTTAGTAATTTTTTTAAGACTCTCTAGACCTTTTGGTATGAGATAGACAGCATAATGGCTGAGTGAACTTTAATTTGTATTCTCTTAGCACCCTGAGTGCTTGATTCACATTGTCATATAAAATCCCTTAAAATAAAATCCAGGAAACATGATTTCTTGCTTGCTCCATTTTTGGGGGTGGAGGCTTCACACAATCAGCAACTGGGAAATTATCAGTTTCAAGATGAATTGTTAATGATCACTGGCTAAGAAAATAAAATTTACTTCTTGTTCTCTTTTTCATCCCTCTCTCTTTTGGAGGTGATGGTTGAATCCACATATTCATAGCATCAGATGTGCATGCCATATAACAGGGTGAGCAGATACTGTACAGATGATTTTTACCCTCTGATTATCAGTAGCAGCATCATCTAATGGGGAACCACTGCATGATTTTCAGGAATGGTGTGGAGTGGCATAAGAGCTTTGATAGCAGAACAAACATTGAGGAAACAAGAGTATGTGGAAGAAAGATCTGGCTGAACAATGAGCAGTGAAGAGGAAACTGGAATAAAATTAATAATAAAAAACTGAATGGAAATAAGAATGAGGCAAGAGAATTAAGACAAAGACTGTTAAAGAAATTAACTATGGAAAATTCTAAGAAGATAGTGAGATTTATTTGTTTCCATGTTTCCACTTCCAGTTCTTCCTTTTCTGATTATCAAGATACATAAAGTTCCTGCTTAGGGATAAATATCTAGGGTTCTCTGTTCATTTAAGATGAGCTAGAGTCAAGAGTTTTACTGCATCCAAATAAAAAACCAGATTACAAAAATGTTCAGTGTAACTCATCTGACCTACCTGAATAGATCAGTATATTAGATAAAGTCATTTCATAACCCAATGCAATTTTCAAATTTGCTTTAGGCTTTGAAAATCTCACAAAGCTTTCATTATACTTTTAAGTCCCAAAGTATTACAGGAAAAATAAACACTACTTCTGCCTTTGACAGCTATGTGCTACCAAAATTCTTTTTCTTTTGATGTAACTACTGCTTAGTTATTTCTATTTTTCAAACAAAAATTGAGACTTACAGTGCTCCTCACAGACTCACAGACTCTGGTCACTCTGTAACCTCTTGAGAGTAACCTATTCTATTTACCAGTCATTGACACTGTGATTTAACAAATAAGGCACCTCAGCTCTGCCATGTTATTCTGGCTTTCAAAGCATAGTGGATTGTCTTAATTTTAGATTCTTTACACCATAACTTCAGCTAACAGAATTCAGGTGAGGACTCTACTGAAGAGTCACTAATTTCTGCTGCCTCAGGACAGCAAGCAGATTCTTTTAGATGTTTCAATCCATTCAGCGGCGTTAATTTAACAAAATCTGGCTTTGAGTTGTCTGTAAAGTTCAGTGGATTGCAAAAACTAATTATTTTTAGGAGTTATTACAGTTAATAGGAAATTCATTTATGCCAAAATAATATATAAAATATATCTATATTCAAAGACAAAACAGACAAGCACACAAACACAGGCATATATATAAAAATCATAAAAATTTCCTCCTAAAATAACACATACATATACACCCCCTACCATTTAATCTCTTTTGGATGAATTATTGTTTAGAAAGCTGATCTATTGCATAAAATTGTTCTTATTTCTGATTACAAGGCCTGTTAAATGGCTTCTAAATCTCTAGTGAGAGACATGTCATAAAGAAAAACTTGGGATTCATTTTTCTTGCTTGTATGTGGTTGCCAGGTTCAAACTAGGTGAAGTGTGTTTTAAATAGTTTGCCTTAAGCACCAGCATATGAGCTGGCATGAAAGATTACCGTCCAAAAGGCAAATTCATTTATTACTAACCCTGGTAGTATTTGTCACTTTATTCACTTGGGTAGCAAATATGTCACCTAGACTTTCATGGAGAATTAAACCATTGTGCAATCTGACAATAACAGGAATATTTTTAGCAACCATGACAGGTATCTGGTACTCCTGTGTCTACACATTCTTAGTCACAATTCCCTTAACAAGTATTTTGAAAATAATCCCTGGGTACGCCTCTATCAGACCTTCTATTGCTATTTGATGGACAAAGAGTTCTAGACAGTGAGAGTTGCACACCTCTCTGCTGTCCCTGTTATGCCACTCTAGCATGACAGCAAATTGCTACAGCAAATTGTTATAATAACTTGCCATAAAGAAATGCACTCTGCAGTAATGTATTCATACAGTGACAAACTGTATTGTACTCTGCTGTGTGGTTCATTCCATATCTGAAAGAAAATGTTAAAACTTCCTGGTCAAATGTAATTGATGGAAGAGGATTTTCTGTCATCATGATGATTGAGGACCTACAGATTCAATAACTGCCTAAATTTTTGATTTAAGCAATACAAGTGAAGGGAGAATCTGCAAGTGATATTCACTTCTGTATTTCTTTTTCCTGGACTACTATTTTGAATTTCTAAGGGTCAGTAGTGCAAATTTATGAGTTAAAAAAAAAAATAACAACAAAACTACTTTTAATATTTTAAAAAACTGGACCAAGTAAAGCCAAAAACATTAAGTTAAAAATGAAGAATTTTTCATGTAACAAAAATACTTGAAAAGTAATTTGCAAGTCACCATTTTTCAGATGCATCTTTCATAAAGAAAATTTCTGTTGTATTGACCATTACCTTCAGGCAACATGAGGTAAAATTTTATCATTTGCTTCTCTTATCCACCTTCCAGATTGTCCTCAAGTTTTGGCTGGGACTCTAGAGAGGTAAGCCCATACTGCACCTTGTGATTTGGCATATAAATGCCCCAGAGAAGGTGTGTACAGCAGCTTTCAAATGTTCTTATTGCAATGTCACCTGACAAGTGCTGAGCCAGCAGAACAGTCAAAAACGCATCTTAGAATAGTTTTCCACATGTCCTAAATTGAGGGTAAAAGGCGGGAGTTCAAGCTACCTACAAAGCAAGCATCTTTTGGGAACTGAGGGCTTCAGGACACTCTTGGGATCTGAGAATCCCAATGAGCAACACATTAGAGAACACAGAAGCTTGAAACAGTCCCAAGTAAATGCATAAGTACTAATGAAGACCCAAAATAGGAACCAGAAATGCACATGCCAATCAATCATAGACTGTAAAGAGAGCTGCCAAAGGAAAGGGGCAAAGATCTTAGAAACCTCACAGCAGGGACTTATTGAGTAAATACCTTGGTGTCCTCAAGGCAAAAAGAACTGAGCTGAAGTTAAAGGTCTCTAATTTTAGTGATATCCTAAGGCTAGAAGTGTCAATGTCACCTAATGATCCAGAAATACTGACATGGATACGTGAGTGTTACCTTTCACAAGGGATCAGAGCAATTAGTACAGTGCCTACATCCAATTCAGAACACTGGAAAATCAAAGCTGCCTCTGGACTTCAGGCAATTTTAAAAGTGCATTACAGAACTCTTCTCAGTGACCTTCAATCAGAAGGGTTACTACACCCTTTGAGGTCTAAGACCCTGGGTGTCAATTGATGCACATAGATTTGCAACCCTCACAAAGCTATGCTTTTTGGCAAGAAAGTACAGTGTTTCTTTTCCCTTCTATCCACAAGTTCTGTAGCACTGCGAATAAACTGGTGAAATATGAAATACCACAACACCCATGCAAGATAGGGATACACTATCTCTTGTCTGTCATTCCAGAATTTCCACTACAAGAGTGTGGGAAAGTCAGTCTGTAAGGGGATTGCTGACTATTTCCTCAAGCTAGCTGGCCTTGCTGAAGCAATACAGAGTTCAGGGCAGAATAACATGTAATATTTAGCCCAGCTTTGCAAAGGGATTTTGCAGCCCACAGTGAATTCCAAGCTGTTGCCAACACACTGCTGCCAGCAAAATGAGAAAAAGTAATATGATCAGTACCCACACCTTGATCTATGCTGCAGGTGCATCACAGGGCTCCTAGACTCAAAACCCGGTGTCAGAAATGTCAATAGCCTTTTTTACTTCAGAGGTCATTTTTGATGGCTTCAGATTTCACCATCAGAATCCAAATCCAACTGACTTCAAGGAGAATAAAGTTCCTACAGGAAGTTCTTAACTTTTGATGTGCATTAAGTTCATCTGCAGAACCTCAGCCAGCCACTTCAATCAATAATTTGTGTCTAGGGTGCAAAAGAAATTGGCTCCTTCCTATGCCTGATTAATGGACCTAGAAAAAAAAAAGAGTCTAAGGTTATCAGTTTAGGCTTACAAACACAAATGGTCGAGTTGATTGAAATTTATTCTGACAGGTACAGGTGCTTAAGGAGGATTTAAGGCATATATGTCTGCAACAAGTGGATTGCTCAAAACCAGTATCTCACTAATCTCAGGCATGAGCATTTCTGGGACAAGAATGAGAGACACCTGAAGCAACAGCAATGTTCAGGGCAGTCAGTCTATTCAGCCTGCACAGATGACAAAAAAAAAGGGCTCATGGTCCCATGTTTCCTGGAAGCTCCTCATTAACCTCATCAGGCTTCACAGGTGGCACTGGCCAAGGCAATCGTCTCCAGAAACCACCTTTTCAGTGCACAGAAATTTGTGAAAAAGAGGCACTTATCTCTTCCTGTATTTTATATACCATGGTTTGAATGGGAACCTACACATCAGCAAACTGAGTTTTTCAATTCATAGTTTCCTTTGCATATTTATCTTTTGACACTTAAATCACTTTTCAACATGAGTACTCACTCATGAGTAACACTGATCCTTTGATTTAGAAATCCAGATGTTTTTAAGGACTGTACTTAGAGTGAGAAGGAAGTACAGTAGACTAGATATGTAAGGCATTCAGTATCTTCTGTATTCATAAGTATTATAAGCTGTATAATATCCATAAAAACTGATGAGGCATGTATACATGAGGAATACCTAGCTTGCAAGATGAAGGTGACATTTTCTAAACTAAACTACTGTAATAAATTAGTGTTCCCAGATTTTATAAAATTACTTCCAAATGGAGAATGGACATCTCCTGTCAAGATATTGGCCTTATTCAAGGAAACATTAGGTTTATGCACTGTGCTTGTGACTACACTGTGGTAAGCAGACATAATACCATCAGAAAATTAGATCTTGACATTCCCCTTCAAAACAGACCCGATTATTTTCTCTGATGGATTTGTAACTAAGTGCTCAGTACACTGCTGAATTGTGCCCAGCCTGGGATTTAATTTTGAGCATATTATGAACTATTAACAACCCCCTGTCCTATATAATATCCCACTTCAGGTTTTTGAACACAAGATTTTTTTCAGATATGAAAAAACTGACAAAATCTGCCCAGAAAGCAAGCCATTTTTTAGTGTATGGCAGTGTTTTATGTCAGTCTGCCTTTTGCCTCACTTCCTTTTGGGAGAGGTCAGAGGTCCCAATGTAAAGGTGTTTTCCTATCTATAACTGCTCTTAAACTATAGGCACAGGCTTGATTTAATTTGTTTTTAGTTCTGTTTTTTAGCTCCATAAATGTAGAAAATCTGACTGTTTTTTTCATTGTAAACACATATAGTAAATTGACACACAAATACACAGCTTTGAATTAACATTTTGTAATACTTATTTCCCTTTTCAGACTCTGAAGATATATTATCCTGTTGGAAAGTATTGAAGGACTGACAGCACTGGACATAGCAGAGGTCCTTTAGAAAGAAAACTATATAAGCAGCAATCACAAAATGGAATTAAAAAGTAAATTATTCCTAATTCATTTTAACAGATTAAGAGTATCTAGATTATTTCTTAGAAAATCCCAACAATTGCAGAGAGATATTAAAGCAAAGCAACTTCTTTTTTGAGCAACAAAGGGTAGGATAGCATTGTCAGAAGACATTCTGCTAAAGTACTAAATAAGATACGCATAATTTTCTGAAATTTGGATTCAGTTACTGCATGGTGGTATTTACACATTCTTAAAGTATCCATACAAATATCCACTGCACCTCTGAATATGAAAGATGTGTGCATGGGTGTGGCTATTCTGAGAATCATAAGCACAAAGCAAGATATATATTCATGTTGAGATCTACTGTTTACTTTAGAAATACTAGTTATTTTTATGTGGACCAAATTTTCATTTCCACAACTTACACTCCAAGATATCATATAATGAAAAGGGTTTAACATGGTAACTGAATAATACAGGAGACATGTTAAAATATTCTGCCCAGTAAAGAAGACATTGATATGGCTAGCAAAATTTTTATGTCTTTATTTCAACATCCATGTTGTTTTCATTAAAGATCTGATATATTATCCCTAAAATTTAATTATGCTTTCATAACTTTGAATACCATGCCCATCTATCCAACTTCTAGGTCCTTCTGGAATTGCTAAAAATGTTCCAGGATATTCTTGCATTTTACACAGACCTCTTTTTTACAAACAAACAAAAAAAAACAAACAACAAAAAACCCCTCCAATCTTCTAACAACATAATTTAAGGTTTTGTTGAGAAAGTATTGCCAAAAGGCTATGGAACCCTTTTTCACTATTACAGAGGTGTAATACAAAAGCATAAGAAAACCGTGTTCATGTAAAGATCAGAAAAAGCAATTGGAAAAGGGAACAGAAGCAAAAACAGCAGCAGCAGCAAAATAAACTAGAAATGCCAGCCAGATAAGGTAGGCTCGTGCAATGACTTCATTTTGCAAGTGTTAAAACAGAGCCTACATTTTTTCCCCCCTAAGTAGTTCAAGAAAGGCAGCACTCTTTTTTATTCTCTTACCCATCATCCCTTGAAATCAGAAGAGTCCTGACCTAAAACACAGATTAAAGTGTTTTCAGACCAAATCACTATTCCAACTAGGCATGTTTCACGACTCCTTAACTTGTTAGTACATTTCTGGAGTGACTTGGAACATCCTTTCATGTATCAATCTCCTTAAAGTAGTCCTTAGGGCTTAAAAGTGCCACCTAGGGCCAACTACAATGTGTTCAAGCAAGACTTGGTTAAAAAGAGTTTATTCAGAAAGTAAGAGAAAGCAGCAATTGAAATGAAATGTACCGAACAGCCGGCAGACTGCCAAATGTCGGTGCATAAGTCTTCCCCTCCTTCCCAACTGAGGACAGAAAATGTAGTTAGATAGGCCATTGTTATTGGATGAAAAAGACACTAAAAAGTATTAATGTTCTATTTTTCCCATTGGCAATACATTTGTCCCAAAGTAGGGTCAGGGGGCTAAAGTCCACCTTACAAATTAAAAGGAGGAAAGGGGTTGTTTTGTCGTAAGCTTGAATAGTTTAGCCTGACCCTAGGTGAGACAGAAGGCAATTTTCACCTCTCAAAGAAGGTCAATTGCATTTGCCAAGGCACAGCAGATCATCAAAAGGACTTTAATTTTCATGCAGCATGACCTTCACCCAGAACAGGGGACAATCGTGCTGTTTAAGGACATCTGCAAAGACCAGAGACAAAAAATGTCAGCTTTCAAGCACATATTTGTCTGAAAAAAGAACATTTGCAAGATTGATATTTTGCTAAATGATGTAGAATAGAGTGATTCTAGAAACTAGGCTGAAAAACCCCAGGCTTGTGCAGTTTAAGGACTGCAAATATTCCTACCACATCTAGTAGTCCAAACCAGTCCAAACCCAACTCCCTGGGTTTCTTTAGTTTAAAGGATTTATTTTTTCTCATCATTCAGGTAGGAAAAATGGGGAAGAAATGGGTAGAAAACACTTAGAAGAAGCATCTCTGACTGAAGAAACACTGAGCTGAAGTATCAGGTTCATATAACCCTTCATAATGTAGGGAAGAGGAATTTGTCAGGAAAAAAAGAAAAGTTTAAGCAGAAGCCTCTGAATAGTTCAGAGGCTCTAGGTATTGTTAGCTGTGTATGCATCCCCAGCAGGGCTGTTGCAACTGATTCAAAGGAAAGAAGTTGATGGTTGGTGGACTAGTCCTTATCAAAGCTGAAAATAAGGAAGGTGAAGAAATAACTTTGAGAGATTCGCCCTTTTTTCCAGTAAATATTGACATCTTCTAGATGAAAAATGGGCATTGAAGATGAAAAATTGCACTGTACTTTAAACAACACATCTGAATTTCTTGCACCAAATTTTATCTGTGTATTTCTACTTATTTATTTGAAACTCCATAACCAAGTGGAATATGTCCTTTTCCTAGAAAAAGAGACTTAATAAATTAAAAAAAAAAAAAGTTGATAAAACTTTCCCCTATTCTTCAATAAAACCAGCTTGCTACAGAAAGGCATGTATTCCCCACTGTACACATGGAAAGGAACAGCTGACTCAAATCATTGAGCTCTGTATCTCTTTAGTGTTATTTGTAGAGCTAAGTCCTCATTGGATATTGAATTTTTCAGTGAATGGGGCCACCAGTTTGCTATAAATCAGATTTAAAGTGAGCTTGAGTTACTACAGTTTTGTTTTCCCTGAAGTGTTAGAAATTGCTGGTTTGTGATATTAATCCAGTATCTGTTCATCCCAGGTCCCCAGTCTAAAATTTTGTTCAAGATGGGAATACTTCAGCTGAGATACGTCAAAGCTGTGACCTTAAAACTCTGCAGTGCCAAGGGACAGCCTAGAACCAATGACAATTCTCTGGTCAATAGCTGGGATCCGAAGGTCACCAAGGACAGAGACAACCAAGTCTCCAGGTTGCAGAGCAGCACTGTGGAAAGGGAGCTTGGGGGTCCTGGTCCATGGCAAGTTGAACATGAGCCAGCAGTGCCCTGGCAGCCAGGAGAGCCAACCCTGTCCTAGGTGCATCAGGCACAGCATCACCAGCTGGGCAAGGGAGGGGATTGTCCTGCTCTGCTCTGCACTGGGAAGGCTCACCTCGAGTTCTCTGTGCTGTTTTGGGTGCCACAATGTTAAACTATTAGAGAGTATCCAAAGGAGGGCATAACGATTGTGAAGGGTCTGGAGGCAAAGCTTTATGAGGAGAGGCAGAGGTCACTTGGTCTGTTCAGCCTGGAGAAATGGAGATTGAGGAGAGACATCGTTGTGGTCTTCAACATCCTCCTAAGGAGAAGTGGAGGGCCAGGTACTGATCTCTTCACTCTCATGACTAGTGACAGGACTCAAGGAAACAGCAGGAAGTTGAGTCAAGGGAGGTTTATGTTGGATATTAGAAAAAGATTTTCACCCAGAGCATGTCATGGCACTGGAGCAGGGTCCCTATGGAAGTGGTCACAGGACCAAGCCTGAGAGAGTAGAAGAACAATTTGGACAATTCCCTCGGCCACATGGTGTGATTCTTGGATGTCCTGTGGATGACCAGGAGTTGGACTTGATTATTCTGATGAGTCATCAGAATCACGAGAGTCATCAGTCAGGAGAGCCATCCAATTCTGCAGATTCTAAGCCCTGACAAAAATTGAAATCGCTTTGGTACAGGAAACAAAAGAAGTTTAAGATATGAGTGAGTGCACAAAGAGATCAAAATACAGGGGAAAAAAAAAAAAGCTCACCAGATCAAGTAGATACAATGAAGTACATAAGCAAAAATGAAAAGAATAAAAATAAAACCACAGACAACTGTGTCATCAACCTTCTGATGACACTGCTGACACTGAGTAGGAAGGAGTGAACAACAGGATAGTGAGTGATGAAAGATGGGCAGAGAAAGGATGGGAACACAAAAGTAAAGTTTCCTGACCTAATGTTAGAGGAAATGTTTAGATCTAGAAATGGAATAAACAAAGCAGGAGCATTGCTCAAAAACATGGAGCATGAAATAAAAAATCTAACATGGATTGTCATAATTAGGGAGCTGCTCTTGTTTGTTAACATGAAAATGTGACATGGGGAAAATTTTTAGCAGAGCCTGTTAACATTAAACTTTATCCATACACCACAGTAATTCTTGCACAGCTAGGCAGTTACTCTATGTTTTTCTTTTTTTTCCCTATTTTTTCTTTTTTTTCCCTATTTTTTCTTTTCTTCGCTGACTTCCAGCTGCATTTTTTCTCACAAGCATTTCACAACCCATTTATGCAATGAAGCTTATGGATATGATGCCGTGATGTTCACTCTATAAAAAAGCAAAGGCATCAGAACTATCATATACAATGCAGGGCAGCATCTTCAGCTTCAGCCTACTCATCTTGACTCTTGTCTTTCTGTTGCATCTTTGTCATCTGCTGTGTAAGTCATACAGTCAGTTCTTTAAAACAAAAACTTCACCTACAGAAGTAAAAGGATGGAAAATTCCTACATGGAAAATAGTCCTTTAGCCTAACAGCCATTACAGCTAAACAAGTAACTCAGTGCACTAGAAGCAACTTGAGCAAATAAGTTGAACCTTTAGTTCTTAGTGCAAGAGACTACCCAAAGGAAGTTTAACCCTGCTGTGGAGGAAAGCAGACTGGTGTAATGGCTGTCCTTGGACAGAGTGATTACGTGGCAAACAGAGAACTTACAGAGCTTAGCTGTCCAGCCTTTACTGGGTCTGTCAGACAATGAAAAGATTACTAAAGGAAGACCCTCACTTCTGATAATTTGAGATTTCAGACTTGTTCTAATTCAGTGACAATCTACAGCACTAGTAGTGTGTGGTGATCTTTGTTAAGAAGACTTTCTCTGTGAGTCTGTGGCAGTTGCAGTTTCTCTTTTGTCCTTACTAAGTTGTAATTTCCATTTCTTCAGGCTCACCCAACCTACAGCTAAGCTGGCACATATGATTTACGTGTACATATAACATTTCTGAATTCCGTAAAAGGACCAGAAGGTCAGATTTAACATTTTAACATTAGTATAAAATATATGCCAATTAATACAAGTTTCAGAATCATGATTAATTTTTCAGGTTTTATTATGGTCTTTCCTTCAGTCCCACAGCCTGAGAGATAGCCTCTAACACAGGAATGAACATTATGCAGCATGCAACACAGTTGTCATGGTGTTTATGCATATAATAGTGGTATGAGGTGACAGAAAAAAAGCATGAGGAGACAAGAAAAGATAAGAAAAGGACAAAGATTCCTCTGTGCTCATCCCATATACTAGAATTTTTTTGGTTTTTGAAATTTCTCTCAAGGTGAATATGCATTAGTGAACCCAAAAGCAATTATTACAATAAATATTAATAAAAAATACCAGGATAGATATTATGAAAAAAAAAGTATTCTAGTTCTCTAAGAAGCACCTGCAGAAATAGAACAAGTACATCTCTTGTTTCAATGTGGACAACTTGCCAGCCAAAGTATCCACGCCTAAAATGTATCTTTTCTAGTGCACCAGCTTGTCCACTGACTAAAACTGACCATGTGAATCCTCAGTCTCTGTATATCTCAATTAATCTCAATTAATTTTGCTGCGAGTAAAATGTACTTTAATCTTTATTTTTCCACAGCCAGCAGTTCCTCATTTTCTCCACATGTATTGGTGATCCTTCTGTGTTTTATTTCTTATTAGAAGCAAACAAAAATTAATTGATTTCTTGAGGAGAGGATACAACAGGTTTTGCACACATTAGGTGTACCTGGCTCAGATACATGCAGCTCCTTTTATAATTCCTGTTATCTCTTTTAAAATCTCAGATGGCAGAAAGAACACATGAGCTATTATTTTTATTTCTGAGTATTTGAGAGGCACTCATGCACTAAAGTGGAGATCTACTTAAGTAACAGGGCATGGAGATGATCCCATCAGCCTGTCCAACAATTCAAGCCTCTCCCCCAGTGACAAATAATAACACCAGTTAAGAACAGTACATAAAAATGAGATTTATTCTTTCCTCTATGATCATGATTAAAGGAGAAGGGTATTTTTTTCCTAAGACTATTAGTTGTATCCTTTTGCCTGCAAGTCACATCTCTGAAGCAATTACTTATTGACATATAAGTCTAAATCCTAAGTATACCTTCTATTCATACCCTCTGTGACCCTCCAGCAGCCTGCAGACTGCTACTGTGTATTAAGAAACTCTGAGTCTGAACAGAGGAAATTCTTCTCTCCTTAATCCCCTGTACAATGATGTTTTTCTCTCTGTTGAAATGTCTCTGCTACACCTCAAAGCTGCATGCTTCATATATCTCAAAAGGATTCACTTTCTTTAAGAAGGTTGATCAAATAACTAGGTGGCTTTCTATTAAATTTTGCTTTTTTTAAAATAAAATAAAATGTTTATGTATAGATTTTTTTCCTGGAAATGAAATTACCTAGGATCATAAAGTATATTAGAAGAAAGGTAAAAACCAAAACTATTTTCAAAGGTACAATGTAGTAACCCATTTAAGTGTGAAAATGTCCTGAAGGAACTGCTGGTGTTCTCACTACTAGATAAAATCTGAGGATATTTAAAAAAGAAGAAAAGCCCCAAAATACTGCAGAAATTACTCATCTTTGCACCCTCTACTGATCTTTTGTAAAACAAACACTGAAAGTTTGGGACAGGATCCAAATGGTGCTGTTCCTGAGGGAGATGGGACAGTAGCACTTCTACCCAAAAAAAAGAGAATTATTGACATAAAAATTGCTAACTCTGACATGAATTAAAAAAAAAAAAAAAAAGGAGTGTTCCCAATAGCGTTTTAGACAAAATATTCAGAAGAGCAATGAATATGTACAACATTTCGGAGGAAATGGCTGAGCCAGCAAACACAGCACACACTGCTTCGCAGTAAATGGGTTCCAGAGACTGCCGTGCTTTTTGCATTCACTCAGTGACAGATCAGTCTAGAGAATGGTAGCATCTGGATGAGGGCAGATGGCTAAACTGTCAAATAATGACATTTTATGAAATTTCAGCAGTCTAAGCACAATATGGTTCCAATCCCAAAGGCAGACAGGTAAACAATGGTGCAGAAGTTATAGCACTAGCACATACGATTATTGATTATAATTATTCTAGGGAAAAGAATTCTTCTCAGAAGATTAGGCTGACAGGAAGATTGAGAGTTCTCTCAGAAAGAATTAGGTGACATCTCCCCTGTTTTGTTCATTCATCTATTTTGCCACATTTTCACCTCAAGTGAGTTTCTTGTGATGTGCTAAAATAGCATCAACCTTTTGGGGTAAAGATGCTCAAATCCACCATTTTTCTGCAATTTATATTTCACTGCTAAATTTTTCATTCTGTTTCAGAAATTCGTCACTGAGTCAGGGGTAGTCATTAAGAGAAATCTTTGCCCTTACAACTGGAATGCACTTGGATCCAAAAGGTCTTATCTTTATTGTTCAGAGGACAAAAATAATTTACAAAAATACCAGAAAATAGTAGCTGGTCCTGTGGAGAGAAAGTAGAACATCTTTCCACTCAGTTGAACTTGCATAGAAACAAAATTTCAAGTTTTGAATTGCCCCACCTAAATCTGTGTAAAATCAATCTTCTGTAAAGAACAAGGAAAAAGAGCCCCCTTTTTGTGATAACTGGAATGTGTTTTGGAAGTGGAGTCAAAAAATGGACAAGATAAGAGGGGATTCTTCCATTTTATCTTGGAATTTCTGTTCCCTTTTTAAAGAGGTCACAGCAAGGTACCTTAACAAGGAAAAGTGAACCTCAACCTGTAGTTCCTAATGTCATTCTAGAAAAGCAAATTAAGAGTTTAACTGAATTTTTTACATCTGTCAGTAAATACTGACACCGTTAGCTCTGCAGTTACACGAGCAACAGTGCAGCCTTACAGAAGTGACTGAGGGTTTCTTCTTTATCTGTTCTTTCTCCTGCCCCTAACATGTGCTTGTTCCCCAGCCCATAATATGCTGGAATGTGTAGTTTTGGAGATTGACAGTCTCTCACTGCCTTGTTAAACATAGGGATACCATGCTTATACAAGCCTGTTCCCTGAGAACGGGCAGAGACCTGTGAAGGGCAGATGGGCAGGCCAATCAAAAAAGAAAGGGCTTGAGGGGAGGGAAAGAAAAGAGCTGTTCTGCTTGAAATATTAATAATATTACAAACATAACGTTTTCATATGCTTTTCATTAAACTCTTATACATAAATTTCTGTGCTTTACGGTGCTTGACAGATGTGATAACATTACATGGATAGCGTGAATTAGCTGAAGTTCAATCTAAATAAAACCCAAATAATACTGATTGGCAAAGGAAAGACTTTAAAAGAATAAGGACTAAAGGTATCTGTTTTTAAAATGGTATTTTATTGCTGGTATGGCTTTTAATGTGCATTTCATACTAGATTCACTTCTTTCTGAGTTCATACTTGGAAACAGTAACTCAGCAGCTATTACTATTCCTCTCAGATACCTCTTTTACCATTTTTATTGACACAGGGAAAATACTGAGGATATCTTTAGAAAAAATCATTCTGCTTGGATATATCACTGCAATATCCATAGCTTTGCCATCTGCAGAACAGAATTACCTAACTTTGGTGTGTGTTGACCATTGCAGCTGAATGATATCAATGCCTGTATCAATGCATATGCTATTAATTATGTAATAGTTTAGAGACAGTGTGCTAGTTGTGAATTAAGTGTCAATAAACAGTGAGGAATATTTTTTTTCCTTCATAGTTATGTTTTCAGTCTTGACACATGGACTACAACTTCCAAAGTTAGAGCCACATTTTTCTCAAGAAAACCATATTTCTTAGGAATTTTACTTTCTCAGTAGAATTGTTATTGTCCAAAATGGGACTTGAACTTGTGGAATTTCTTTGATAGCATGGATAACCACAGGGCAGATACTTAGGTGACAGAACTATACCACAGCTGTATCCAATGGAGCAAGCCCCAGATTGTCTGGTTTTTCTGCACCAGGAAATCAGGTTTATTTTTCAGGTACACAAATTCAGATTTAGGTATTTATAAATGACAGATTTGTCTGTTTCTTCAAAAGAATTAGGGTAAGGTTCTACAGCATATATCCAGCATATGTCCATATATGACTTTGCTTGTATTAATGAGTTATTTGGTGAACACAGTGTATATGGCATGGAGGATATGCATGCTTTAACTATGATAATAAGGGTAGCAGAATCTGCCTTATACACTGTCATGGATTTTGACAAGAATTTTACTGGCTATTCATGGAAGAGCCATGGAATACACTGTTAGGCATGTCCATAGTGTGCTTGTTCTCATAAAGAGTTATAATACTGATTACAGAATCTTCTGTCACCTGTGGTGAGTGCTAAAATGACAAAGCTATCATCTCAAGCCTAAATTCTGAAGTAACAATGATCATGCCTTATCTGCTCTGTGCATAATCAAACTTGTAAGGTAATGTTACAGCTTGTTTCACATTTTACTGATTTTCTTAGTCTAAAATCCCTACATTTTGTTTCTTATTTATAAATTAATTTACAGCCTCCACTTAGGGAAGGTAAATAAGCAATTTCTTTCTTAGAGACCAAAAGAAAATAACACTGACAAAGAAACCAAAGAGTGATTTAATACATCCCCTTGCCAAAAAGAGTAAACTATCGCTGAAGTACTAAATCCTACCATTTGTCTAAACTTTTGTTAAAGCCTTGCATGACAGAAATTCCACAACTGCTTTTAGTAATATATTTCTGCAATCAAGTACCTTTGTTTCTTTTACCTATCCTAACTGTCACTGGCTATAGAAGTCATGGACTTCTTACTTCAATTAGAAGTGTGATTCCACTATCTCCATAGAGAGACCTAAAAGTAAAATTTGTTTGGAATCAGCTTTAAAATCCTTTGCAGACTACAAAGAAATTGAAAATAAAACATATACATAGACTGGATATAGGCCCTGCATTTCGTGGTTTCTTTTACACAGGAAACCAGGGACAAAAATCATGGTAGGCAATAGCAGAGTAATTTATTTTCTATGTTATTTTTCCTTAAAATAGAAAGAGATTAAGCTGCTTGTGTATAAATATTTAAGTAAATAAACTGTCATCAACTCAGCAATCAAACTGTGAAAATGTGAAGGTGGGATGAATCCAAAACTACATAGCCATAAGCTAATTCATATTCATAATCTAAAACTTTTCATATTTAAAAGGATTAATGTCCCAGGGGGAAAGAAATAAGAGAAATATATACTCAATAAGGATAGCAGTCTGCAACACCACAGCAATTGGCTAACAGAAGCATGTATTTAGGGAAATTTTGATGAGGCAGCAAAGTTAGTGATACATGGCTCTGAATAATGATATGCCCATATTTAGGTACAAAAATACAGAAGCCTTATGAGATTTAGTTTCTGTCTACCAACCCCACTACATAATCAAATCAAGTTGCAGTTGTACCTTCAAATTTAAAAATTCTTCTTGAAAAGGAGAATTTGCTGCCATGCCACATTGCATTAGCTCTGTGTCTGAACTTATGGCTTCTCCCTTCAAGTGTACTTGATTGTGAGAGAGATCTGATATATTAAAATGTTACTGGAGACCTGTTTATGCTTCCAAAATTCACTTGAAATGTCTAGTTTAGAGCAAGCTTAATTGCAGACATTTATTGTTATAAAAAGATAAGGACAAATAAAAGAAACAAGAGTAGTTCATTGTAAAAATATATTACCTAAGGCAGTTTGTGAAATTTCTATCATGTAGGGCTTTAACAAAAGTTTAGATAAATGGTAGTGTTTATTACCTCAGCTATGATTTACTCTCTTTTTGGCAAGGAGATGCATCTTGATCTCATGCCTTTGAGCACAGGAGTGGATCACCTCCCATCTGGATGGGCCTTTTCCCACACTGTACGTCACTATGAGGTCAGCAGAGAACAGTGAAGTGAATTTTACTGGCACCTAATCACTTAATGGACAGTTGCCAGAGGCATGATGCTGGTTTGGAAGGAACAATAGTCCAAAAAACAGCTGTAATGAGCATATCACGTGAAAAATCCATTAAAAATATAAAGTAAAGAATGATTATTTTTTCACGTGATAAAACAGTAGAACTTATGTTCATTATCAGAAAACTCTAAGAGAAAATGTAATTCCTTCAATTAATTTATTAAATGAGCAGTGCTAAAGCCTGGGTCACCAAAAAAGTCTGAATTGCTGGAAGGGGAGACAAGTGGAAGTTACTGATTTAATCTAAACACTGTGCACAACCTAAAACAAAACAAAACGAGAAAGAAAAACAAAAAAAAAATCCCACCAAACAAAAATGAAAGCAATAGTCTAAATAAGGAAAACAGGTGAAAAAAGAAGCATAAGATTAGGAAATTTAAATTTAAAACCTCACACAACAGTCAAAGAAAAGTAATGGGAAACACTAGGCAGAGGCATAAAACTACTAATAAATATTTTCCTTAAACATGTTTAAAACAGAAAGCTTGTCAGTAAGTTGACGAATGTGGTCAAGGTGCAAAGAGTCCCCAAGGAAGGCAAAGTTGTTGCAGAAGTAGTAAATAAATTCCTAGCCCTTTTCTTCATACTAGAGGGTAATCTATATTTGGGGGATACTATCTTGAACTTAAATGTCAATAGGAGAAATTTTAGAAGAGAGTGGAAAAAAACAAATTTCTGAGACGCAGCACTATGAAGCCAAGTTCTTAAAGAATAGCATATTGGTGAATTATAAACTCTGCTTGCAAGTTAAAATTAAAACTGACTTGCTACCAAAGGAATAAAAAATGCCATAAGGATGAATGTGTGAATCTTCATACTAGACTGAATTCTTTAGTTAGCAAATTTGTTGAAATTAATATGAAGAATGAAATGAGTAGACATATGGATAAATGTGATATAATTGTGAACTGGGAGCAAAGCTCCTGCAGCAGTAAGCCATGCTTCACAAATTATTAATTACATTAAGAAGGATTTCCCAATATCTTAGGACAGCATTGCCAGAGATCCAACCCTACAGTCACATAACCCTGAGTGAAAGGATGAGTTCAGCAGTGAGTGGAGACAGGAAGCTACCTTTCAGGAGCACAAATTAGCCCAAGTGCAGAGCCGTGCTGATGCATCTTATAAGTCTCGTAATGAGGTGAGAAGCTGTCCTGCAAAAGCTTGAGGTGCTCAGCATCATATTTTATTGCCCATTGTAAACAAGATGTCTGTGAAATCAGGAGGACAGCAGTGAGCAAATAGAGCAAAACACTAGGAATACCTCTGTGTTCTGGGATATATGCACAGTCAAACTGGTGCCCATAGTTAGAACTAAATATCTTAACCATTTGTCTCAATCACAGTTGCAGGATGTGATCCTCCAGAGAAAGTTTTCAAGAGATCCTTTCATGAAGCATACTGTCAATACAGACAAGGGTCTCATGGGCTACGTCAATCCTACCTGGCCAAATAAAAGTAAGAAATTCAGGAAGTTAGATTATCAAACTAGGAAGCCTTTAGAACAGCAGCAGAGGGCAAGGAGGAGTCCAGTGGCTCAGCTGTCCGTGAAATAATGAACTGGTTTGCTTTCCAACAGTCCAACTGATTTTCTACTTCTGTCATGAACAAAGGCAGGGCTGCTCAGCAGGGTGTGCAAAGACCCACCACACAGCCCCAACACCTCCATGGCCAATTCTTTCATCAGATCTAAAGGAAGTTTCAGAAACTCGCTTTATCTGGTGATTAACAGCTCAGATTAAAAGAAAACATACCTACTTCTTCAAAAAAAAAAAAAAAACAAACCTACTTTGCTTCCATTTTGCTTGTTTGCTGTCTTCTGCAGTGTTTGGTAAACCTCTGTGTGTTAAATTGACAAAGCAGAGAAAAATTGTGATGATACAACAGTGGTCAACAAGCCATCCTTTAAAGAAAAACACTGCTGATAAGATAAACAACTTGTGATGTACTTAATTGCAATATTTCATACTCATTTAGCCATCTCCACATCACAGCACTAACAAAGTAGATTTCTAACAGGAAGAAAGACTCCTTTACACAAGCCCAGAGGGCTAATTATAAAATAGCAACCTACTTTTTTTTTTGGTAGCATTTTTTTCCAGTAGAATTTATTGAGCTCATTACCAAGCTGCTTATGAAGTGATTTGAAATGAGGCAACATTAAAGCATTCTGAAAATCCCTTGTACTTAGTCATCTTGACACTTTGTTTGAACTTGAAGCATTAATATGAAATAACTGCATCAGCCCCATATTCCTGATTCTATTGTTTGACAGTGCATTTAAAAGCTAAAAGATGATATGATCAAGGACTTTTAATCAGCACAGTAATTTGTAGGAGTGTCTCAAGTATTCATAACTATGAAAAGACCAAAGAGACACAAATGTGAGAAACAAGACAGGTACAGTACATGTAGAATAACATGTAGACTAGAATAACACAGCAATATGAAACCAGGAGTACAAGCACTGCTGAAACTGAGGCGGTTTTCGTTGCTCTTTACCGGCAAGACTGAAAATTGAAAGATACACATCAAAGCCACTAAAAAACTCCACACATTGTACCTTATTAGCCTGATTTTACCTTCTGTAATCACATTATATAATATGCATCAGCAGATTAACCTGCTTGGGGTCAGCAGAAGGGCCATCATAAATATATTTGAAGTGAAGCCTGTGAAGGGTTTCAAAGTCGTAAAAAAAATTATAGCAAGGACTAGTAAAATCCATGGAAATCTATAGCATATTAAAGTGCAATCTGTGAAGAGCTTTGTTTTTCATCATTACCCCCACACACCCCCATGCATTAGTGTTTGAACCAATAATTAGAGCCAATGGAAATGCTTCTGTTGAAAGAAAGATCTTAAGATCATCCTTTGCTCTAACTGCATTCTAATGTTCTGCCTACCTTATTATAAAGCCTTTAAAGGAAAGGGAAAGAAAAAAAATGGGGCACAAATGGTACAAACACTGAGTGTATTGCATTGTGGTCTCTCCCACAAAAAGGCTAAAAATCCCCAAATGTGCTTTACAGCAAGGAGGAGCAGACTCCAGACAAATTAACAAGGGTACAAGAGGCTCCCCTCTCCCTCCAGGATTTTTGGGTGTCAGAGAGAGAGCGATTCTAACCCTTCATGGGGTGAACTCTGATTTGAGATCTCAGCAGAACAGCTTGGAACCTGCAGTTCTCAGCAGCTCTCTTGGTATGTTTGATGGCTTTTTATGCCCAGCCTCAAACTAATAAGGAAACACTGAGATAGATGTGTTGGTCTGCAAGCTGGAAAGAATTCATTAGCTAAGCAAGATCTAGCCCAGTCATTACTTAGGAGACCCCCCCAAGGAAGTTTATAGAAATGGTGTAAGGGCCCTGTTTTTCAAACCTGCACGGTTCTGTTAATAAAAGTGATGCCTAGGGTGGAAAAAAGCATAGTCCCTAAAAAGCCAATATATTGAAAAAAGGAAAATAAAAAGGAAAAAAAGCAAGGTGGAAAGGAATAGGAAACAAATATAAATGCAGTGTCTGGCCAGCTGCAACATTTACACCTCCCCACCTGTTAAGCTACTCTCCGACTGGAGAATTCAGCACTTGATCTGGAAGGTGACTTGAGAAAGGTTTCAGGAATAATGAGGGGATGCTTTTTTCATCATAATTCCAAGTTTTGTAGATGTTTTCACCAACTAGGACAGCAGCTTCCCTCTTTAGATTTCTTACAGTAAAGGCATACTATCATTTAGATCAATTTATAATGGCATTTGCTATCTTAATGAGGATTTCAGTGTAACTCTGAAACATTGAAGGGATGTCAGAGTATGGGTTGCATTTTTGAAGTTGTTTCCTGCTTTCTTGAGAGAAGAGATGCAAGATCCCTATATTGTATTAAAGAAACAAGAACTAAAGAGAGGCACCAGAAGATTTCAAGAAAATGTGTATTTTGTGTTGCACATTAATTTTTTGTGAGAGTAAATAGAATAAAGGTGATAAACTCATACCTTTTCACTACTGTTCCTTTTATTTGCATCCATGTGGACTTCAATGTGAATGTGATTAAAAGCTGTGACAATCTTTAGTTCAGTAGCTGGAATGAGAACACTTTTGCCAGGTTATTTCTTGTGTTATGTGTAGAAAGGCGGTACAGCATCAGGAGATCTACACTGTTGCAAATTATGCCCTTCTGTAGCAAGGAAAAACAAAGATAATCACAAATACTTTGTTGTCAGTTCAGCTTTTTATGTTTTTCTAAAGAGTATTTAAAGATATGGATTTTCATTTCATAATTCAGGAAAACACAACCTTAACTTTAAGCCCTATTATACTCCTTTTGCCCTCAAAGCAAATAGATTTTTGTTTAGTAATCAACATGACTCATTTTTATATGTGTTTTCTGCTTTTAGAGCAAAAAATGTACGCATGAATAAGTTACCTATTATACATACTTGAAAGGTTAAAATAATGCCACAGCTTACACAACACAAAGAAATACTTTTGTCTTATGGCACAGTTTTCATTGACTATTTTCCTTTGTGAAAGTTACAGTTGGTTTCATTTGTACTCCTTTTTGTGTTTTCCACACTTCAACATCATATTTAGGACATATTTAGCTCTTTGATTTCACTTCTTAAGGGGAGAGATAGAATACTTCTCATCACTCACAGATCCCATGGATGAACGTGAATTAAATAAGAAAGGGTTTTCTTCTAGATATGAGACGTCATGTCTCCTGATTTTAAAAGGGAAGTTGCTGTTTCAATGCATTATCCACAGTTATCTACAACACTGCTGTTGCTTAAAACCCTTTTCTTTTTTTCCAAATGTGATGTTTCCCAGGTCTGACTCAATGGGGTAATCCTTATGCTCCTTCTAATGCTTACTTGGTATAGCAAAAGTTTCCCATTGATCTGGTTACTAAGTTTTACTTGCTGAACCGGTTGAAAACACAATGCTGGAGTTAATATATAAAGGCGAAATGACAGTGAATTCCCTGCGAGCATAACAAGAAAATTCTCTAGAGTGCAAAGTACCAGCAGGAGCAGAACTGGAGACAGCAAGGACCAGGTTTGCTCCCGCTCGAGTTTTCCCTTGACAGATGTGTCAAACAGGGTAAAAGAACACCCTCAGCTGCTGCCAGTCAAGATAAGGAGTTGCTAGTGAGGAGCTGCACCTGAAAAGTTCATACTCTCCAAAAAAAAATTGGAGGTTGTGGCAGTTGGAAAGATTGCAAATGTGGCCAACCAGTGAGAGAGGAAGAGGGTCAAAATTTCACTGTGGTTGAAGATGAAAGTAATATCCCAAATAGCTAATGCATGAGAATATATAATAACCTGTACTATCTTTTCATTTTTCAGATCAATGACACCTAGCAGTTTTTCCCCAGCTTCACAATCATCTGTTTTCACTTCTGAATTTTATGAACTACGGCTGAGACATTTTAATGAAATTTAGTCATGGCTTTGCTCAGCCTTCGACAACTGACTGGCCAGGAGAGCCAAGACTCGTTTTTTCAGAGCGTCATCTCAAGCTGAGGGAACAGTAAAACTGGATCTCCTGCCTCCCAAGTAAATGTTCCAGATGCAGAGATCCTGCACAAAAACCAGTCAACATCACCACTAGCAGCCTGTGAAGTTTGGGGAGATGTGAATACTGTTAGTGGGCACTTAAAGCCTGGCAGGGCGCTTAATAGGCAGCCCTAGAGCCCACCTTTCCTAAGGGACATAATTCAGTGATATGTACCCAAATGCTCTGCTAAACAGCCGTACACCTCCCCATGCACAGTAATGAGACTTCTGTCACTTAATCTAGATTTCAACTCAATTGTCACCGCCTACAGCTTTGCAAAGGCAGGAGTAGATGGCACAGAGTTTTTTTTACAGCATTCTCTCTGTCTCATATGCCCATCTTCAACATGCAGGGAAGTGCACATTTAACAGTATCAGCCAAGATGATTTGGAAAGTCCCTAGATTAATATCTCTCCCCAAATACAATTTTAAACCTTAACCACAGTTCAGGTAACAGTCTGAAACATCTAAGAGATTTACCTTACTCATTTACTTTTAAGCATCTGGACCTTAGAAACATTTTTTTTAGATGTAAAGGATTTTACCAACAAAAAGTACCAGCATATTACACCATTGATATGATGACCAAATGGAAAAAGATGAACTTTTTACTGAAATAATTAAAGTATTCATGAAGGGTAAAAGGTACTATATTGGCACAATAGCTTCTAATTTTTAGTTGTTTTCTTTAAGTTTTGAGTCTGTATTGGCACGGTATCCTCTTTTGTGCATATCATCAGCCGTGCAGAAGGACATATCTACATATTCTAGCATAAGATATTTATGCTGGTGATGCCAAATCCTCGTCAAGAAGTCCACTAGATGTTGCTGCATCTACTGGAAAACTTTTAAATACCCTTAACAATCTCAGCCTAAGCTTTTGAGCACAACAGTGACTATAACCAGAGCAAGCTGAGTGGCAGCCATCCCTGGAACCAGGATGCCAAGGTTAATTTAGTTTCAGAACCAGCAGAGCTGCATAGAAGAGTTTTGAAGGAGCAATGAAAGGCACCACAAGTCTGGTTCATTTAAAATCATCTGATCTTCTTTCTAGTTAAACATTGTATGAAAACTTTTTCAGCTCAGAAAAAAAGGCTCAAGAAAATAACTCTCCAGCTGGTTTTTGCTGATAACTAGAAGCTCTAGGAGAAAGCTGTAACTGCATTCTCCAAGAATTCCTGACTACAAGCCAAAGCTGCACTCCATGTTATATGACTGTAACAAGACTCTTCTTAATAATTTTGTAATTCATGCATGAAGACAATCTCATATATGTTTCATAGCTAATCTTGCTTAAAATGCATATCTGTTTTGCAACTCGTAAAAATACCTGATATGAATCTAGAGAAGTACATAATCTTCCAATTAAGCCATCTAAAAGGCAGGTATTCAGAACTGATGAAAGCAAGTAAAATTATATTACATTATATTACATCTTCCTCTTAATACTGTAAAAATTAGAATGAGACTAAAGGGGTGAAGTTTTTGTCTAAGAGTTGCTCCACAAACTTGTGTACAGAAATAATCTTTGAAAGCATGTTTGCACATAATTTCTGTTGTGTCATAGTCATCAAGTTGACCACGCTTTCAGACTATTGCCTGCTGCTCCCTCCTTCCCCTAAGAGAAAAGACATTGTGATATAAGCTATTGTAAAGATGAGAAGAGAAGAGAAGAGAAGAGAAGAGAAGAGAAGAGAAGAGAAGAGAAGAGAAGAGAAGAGAAGAGAAGAGAAGAGAAGAGAAGAGAAGAGAAGAGAAGAGAAGAGAAGAGAAGAGAAGAGAAGAGAAGAGAAGAGAAGAGAATATTTCATTTGGAAGGGACCTTCAATGATTATCTAGTTGAACTGCCTTACCAATTCAGGACTACCATAAATTTAAAGCAAGTTATTAAGGACATTGTCCAAATGTCTCTGACAGTTTTGGGGTACTGACTACCTCTCTAGGAAGCCTGCTCCAGTGATTGTAAATCCTCTTGGTAAAGAAATTATTTCTAATATTCAGTCTGAACCTTCCCTGGCACAGCTTTGGACCATTCCCAAGCTTCCTATTACTGGGTGCCAAGGACAAGAAATTAACTCCCTTTCTGTTTATCCTCCTCAGGAAACTGTAAAAATAAATTACTTTTCCCCCTCAGATTCTTTCTCTTAAAACTAGATAAGCCCAAAGTCCTTAGCCACTCTTAATAGGACATTGCTTCTAGCCCTTGCACCACCCTTTTTACTCCCCTCTGGCCACATTAAAGGACCTTCAATCAACTTGTGGGGCCCAGAACTGCACACCACACTCAGATGAGGCTGCACCAATGCTGAATACAGTGGATTCAGCACCTCTTTTGACCAGCTGGTGTTGCTGTGTTTGATGCACCCCAGGATGGGGATTGCCCTCTGGGCTGCCAGGGCTCAGTGCTCACTCACACAGGGCCTGCTGTGGGCCAGCATCTCCAGATCCCTTTGCAGGGCTGCTCTCCAACCACTCTTCTCCCAGTTTTACCCAGCATTATTCCATTCTAAGAGCAGAGTCCAGCATTTGGAAGTGTTATATTCGGTCCCATTAACCACAGTCCAGTGCTCCAGTCTGTCTAGCAAAGGCCTCTTGTCCCTCAGCACCTCCCAGTTTGTAACATCAGCAAACTTGCTAACAGTGCATTGAACCCCTGCATCCAGATCATTGATAAGTACATGGAACAGAACTGGCCCTAGAACTGAACCCGAAAGAACAGCACTGGGGACTGTTTTGGGCAACCAAATGTAACCCCACTTATTGCAGTAAAAATCCCTTTGAGCTCCGCCTTTCAGTCAATTCCACACTGTCAACCCACAGCCATGATAGTGAGGAAATCCCTAGACTTCTTTGGCAAAGTATTCATTTATAATTACTTGATTAGATCTGATTGTTACCATGATCTCATGATTTCAAAAATCACATCCAAGTTGTCAAAAAACCCAAAATCATTCTAAATAATGAAGTTAGTTTTTCTGTCTGCTGCGTAATGGCTTATAACTTGTGCATTTTGTAATCAGTAATCATTTGTATAATGAGAACAACTCTGTTTATAGGTCACATAATGCCTGCTCATCTGAAGAAATATACCAGAAAACTGTCTTAACTGTCTAGGATTTCACTGATACTTTACAATTCAGCTGCTATGTTTTTCTTGTATCTTTATGAACCAATTTCTATTTCAAAGCCATTTCTCCAACTGGTTAATTAGCAACCAGGTAGATTTAATTAATTAGCTAGTTAGATGTGAGCTGTCAGGGGAGGCTGAAATGAAAAAAGCTCTGCTGCTTCTTCACTTTCAAAAGGACAAAACATGCTTTGCAAAATATCTTTCAAATATATTTTTACTTCCTATGGAAGTGTCTATGAAGTTAAGGATCTACGAACTGATGAAGTTAAGGATCTACGAACTTTTCCATTATAGACTCATTTTCGAGCTCCTATGCCTTCTGAGCACTGAAATAATCCACCTCAAGTTGAAATAGCCTACAAGGTCTCAGCTCAAAGGATTTTTTTTTTCCTCAGAGAACAGAGCAGTTGAAAAAAAAAAATACTTCTGTAGGTATGGCAGGGTGGGTTTATCTTTTTGTCTTACCATTCTATATAACTCAAAACCACTCATACTGGGTTTTTTCAAAGATGTCATTCTACCACCCAAAAATATATAGGAACTTATCATCTTGTGCTTCAGTTAAAAAAAAAAATAAAAAGAGAAAAGAAAATGCAGTGGTTGTGCAGCTGGTGACACACCTTGAAATTCAATAATTCTTTGTGAGCAGTAACTGTTCCTTTGCACATTTTATTGCACTGAAGGGCCTTGGGGATCCATGAAGCACACACTGCAGCAATGGGTTACACTAAGGCAGTTTTCCTGAGATAATATTTTTCAAGCACAGACCAAAACAAATGAATAGTCACACTAAACTGTTCACCACATATTAGCTTCTACAACTGATGCTGGGTTTTTTTGAAAACTAGTAAATAAAATGAAAATAATTTTGTGAGGAAGCATTTGGGTAATGAAAAAGTGATCCACAAAGTGTGAGTGATTCTGCTTAAAACACTCTGAACTTTCCTCCACCAATTTATGGTTCTAGTTCAGACAAGCCTGGAATTACAAGTATATTTGTATTCTTTACAGCTATTCACTCTATAAATACTCTTTCGTGTCCCAGTGATTTTTCTTCTGGTTCAACAAAATTTTGTTGCATTTCAGTCCTCTCAACATTTTATTCTCTTCTGTATATTCATGACCTTCCTTACATCTGGTTAATCCCATTTAATTCACCAAAAGAAGAAGAAAAGGTCACACAGTCATTTTAGGAGTTAGACTCCAAGTATGGGTTTTCTGAAATAGTTTTGGTTTGTGTCAGTGTCAAGTTTAGTCTTTCAAAAAATTTAAGTGTGTATTTTTTCAGTTATCTTGTGTAAAGATATATCCTCTGCTTTATTGCCTCCCTTTCCCACAAAAGCAGACGGAAAGTTGGTTGATATCTCAGAATGAGAAGAGGGAGCAGGGTGTATCAGCATATCCCAGAAAACAGTTTCTAAATAGTATTTCTGTCTTACTATTGCCTTGCATGTGCTCCAGGGCAGATCATTTGCTCACTCAAAACTTTGGGTTTTTCTGTGTAACAAAAGGACAATATTCTCATTCCTGATAAAGGACTTCAAGAGCTCCAGGGCAATATTCTGTGTTATTATCAAATGTTGCTCTTTCTACTCAACTGGGTATATATTTAAAGTGTTTTTGAAGCATTTGCACATGATAAGGAAATGTTAAGAATGTGAAACGTTTGGCTGCAGATGTGCTACTTTACTGTTGCTTTTTCTGGATACATTCCTGTTTTCTGTCAAGTGTTCCATACACAGGGATGAAATGTAGCCTTACAAATGGTGTCATGGAAAGGAGGAATCATCCAGTTCATACAATTAATCAGTTACCAGGTGTCACACAGTAAGAGAATTTCAGAATTCAGTGTTTGATCCCAGTAAGAACAGTATACATCCTTTTATTTCACCAGAGTCACACCAGGATTACACTTATAAAAAAAAAAGCATTTGATGGAAGAATTTGAACACTCTATAGGCAAAAAAAAAAAGTTTAGATTGATAAAAGTATTATGTTATTATGTTAATATATGAGGTCTCATAAGAATGGGAGCTTAGATGCCTTCATGGGTGTGACTTTTGCAGATCTGACCCTGTTCCCTCTCCCAACAGCCAGACACAGAAGGATCTGCATGCATGGGGTTGCATGCTTCCATCTTGCTCATATAAAATTCTCTGTAAGAATCACGCACATTTGTAATTCATCTGCAGTGGATTGTAGAATCATGGAATCATTTAGGATGTAACAGATTTTTAAGCTTATTGAGCACTTCTGAGACCACATCTAAACCATGTCCCTAAGTGACACATCTACATGTCTTTTGAATACCTGCAGGGAGGATGGTTCCACCACTTCCCTGGACAGTCTGTTCCAATGCCTGAAAACATTTGGTGAAGAAATTTTTCATTTCAGGTAGTTGTAGAGAGCAACAGATCTCATCTCAGACTCCTTTTCTCCAGATTAACAAAAACCAGCTCCTCATCACACTTGTGCTCCTTCCCCAGCTTCATTGTCCTTCTCTGGACATGCTCCAATGACCTTCTTGTGGTGAGGGGCCCAAAACTGAGCGCAGGATTTGAGATGCAGGCTCACCAGTACAGGGCAAGGATCACCTCCCTGGTCCTGCTGGCCATACTGTTGCTGATACAATCCTGGATGCCCCTGGACTTCTTGGCCACCTGAGCACACTCCTGGCTCATGTCCAGCTGGGTGTTGACCAGAACCCCCAGTCTGTTCCCACCAGAGATCTTTCCAGTCACTCTGCCCCATGCCTGTAGCACTGCATGGGGTTGCTATGACCCAAATTCAGGATCTAGCATTTTGCCTTGTTGAAACTCAAACAATTGGCCTCAGCCCACTGATGCAGCCTGTTCAGATCCCTCAATAAAGTCTCCCTACCCTCCAGCAGATCAACACTCTCACCCAACTTGGTGTCATATGCTAACTGACTGAGAGTACATTTAATCCCCTGATCCAGATCATCGATAAAGATATTAAACAAGACTGAGCCCAATATTAAGACCTGCAGGACACCATTTGTGACCAGCTGCCAACAGAATTTACCTCCATTCACCACCACTCTCTGGGCCCAGCCATCCAGACAGCTTTTAACCAATGAACAATGCACCCACCCAAGCCATGAAAAGCCACTTTCTGCAGGAGAATGGTGTGTGAATGGTGCCAAAGTTATTACTGTAACTGTAAAGTAGACACCAGCCACAGCCTTTTCCTCATCCATGTACTGGGTCAAGATCAGGTTGGTCAAGATCAGGTTGGTTAAGCCTTTTCCAAACCCCTGCTGGCTGATTCTGATCCCCTGGTTGTCTGTAGGTGCTGCATGATGGCACTCAAGTGATCTGCTCCATGACCTTCCCAAGCACCAAGGTCAGGCTGACAGGCCTGTAGTTCCCCAGATCTTTCTTCCAGCACTTCTTGCAAACCTCCAGCCCACTGGAACCTCCTTGCTGAGACAAGACTTCTGGTAAATGATTGGAAGTGGCTTGGCGAGCACCTCTGCCAACTCTGCACCTTTGGGTAGATATCATCTAATCCCATACGCCTGTATGTGTCTGAGAGCAGCAGATCACCAGATCATTTCCACTGAGTTATTCATTCTGCTCCCTTTCTCCCAGCTGAGGGGCTGTGTACCTGAAGAACAGCTTTGGTGTTACTATTAAAGACTGAGGCAAAGAAATACTGCAATCATTTAATCATCTTTTGTCACTATGTTTCCCCCTGCATCCAATAAAGAGTGGAGATTCTCCTTTTATTCCTGATGTATTTCTAGATCCATTTCTATTGTCTTTTAAGTTCTGTTCGGTGGTTTTAATATCCCCCTGCATAAACTCATGACATCCTTGTAGTCGTGCTGAGTTTCTGCCCCTTCTTTCAAAGCTCATAAATTCTCCCTTATTTCCTGAGTTCCAGCCAAACCTCTCAGTTCAGCTAGGCTGGTCTTCTTCCACAACACCTTATCTTTCAGCCTGCTCCTACGACTGTAAGATTTCTTTCTTGAAGAACATCCAGCCTTCCTGGACTCCTCCTTGTGCTTCAGTACAGCCTTGCAATGGACTCTGCAAACCAGGGTCCTAAACAGGCCAAAACCTCCTCTCTGGCCGTCCAAGGTAACTGTTTTGCTACTACTCTTATCATTTTTTGATTTCTGTTGATTTTCTGATTTCAGGATTGCTTCCGAGCATCCCATCACTCACCTGTCCTTCTTTGTTCAAAAACAATGGGACCAGCAGGCCACCTTCCCTAGCTGGGTCACTTACCACCTCTGTGTATTCCACACACTCCAGGAATCTCCTAGACTGTTTCCTCTCTGTTGTGTTGCATTTCCATCTGTTAGGTTGAAGTTTCTCGTGAGAACAAGGTTAGTAACTGTAAGATTTTTCTCAACTGCTTATAGAATATTTCATCTGCTTCTTCATCCCGATTGGGTTGTCTACAACACTCCCACCATGACATCTTCCTTGTTTCTGCTGATTCTTACCCATACTCAATGCTATTGACACTATCATTAAGCCCTATACAATCAAAGTTTTCCCTAACATGCAGGATTATTCCTCCTTGCCTACGCCTCCTGAAGAGTTCCTAACCATCCATTGGAGCATTCCAGTTGTGCAAGTCATCCCACCATGTTTCTGTGAAGGCAGTCATGCCATAGTTCTGATGTTGCACAGTGGTTTCCTGTTTGTTGCCCGTGAATTGGTGTAGATACACATCAGCTCAGTTATTGATTCCACTGCCTTTTTGGGGGAAGAAGCCCTAATTCCTGCATAACCATTCTCTCTACACTAACTAACAAGCAGATTGCACCCAACCAGACAACTCTCAGACCCATTTTTGCTGTAAATCAGAGACCTTTTCTACTGTATTTCATGTGCATGCACTTGGTGTTGCAATGCAAACCCAGAGTTTATCCTCATTCCTCACTCTCCAGCTCAGAGCCTGGATTGCTAAATGCACATTTTGATTGAGTTTTGTGGTGGTTCATCCCACATTGGAATCAGAGTTGTCTTTGAATCAGCTGTCTTTGACAGCTGACACTAAAAAAATATTAAAACATGATTTCTATTCAGCCAATGCTATTTTTTCTCCTGGAAATTGGACAGTTTTCCTATGAGGTTTTTAGACTACTTACAATTAGCTGTCTTTAGGGAGGAAAAATCTTGAATGCTACTCCAACTAGTTTTCTACACTACTTCTTGCTGACATTTGGTAAAACCTCAACAAGTAGATTCTCCTGGCATTTGAGAACTGTGGTAAATGAGAAATTTACATGTTAAAACTTCATCAATTCTGTCAAAACAACTCACTATGAGTAAGTGCACACACTCAGCCTGTTGGAAATGCCTGCTGGAATTTGGCTTACTGCAAACCACCATATAAAAGACAGCAATTTTCAAGGCCCTTAGCATCTGTCCAAGGTAGAAAACGATAGAGCCCATTAGGGGTCTTTGCTTTCATGTTTGTTTTTTGGGGGGTTTTATTTATTGCCCCACAAGAACCTAATTTAAACCAAAATATTTTCTCTTCTCCTTTATTCTCATTAAATGAAAAGCAGAGAAATTCACTTTCAGCTAAAATTGTATTTAATTCATACTCCTGTGTCTAAAGTAACACAGCCAGGAAGGAAAAGGTTCTCAAGTCTTCACACAAGGTGCCCTTGGGACGCCGCCCAGACTACAGTCGTGCGATTGTACCCTTCTCACCAATGCGAGCCCTAGGGAAGCAAGAACTGAATTCTTGGTTCATTACAAAATAAATAAATATAGCCACTGAAGTTTTTACCATTGGAAATGAAGAACTCATGCTGGATACAAAAGAAGATTGGAATTGGAAACTCATCACAGATAAGAAAGTAGAATATGGAAATTTCCATGTTTCGTCTCTTGAGAGCTTGTCAAAATAAATATATTCAGAGACCACATGCAGATGCTCTCATCATTTTAGGCATTGTGCACAACCATATGAAAAAGGGATTAGCACAACAGAAATAAACAGGCCTTTTCGTAGTTCTTTCAAAGACATAGTGGAAGGAAGGAGAAGACTCTCTCTTCTAATTAGAAGGAAAACAAATGAAAAAATTACTGGACTAGAAAAAAATAAAGGAACCAAAAGCAGAAAGAACATTCAAACTTTTTACTGAACTTTTAAAAAGAAATCAGAATGAAGGGATTGTAGTAGATATTCTCAGAGACAAATCCAATTTCTCTTCACTCAAGGAAGAACAATTTTTTTCTGTGTCCATGCCAGCCTCAATGCTGACATCAGTTATATTTTCAAGGTATCATTTCTTTTTCATTCTAAGATAAATAACTTTCTTATTGCTATGTTTGATTGATGTTCATGTGTTATTTTGATTAAAGAGAATAATTTCTGAGGATATGTAAGGTATCTCCCCCATTTTACAACCTTTAATAAACACACTATCTCTGTTTCTTGCATCTGCTATCAGCAGTACATATTGCCATACTGTAAACTTAATTTAAATATTAAGAAACATTTTATGTCATACTTTTGAGTAGCTATTTTTGCTTTTTGTTCCTTTGCTTATGGAAAGAATTTGCGAGAAATAATAACAGGTGCAGCCAAATGCTGATTCCTGTCCTTCAGGATGCATAAGCAGAGAGCACCAGTGTCCTTTGCCCAGCAATGAAAGAAAGGGTGCAGCAACTTCACCATCACTGGGCTGCTGGGTCTGTGTTGCTGCCCATCCAGAGCCATTCTGCCTTTCCTGCAATGGAGCAAAGAGAGTTCCCAAGGAACTACTGTAATTCCTGTGTGTGAACTATGCTGGAGACGGTGAATTCCTTGGCTTTCCAAATTATGCCACATATATATATATATTGCTTTCACTGATGTGGTGTTCTTGGCTAATGGCTCACAGAGTCAGAAAAAGGAACACCAGCACAGGACTTTAGATATACATGACTAAAAAAATCTAGAGGGAGAATATTTGTATAATGCTACATCTGAGATTTTCCAAGTCACATAGGTACCCCTATAGCTCTGGTCTATGTTCACAGAACCATGGAATATTCTGATTTGGAAGGGACTCACAAGAATCATCATGTCCAATTCTTATGAAATGAGTGGCCCCTACAGGGATCAAATCCAAAACTGGTGTTATTAGAACCATCTTCTGACCAAATGAGCTAAGGCAGCTCTTCCATAAACCTTTTAGAAGTTTGCACTCTTTTAAGAGTAGCAGAAGAAGCATGCCTTAACACCTTTGTAAATCCAGGCTCTAACTCACATCAAATTTCAATTAACTGCAGGATTGTCTCTTTCTAAGGAATTTTTTCATAGCCATGCCATTTTTTCATAGCACCAGAGATGACCATAAAGCAGGGTCCTGTTATTAGAGTATAAAACTTATTTTATAACCTTAATTCATGAAGACCTATTGAAATAAAAAAAAAGAAAAACCAGAATACCTCTAAAATTCATGCTTCACTCTTTATTGTAATTTTGCTTATATGTAAGAGATAAATACAACTGGATTTCTTGTAGATCATAGGTCACTGAATTTAAAACAGACACCCTTGTTTTTACCCTTACTGAGTTCTGCTTGACTGAAACACATTTTCTGGAAAGACATGCATCCTTGATATGAGACCATGAGGCCATATTTCCTTCAACAGTATGTTGTATTGCTCAATATTAGTCCTATGAATATTCTTCAACATTTTTTTCCTTTGCATATTTGGCTTCAGGTCTCACAAACGGATTGCGTCTTCTCCTTGATGTCAGGTTTTGGTCTTTTTGTTGTTTTGTTTTGGTTTTTTTTCCCAAATATTTCTAAGCTACGAATAAACATGGAAAGTTGCCTCATTGACATGTATTTTATAAGTCAAACTGATTGAAGTCTTCAGGAAAATCTTGCAAACTTTGCAGTCTTCCTTGCAAACCACTTTTTTTGGTTCTTTTTTCCTCCACGCTCTTCAGTTTCCAGCATCACCTTGAGGATCTGGAGAGCAGAACACTGTGAAACACAGACATTAATCCATACATCCACATTGTTTTAATTCTACTGCTTAACCTGTTTTCACATGTAAAATCTCCTAAGGACATTTTTTTCATAATATTAAACTCCCCCAAAATTTTTTCTACAATGAGTTTCTCAAATTAAATACTCACATCCATATCCATTACTTCAGTCTGGTTTTAACTGGCACCACTTCAGCAGGATCTGTGTTCAGCAGGATCTGAATTCTATATTCAATAAGTACTTATGAACCTCTTGACTTACATGATATCTTATTTTTCAGGGTCTCCCCTTTGATCAACTCCTGCATGGTGCAACACTATCCTTAACAACAGTGATTTCAGAGGAGTTGTCACTTAAAGCAAAATGAAACTTAAATACTTCCAAAAACCCTTGCACATATGTTAATGATGCTTGGTTTATTATTAATGTAGACTCTGGTGGTAGAAGTAGCATCAGTGCATAAGGAACCCTAGTCTATTAATAAAATGCACCAAAAGGGGGTAATCTCTCTTCAGCAATGTGGCTCTCTAAGCTTCCCAGGGTCCTGGATCCCATGGAAACTCAGAGATAAACAAAAATATATGTAATGGGATAGGAAATGGTCCTGGGTTCTAATTAGTGGTTTTAATAAGCTTGTATTCAAATTTTTGCCTGTCTCTACTGAAGTTCACAAGTTTTGCCATGTCAGAAGTTCTCCTTTTCTCAAGGCAACCTGACAAACTTGGAACAAGCTCCATTCCTTTGCTACAAGGAAAACACACACGGGCCTAGCCCCAAGCAGACATCTCAGGAGAGTTGGTTAAAGCCATCAGCCTGTCTGGGCTTGCAGGACTGAGACCTGGGACTGTCCATGTTGAGAAGAGATCAGCCACATCAGCATCCACACTCAGAAGAGAAACTCCTGTTGAAGTTGTAGCAGAATGCCTTATTTCTCAAAAGAGGACCAAGGCAGCAAATTCACACAGAGAGTGGAACTGGTTCAAGGGCCATCCAAGTAACTCACAGTAAAGTTCTAACACAAAACTGGTGATGGAAGTGTCTGAGAAGCCCCTTCATACTCATGGGGTTGAGTTCATAAGGCATCAGTGACAAAAAGACATATTTAATAAATGGAGTAGAGGAGAGAAAAACTTCCTGGAAATCCCCTGTCATTTACCTTTTACAAGTACAGAAGTCCAGAGGCTAAAACTCAGTACAGCTAAACCAGAATTGAAACATTTTATATAAATAGTCTGACCTGATGCTCCTTCATAAAATAGGACAACACCACCATGAAACACTGGCTCTTTTCCCCCCTGCTCCCTCTGCCAGTGTTTATTCAGGTTCCAGGGTCAGTGTGCCATGAAAACCCCTGACCCCTGGCCAAAAACCTCTCTCACACAGTTGCCTTTTAGATCTAAGTGTATTCATCTTATGCTTTGACCAGACCTTACTAGATCAATAGAACTAAGCTTTTCTTCACTGGGAGATATGTTTGCCTTTATCTATGGCTGAAAATTTTTTGAGTATTTCAAGCCTTATTTAACTCTTCAGCTGAAAACAAAGTACCTTGTCAAAAAGAAGACAAACATTTGAAAGAAAACTGTACTTTCATCACAGACTTTCTTCTATAAGCTTCAAATTTAGTGAGAGACTTGTGGCTCCCTAACTGTATACAAACAAGGAAAACCTTTTGACCTCTGTCCTTTCTTATAACTATATTAAAAGACAAAAAGGTTTTACTTTTTTTTTCCCATGAGGAAGATTTCCTTCCCTTTGAAGATACTCCATCAAGATTAAATTTTCTAACATCAATATACTTTCACATAAATATACTTCATTTTGTTTTCATGTCAATCTAAAGGGAGTAAGAATGGAAAACTCCAAAGCTGATTTTAATAAATTAATAATGATGCTATCCTGTTTAAGCTTCTGCATGTGCTACTTGGTATAGAATAACCTCAAGCAAAGAGAGTCTTCAATGAAACCCTTCAAAAAGGAATATGGATTTGAATTTAAGAATGAGAAACTTTATATTTACACCATGGCAGATGAAAGAGATTCTATCTGTAACATGAAAGCTTTAAAAACATTAAGTCCAAGGTAAACAAAGAGAAGTATAAGCAAGTGTTCAGCAGCTACATTGGAATTTGCAGAGAGATGTCAGTAGTCAAAGGAACATCCGTTCAGGCTGGCTGAGGACTGTGACACTGTGACACCTTCCATCTGCATTTGAAAATGGTTTTGGCCCTGAGATCCCAGGGTTCCTGTTCTGGTGAATTTTTCTTATGCGAAACCTGAGGGCACAGATTTCTCTTTTATCAAGTCAGGGAATGAGGAAAAAATGCACTTTATGAATCAAATTCCCTTTTCTTCCACCATCTGCTTCTGTGTAGAAAATTTAAGGTGGTAACATGAGTGAAAAACAGGGTTTGTAGGACATAAGGGTTGGCAAAATTATGAATAAGGGAGAAGCTTCCTTGTCCTTAAAAAGGAGAAAGGACACTTCAAAATATATGATGCCTGGGTAGTATTAGCTAAAATTCAAAGGAAACCTGTCTATAAATGCAAAATTACACCAAAATTACGTGATGGTCAGGATCTAACCCCAGTCTTGACCAGAGCTTCTAGCATGCCTGAGGTTGGATTATAATGCCCATTTCCCTTGTAGTCCTTCAAAGCATTATTTTCCTAAAACAGACAATTTCAGAATTCTTAGAAGGTGAGATATATCTGTTTGCTTGACTAAATTAGAATATCTCCATGTTGGAGTTAGAATTGAGAAAGACCTCTGATATTTTTTAACCCTTGACCTCTGCAACAAGGGTAATTTTTACATTGTGCTCCATGGGTGCTTTCTGCAGTAAGTGACGTTGTTTCAGCCTTAATAGGCCATTGGGTTGGAGACCACTTTCCACACTTGCAAGGAAAAAAGCTGAAATTAAACCTCACAAGGGCAATTCACTCCGTAAAGGGGAAGTTTTTTTACTGCTCAACAGTGACACCTCTTGATATTCAGCAGACACTGATAACCTTCAAAGATAATTTAATGCAGTTTGCAGGACAGAGTACTGCAGGCAGTGCAGTTTCTCCCAGTGGAAAGGTTTTTCTTTCTTGGTTTATTCAGGAAAAAGCAGCTCAGCATCCAATCTATTGTTCCAATATGAGAGGCTCAGGAAATGAAAAAATTTACAGGGGACCAGCTCAGAAGAGTGAATCTGTATCCCCAGAAAATGCCTTTTCATGAAATTTGAAAGTTTTTAAAATGTCACAAAAGGAAAAATATTGCAAACAACATTTTATCAGCTTTGAGCTCTTCTTCTAAAATGTTAATATTTTTAATATGGTTTTTGAAATTAATATCTACCCAGAATTTTTTTTATTCATTCAAATTCTACTTTATGTCAGAATTTCTTATTATCAAACTTTTTATATGCATATCTTCTACAAGGATTTATACCCAAAAGTCAGTAAAGAATCTGACCACTTGCATATTCAGTTAAATAGAATTTTTAATAGCAACAATTGAATTTATTAACTCTTTAAAGTACTACTATAATGCAAATGAAAATTAGGATTAAGGATCCAAATAACTGAAAAACTGAACTAAAAATAAACCAAGTCTAACAAGTATCCTTCCAGTCGGATATGGAATATGGCCTACTCCTCTGGTAGCTGCTTTAGCTGGCTCTGAAACTGTATTTGGGATCTAGCCATGAAAAGTTTAAATAATCATTCTTTCTAGGCCAAATGCTGAGTGTTAGAACAAGAAATTTTGGCTCACATTTATCTCTATAACAGATGTTGATTGGCCAGCTGAAATTTGTTCATGCATTTTACAAGTGCACCCTTTTGCCAATTCAACAGAAGCATTTGTGAGAAATCCAAGCACATTCATTTCTGTTGGAGCTCTAGCTTTATTCTGCTCATGGTACAAGTTCATTAGTGAAATAGCTGTAGATGAGCTGAAAATAGCTTGGCATTTAGGTTTCCTTCACTGGCACCAATTAGCATTATGGAATAACAAGATCTGTGAAGAAAATCTCTGGGGACTATAACATAGATAGTAAATGTGTGAACAAAGAGTTAATTCCTAGCTAATAAATTCTCAAGACATTGAAATGACTTAATTGTGAAAGAATTTAATAATTTAGTGCCAATAATAGACAGATTGTAAATTGCAAGGCTTATTTCAAAACCTGAGCAAAAACTGCACAGAGAGAGGATAACAGTAAAAGTGCTAACCTAGAGAGAAGAAAATTTGAAAGCTGTAGGGAAGATTTAGGAGCAGCAATGGTTTTAAGGGCACACTCTTTATGTCTGTCATTATTTTTTAAGTGGAACTTTAAACCATGCCTACCAGTAAAATGTTGATACTTCATCATTTGTAAGAAATCAGCTACTTCATTGTTTGTAAGAAATCAGCTGTTACTTCTGTCTAGTAGTAGAGTAATACTTGGTGCTAAAAATCTGGGATGCATGCTATGCCTGCATACCATAACAAAATCCTGCTGTCCAAGTTTTGCAATATGTCATAGAAGTAAACAAATATGAAAAAGCACATCAGACATAGAGAAAACAAAACCCCAGAGGTGAGACACATAACTGAAATTGCTCCTTATTTCTGGGCAGTGAAACTTGCCATTTTAATGATGACAGGGTTGTCTGTCTGAAATATTTTGAGAAAAGCTATTTGAAAAATCTTTTGGCCTCAACCTCTAGATATATACACATGGGGACATTGAAATAGAGCCAGGAATATTTTAATGCTGATTTTTGGAATCACATTATAGCACCCTACCTATTTTCAGGGTCTTAAGGAATTAGGAGAATAAAAGTATTTAATTTTGTGAGCTGAGTTCTTCATCTGGAAGTAGATATATTTCATTTCTCTGCAACCAAGAAGGGAACACTTTCATATAATGGACCTGGTAAATGAGTAAAGACCCATAGACTGGATTTTTTTGTTGTTATGTTTTTTGGGAAGAGACTCTCCTCTCTGCTCAATCCATATAGCTAGATTTAATTTTCTGAGCAGATTTCATCCTGTGAATGCACAGACACACATTAAAATTTGCATCTACATAGGAGAGACACACACACAAAGGAAAGAAAAATAAATTACCCCAGCAAATATAGCACAATATAGTACTTGGAATAAAACTAACACAAAACAGACACTAAATAATCCAATACCAGTGGAAACTCAAGGCATCTAAAAGCCAAAAATGCACATTCAGTAAGAAGTATTTTCCTTCCTTCTTTGGCATCTGTTGATCTATACATCTGATAACAAGAGATTATTCTTTTTTTATTTTAGATTAGTGAGAAAAGCTCAAATTCTTGGCTATAAGACAATCTACCAACACTCTATTAATCAAAATATCTTTTTAAACTTTTATGTAAACACATTCTAGTTATACCAGCCCAGTTTTCTAATGGATTTTATTTTCCCTAACTTTAGACAGCTAAATAAAAATTAAACATCTAGTCTAAGCTAGCCATCTGGGCTACAGCTATATCCTAAAGAGGGACAGACAGCCAGGCAGAGGGAAGGGCACCTCTAGAGTGTTATTGCCTGACATCCCTTTTTGCTCTGAGCCCCCAGATAAGCCAGCTCTGGATAGCTCTGCCATCTCCCTCTTCCAGCCATCATTGAAGTGTAAATAAGTGAACTACGTCTCCCTCTCATTTAGGTGAGTCCAGCTATGTAAGATGAATTTCCAACCTATGAGTTACACCTCCCCCAGTAGTTTTTGGCACCTTTGTTTTTGCTAAAAGCACATATACATCATTATTTAAATAGCACAAATGGAAGAGCCAAATAAGGACTTCACCCAGCTACTATATCTCTCCGTTGCTCCTTCTAAACAAAATATGTGAGGTGCAGGCAAGATAAAATGAAGCATGGGGTTTTCTGCTTTGTGTATTTTTTGCTGCTCTGGATTTACCATGAGAATTGTGCCACTTATATTCTCCCTTCAAAAAAAATTATATGCTTTTAAATAAATTACAGTAAAGTCAATCCCTCATTTGGAAACTTGAAAAGTGTAGTTTTGTCCTAGATATGAATAATTATCAAAAGACAGTTTGAAAAAAAAAAAAAAGTAGAAAAGGAAAAGAAAAAGAAATTCACCTTTTTCTTTATTTTAGACAGACCTTGAAGTTGTATAAGAACAACTGACCTGTTTCTGATGAACAAGATATAGAATAATAACATTAATACATTTTCTTGAAATCTTTAAAGTTTTATAAATTGCCCATGGAGGTTTGTGAGCCAAGGTCACTCTGTGTCTTTTCAGTCTTTTAATTATCTAGTTCCAGCCTGATACACTAGCCTTGCTAATTGGATACAGAGAAATCCCTTATCAGTGAAGTTAGAAAAGGACCTATGAAAAAGGTGTGGGAGACTGCTGTAAATCAAAGAAGAGGAACGGAACAGAAGGAAAGCCAATCAACTGTACCCCTCCGAGCTGTGAGTTTATAGGAAAAGCTCAGCCTCGTTGGATGGAGGAATAAGGGGCCAGCAGGTAGTTACACGTCATTGACCTCTCCCTGATAGATACTCTTGTGAGAGGAGCCAAATGCAGATTCACACCTGCCCTTAATTTCTTGGGGAAGGGAAGATTTTAAACAGTAGCTTGTGCTTTGGGGTGTATAGGTGCTAAATCCAGTGTTATTCATTTCTATTCCCGTATCCCCAAGAGGATCATCCATACCTCTCAAAACCCAGTGAGGGAATTAATTTTCCTGTCTGGTTTTTAACATTTTCATGCACATTTGACAGGTGTGATGCACACCAGAATGTCTGTTGCTCTTTCAATCTCTATTTGGTAGAATAAGAAATTTGCATATCTGTACTATCCTTGATTTCTCATCCTTTTCCTTTCCCAGCATTTCTCTACATACTTCAAGGTTATCAGTGATTTTTCTTCTCTAAAATGTGGTTTGTCATTTGAACCACAGCTCCCTTCCATCTCAGATCTTCTATTTTGAATTTGCTTTCCCCTCTTCTTCCTCATTTTTAAGTATGAAACCTGTTTGTTCATCACCTCTTCCATTGCCCCCGTGTCCTAATGAGCCTCTGCAGTGCGTATGCCAGTATCTGACTCGTTCTTCTGCCTCTGCAATTTTTTTTCCCAGTCCTCAAATGTCAGCTGTCCACAGAGATATCCAAAACTATATCTGATTTTCACAAGCTGTATTTAGTCCACTGTCATAAGGTGTTTTCACCTAAAAAACCTAGATGGCCAGCACCCTAACATATTGTCCTAAACATAGAAGGAGTGTATACACAAAATATTTCAGAAATACTGAACTCTGTTTTCATCAGAAGATATTACCAAAGCAAGGAAATCCCATTGTGACATCATGCAGAATTCAAAAGAATCCGTCAGGCTTCCAGAGAAAACACAGGGCTATTGTAGGAGAAAAGACAAGAGGACATTATCTTGTCAAAAGGAAAAATATACTTACAGTATCATATTTACGAAATTGAATAGATTCTGTTTGGTTTGGAGACATGAAACTGAAAATTCTCAACATTTTAACTGTTAAAATTTTCCTTGGCATTTCCATGACATACAAAAGGCATAATACTGTTTTGGCATGTTGGTAAAGTGCAGATCAAAGTGCAAAGTGCAGACCAAACAGCATTCGCCTGCAATTGCTTTAACGTGTTTGTTTAGCTAACTTTCTTCTGTATCATGCTATTGTGCAACTTCATAGTGCACTCTGGGGTTTGCATCTAATGAACCCCTAGCTTCTCTCACATCCAATGTTTTGAAGAAAAAAAGCCTGAACTTCTGCAAACTACAAACTATGTGGAATATCACGTGTATATTTTCCATTTTGGCACATAGCTTTCCCTAGTTATTTAAATGCTACTGTCTATAAAATTGTGAAAGAGTTATCATTATTGCTGACTGCAAGACCTTCTTGACCAGAAGCATCCCTTCATGTCAAATCCTTCTCATTATATATTTAAAAAATATCAGGGGGCAAAAAAGCAACAAGTTCCATGCTGGGTACTGGTACCCAAATGTCTCTACCCTTTGAACACAGTGTTGGGTCTAGCCAGCAAGCACTGTACACAGATATAAAGGAACAAATCCAGCATTGGAGATCACATCCAACAGGCAGATTTGGTGCAGCCATTTGTTTTGTAGAGTAAAGGGGTGGCTTTGCACAAAAAGCTCTGTGCAGCTGGCCTCAGTTTTAGAGAATAGTCCCAGCAAATTTAGCATCATTTTATGGTAATCCAAATAACAGCTGAAAAGAGCACAACTGCCTCTATCCACTTTATTCAGGATTTGGTGTATTTCTACATTTTAAAAATTTAAAGTCTTGCCACCCCATAAATTCAATTGTATCCTGATTAAATTATAGGAACATGCAAAAACATGAGACTAAGCAGCATTATGAGAGACAATCAGAAAGCTTTCTGCCTTTTTTTCCCAGCATAGTGCAATTTCCCTTTTTTTTGATCTTAGATGCTTTCTTTTAAGAAGCAGATAATAAATGGAATACTTTACTGTAAAACCTTTCCAGAAGGTTATTTTTACTTATGGATTTCATTCACACTGCTTCACAGACTTGTCAATATCTCTTATTTTGTTCTGTTTTCCTCCAGCATAGAGGAAACAAACTTTAGACAGAATATTTTAAGGTGCTCAACTCCAGGACAAAACAATCATAACAAACTACATTTTAGAGAAAGCACTATCATGTCCCTCTCTTACCTCTTGTCTCCATTAAAAGGGGCCTCTCAATGAATTGGAAATTCTTCTAGTAGAGATGCATCTCTTAACAGTAAAAGTGATATTTTGCCTATGCAGTTTATGCTGACTACATGCATAAAAGTTGAAGCTATGAATAGAGTTGCTTATGTTGCTGGTTTTGTGAGTATAGAAATGTCACTAAACATCATATCCCCTAACTGGTACAGCCATAATGACAAAACCCACATAGATGTGATAATAAAATGGCACCTGATTTAAGCTGCTCACAGAGTCCTGAGAGACTTGAAAGTTGCAACAGGTTCATGGCAAATAGGTATCACAAGAAAGATTAATGTCATTAAATGCAAATGGTTGGAGTTGTGTATCATGCATGCCTCAGTCAGTACAAGCTCTTTTTATCATGTAAAGAGCACATTTACACTTGTTCAGACCTGTGTTAGCCTGTCACTGGTTTAGACTAGGAATAGTCTTACACATAAGGCTAATAATAAAGGCTTTTTCTTTTAGACTGGTAAAATTACAAGTGAAGCGGAACTCTAATGGGGACTAGGTGCAGAGAATAGCCTCAAATTAGTACTCTACAGTGTACGTGTCCAAGGGTAAGAGAATGGACTCCTATCCTGTGTGGCTTAGATTTCTGTTAAGTATTATTCTATAGAAAATGAGGTATTTAGCAGATACTCTAGCAGTTACCTAGATGATGCATAGCTTTTCCCATTTTCTTTACCATTGACTTCAAGAAAAACTTTTTAAAGCTTAAAAATTTAAGACATTTTTTAAAGCTTGAAATTTAGGATTTAATGACTCATCCATCCTCTATTCATTCATAGTTTTGGCTATTGTCGAAGATTTGGTGAAACCATAACAGTGAAAGGAAAAAACAGCAAACATCCAAAATTTGAGATTGTTTCAAAACTGTGTTTGATGGAAAACAGCAATGAGTAAACACGAAAAAAGATCATTCTAATCAAAATAAAAATATGATGTGGATGTTTATCTGAATGAATCCACTTCTCTTTCTTTAAGGATTAAAGTTGAGACACCCTTTAATCTCCTCAACACTGTTTGGCTTAAACCATAAAACATTAAAAACTACCTCTTTTATAGCATTTTAGTGCTTCTAATCCCTGCAAAGAGGGAGAAAAGACTTGGCAGGTTTATTTTTGGTTTTGGGCAAAGGTTGAGAACACTCTTAAAAACAGAAATTTAGACTCAATGGCTGAACAGTGACAATATCTTTCCGGCTGAGCCTCTCAGTTCCCAAGAGGAGATAATATCCCCCCTCTATTACAGTAGCCAAGAAGAATGAACAGAGGTTCCAGTAATAAATATAGACAGAGAGACGTCTGGTTTCTTTTCTGCCTCAGAAGCTATCAAGAATATTTAATCAGGCTTTTCTTTTCTAGTCAATCCTCAGATTATTTTAATACTTTCACATTCGGTATTGAAATTCTGTCACCCTCGTCAGTTTTTTTCCTGATGGCTGCATGCAGTCATTGCTAAACAATTTGTTAAAGTGTTATGCTTTTAGAGAGGTCTTTTCCCTTACCATCTAATGGTAATACCATTTTGCAGGGGTCCTAAGGAAAGAACATATCCATGATGAGAAAAAATCAGGTGAATGGTAAGACATGAGCTTGTTCCTATCTCATTCCCTTTGCCTCCCTATCCTCTTCTAAGCAGAGAAAAAATAACTCATACCAACCAGATTTTTACCCTATACCTAGCCTGGTGTTTTCTTCCCTACACTAAATTATGTAGTGCTTCTGCAGAAAGCGTGTACAAGAGCTGAATGTAAATCAGAAAAGGATGCAATTGTGAAACTAAAAGGCAGTAACTTCTCTCTAAAATCACTTTGCTGTATGGAAGGCTGGTCTGCTCACCTTATAAAATCATGGGATTACTGTAGTACCTCAGATATCTGTGCATGACAACACTGAATTTAAAACGCATCCTGTCCTTCATGTGTAATAACTGACACAGACCTGAGTTAATGGGAAGGAAAAGGGGGGACTTTACAGCTAGAGAGATAAAGGTATCTTCTAAATTAAAATTAATTAATAAAAATCAACTCTTAGGTTTTTTCTGTGCAGCTCAAACACCAAGCAACAAAATAATCTCTATGTTCTGCCCCAGTCTGGCAGGGGGCTGAAGAGATAAACTCCCTTTATTTCTGAATTGGAGCATAAATAGCAACAAAAGAGAAATACACAACATAAAATGTTGACAGCCTTGACTGATCATTCACGCTAGCTTATATCTTCCATCTCATGAACTTCTTTCATTGCTCCCTTTTTTATCATGTGCTTGTTAAAAAACAAAACAAAGATAATTTGTTGAAGTAATTGCCAGTTTTAAATACAGCAATAGCTTTTACTGCCAATCTTTACTATCACTTGGATGCAGCACAATACTTGCATTACAGTATTTTACACAAAATAAAACAAAGTACAAAAGAAGACAGAAAATCCTTTAGGCTATTCTGTACTACTCATCATGACACTATTAGAGCTATTTTTAAATTTATGTCAAAATAGCCAGTACATGTGTAATTTACATCTTAAACAATCCTTTCAAGATCTTTTGAATCTATAGGTATTTATGGACCCTGGAATGACCATGGTTAAAATTAAATAGTGTTTAGCTCATTCATATTTTTACATTGCACATTCACTGGAATGGGGTTCCCACTGGGACATGGGCAGAGGAGAGTGTAACAAAAGCGTAAAGCAGAGTCTCAGCTAGTAATTTTAATATTGTTTTACACCTCTGGTAAGAAAAGTCTAGCACAAACTCACACACATACCACACAAGTTACTACTGAGTCAATCAATCGTCTTTCAAAAAATTAATGAGTAATAATGATTTCACTGCATTCTGCTGCTTTGACTAGATGGCTGTTGTAAGAAAAGCACTCAACCTCCTTTCTCACATTACTTATAAACAAAAACTGTTTCCTCCAGTTCATGGGAGAGTTGTGAAATCGAGCGAGCACCTTGCACTGACTTTTAGTGAAAACTAACCTCTTCTACTTGTTCTTAGCTATTTCTTTTTCTGTTTGCAGGGGGCGTGAAACCATCTTTTCAACTCTAGTTTCTAACAGACCTGAGATTTGTAAGAGTAAATTATAGTCAAGCATTCTCAATGCAAATCTTGTAACTTTAGAAGACCAAAGAGGTCTTTTTCATCCCAGTGGTCTCAGTGTGTCCTGTAAGGTAGAAGGTAATAGCCCACGTGAAGGAAGGAAAATTTGTCAATACTGTGCACTGACAATGAACAACTCTTGAAGGGTCATTTGCAGCTACAGTTTTTGTAAGGAGCTAAAGCATCACATTCCCACAAGCAAATCCAGACACATTCCAGTGGGTTTGTGATGTCAGTTTATATTTACAGCCATCACATTTAGCATCTAAGTTAAGAAGGCCAAGTCTGGATTTATCCTTCTAACATCAGTATGTAGCCTGATATCTGAATTAGAAGATTATTATCATCACTGAAATTGAAATCAAAGACCATCATCTCCAAGATCAGTCCCACCCACTTATAGTGTTTCTCTCTCTCTTTTTGTACTTACAATGGTTTTGAGGTTTAGTGACCATCATAACCATGGGCTGTGTTGCTAAAATTAACAGCATTGCATCGATTTGATCCAGTAACAGAATAGCTGAATAGTCTAAGATGAAATATTTTAATCCATGTGTTTTGAAGACATGACATTGTTTATGAATCTGCCAGTGGATGGAAACAAATGTTCTCAAGGTTTTTTTGTCGCAGAAAAGCAATTGTTCTCCTCGTCACGCTCCCTCCAGGGATGCGTGTGTATGAGACTGATCCAGTGATTTCTTATACAACACAGCAGGAGCAGTGATCCATATAACCAATTATTCCTGTACCTTTACTGACATGGTGAATCATGTAAGTTTTTTCTTCAGATGATAATTTCATTGCTCTTTTAGTTTGTGCATTTATTTCTTTATTGTTTCCCTTAGCTGAACCTTTTGTGGCGTGAATTCATTAATGTTAGGTAATGAGGTGGAGATTCAGGCTTATAAAGAGGAATTAACACAGCCTAAATTGCAACTATATTATAGTACCACCATCTGTTTTACTCTTACAGAAAATTTACACATTCTCATTTCAATTAAGTGTGATAGTCAAAATAATTGTAAAATCATTCTCTCTCAGACATTACAATAAATAAAGATAGCATTACTTCTCAGGGACTTAATAACACTTAGTGTAAAACATGTACTTCTATTCAAGTTTTATAACCTTATATTTATCACCTTTTTTGATAAATATTATAGCATAAATAAAATAAATGGAACCGTTTCATTTTGTCAGCTAGGATTAAGGTAATATATTTAACATACAAATGGCCCACATAGTGTTGATTTAAGCAGGACTAAAAACTTACCACTTTTTTTCACTTGTCAGAGTGTTCAAGGCACTGCAAAATTTTTACTCAGGTTTAGACTGAAAACTCAAAACTTCATCTATGTTTAGGAGTCCAAACTGAGATTTACGGCAAAAGAAGAATTTTCCTTTCAACTGCTCCAAAATTATTCAATTTGAGTTTTGTTGGTTACATTTGCTCCAATTTGCTTATATTTTGAATGACATAAAAATTGGGACACTAGACACCTTGTAAAACTGCTGGAAGGAAATGTGATCTTATGATCTTTTAAATGCTTTTCTGTTTATGTACTATTTCAATTTGACAGTTGATTTGGTTTGGTTTTTTTTTAATATATATTTAAAAATAAATCTCCTTTAAAAAAAAATCAAAAACCAGTTCACTAACAAGCCTAACTTGAGGTTCAGAACTGCCCTATCCATCCTTGATGGATAGCTGTTTATTTTCTACCTTAACTTTACAAATAAAACCAGTAAACTTGCACTGCTTCTACCTTCACTTTTAATATGCTGCATTTTATGTTTCTTCCTTGCAATTCTCAGAAGCATTTCCAAGCTCTTTGCTTATTTGGTTTTATAGTTTCCTTGGGCACAGCTTGCTCGTCTGGTCAAAAGTGTGTTTCCAGCATGCCTGCTGATTTCTGCAGCCACTGGATTAGGCCCATATATTATGGGTGTATTTCTGTTTTGCCAGCAATTCCAGAAGATTTACAGGGCTGCTTTAAAAGATGTAAGCCTCTCCATTATGGCAATCTATTCCCATATCATACAGTCCTTTTGTTACAGTGGAGATGCAAATGAAAATATCAATAACTTAAAACTAAAATTGTTTGATTTAATCTTTTAAACCAGACTGTATTTTTAATATCACGTACTTTGGAATCTACCAAAAAAAAAAAAAATAGACATCACTCAAGTCTTGGTCTTTTAATCAGAATATAACTAGCAGTGAGGGGATCAATATTTTATTTATGCCTCTGTGATCATGTTCAGATGCCCTAATGCAGCTGCTGAAATACCAGCATAACAAATTGAATCCTGACCTGTCATGCCAAAATATGAGTGGCATCTCTGAGGACTTAGAGAAGCACAATTAACTGTCTCAAGCACTGAGGAAAATCCCAGAAGGTAAGCCACCACAACAGGAGCTTGAGATGAGCATGATGGCAAAGAAACCCAGACCTAAATGGAGGTGAAGGTTTGAAATTAGCCCACTGGACAAAACCCCACTGTGAAGACTGCAGGAAATGTGCACTCAGCAGCAGTGGGAAGACTCCAGGCCTGGTGAGGCAGATCAAGGCATCCTATCAGGACCAAAATTCCCACCAGGGCAAGCTGTGAGAAAGGGAGCAGCCAGTTACACACCTGCCATCCCAAGCTGTGGGAGCAGCACCTAGACCTCGTGGATTCACAGTACTTGGAATAATAATATTTTTTAATAATTTTAATATTTTAAATATTTTTAAAATAATATTTTACTTCAATAAAAGTGGTACCTCAGGACACTCAGGGGAACCCACCACAAAGCAGACTAGAGTGAAGAAGGACCACACGGTGATATCTTGTTTTATCTCTCTCTCTCTTCGGTCCTATTTATACATCTCTACCAACATTTACTCTTAAATAAAATCTCCACTATTGAATTTGGTCTCATTTGCGCCTTTATTTGGGCAGAGGCATTTCTTAATAATCAGATCCTAACTGCATTCCATGAGGCACTGTCCCTGGGGAACATTTTTTTTTCTTGCCTCAGATGTATCAGGGCATTACTTATTCACATTGACAGAGAATTCTGAGACTTCTAAATGAAAAATCTAAACACCTGGTAACCACAGTTGGATGGCCTTGCAAACCCTCATCAGTTGCATTTTGGAGATCTGAAAAAAATTCTGCCTCAAACTAACATAACTTCAATTGTGTCTTCTTTTTTAAGCCATCAAAAAAACTTTTATTAATTATAATGGGTTTGACATAAAAAATTTGAAGACTTTTACAAGATATATTTGTTGCATAGGTGGGTGATACACAGCCAGACTCACTGAAGAGTATTTCCTACACTTGCTCCAGACTATTTTTCCACAGCACTTCCAACCCTTGGGATGACTAATAATCCACAGATCATCCTGACCTTTCCAGATTATTCTGCATTTCGTCGTGAAATATAAAATCAGTAATCTATCAATAAGACCTGCAGTGATAAACACTGACTACAGTTTTGCTGATTCATGCACTCTCTAGCAGGTTATCCCTCTAGAAATAATTGGAATCTTCTGTTTTTATTGAACTGATGAAATGAGCCTGCATCTTTAGAAGATTTGTACTTGAAGTTCAGGGTCTATGGAATAAAAAACCCAAATCCCCCTTTCTTCAAGACACTGTTTGTAAATAAATAAATTAACAAAGAGCTCTTAATCTTACTTTGAAGACTTTACATCAGGCTCTGGAGAGAAACCAGGCAGTTTTCCAAAGAAATTTTTTACAGTCAGCACACTGAAAGCAGTCTGACAGTAACAAAAGGGGGGAAAGAAATTCAGCTGAATTAAAACTGCTCTAGACAAAAAAGGGAACAAAGACAACAATGATGATTAAGAAAAAAATGTGGATATTGGTCACATTATTCTATTGCTAAAAAGTGCTAATCAGTCACCTCAAAAAAAAAAAAAAAAAAAAAAGAAATCCCAAAGTAAATGTTATGAGCTATATGCACCTGGGCTGCTGGAAGAGTAATCAATAAGAACAGTTAACATATACTAGATAGAGACATATACATTGTCACATCAGGAGTTTTACAGATTGTGGCATTGCTGGGGACTACACAGGAGAGGAGGATGGCAGGCAATAGTTTTACCAAAAGGAGTAGTTTTACCAAGGCTGGGGAAAAACTGATTTACCTGGGATCACTGTAATCTTTCAGAGGCAGAAGGAGGGTATGGATGTGTCCTGTGAAATAACACTACTCTGGAGTCCTCATGAAGCTTTTTTTGAGGGCAATTCACTTCTGAAATGTATATTTTTTTCTGGTAAATCACACTCCACTTAGATGAAGTTTCCCAAGACTTACCCTCCCAAAGAGAAAATTTTACAGGATTCACATCATAAATGGAAAAAATCACACAATTTATGCATGTGCAGATTTTTATTTTTTCTTTTTATAAAGGGAAATTGACTCTGAGTCTTCACACTCCTTGTTATATACTCATTCTTTCTCCTTAGAAGCTCTGCTGTCACATGCAATCACACACAAATTAAGGCTAGAAGATGAAAAAATTAAGGAAATCAGATGCAGAATCTGGTTTTCAGCAGGACAACTTCTATTCCTATTGAACACAGGCAGAATTTTAGCTTTTTTTACCAAAAGCAACTCAGATATGTACTAAAAATCTCTACACATTTACATACACTCTGTTTCCTGCCATATCTATTACCAAGACAGGAAAATAAGTTGACAATCACTATTGCTTTCCTTTAGCCTGTCAGGTGTGCATTTCTCTCTTGTAAAAGCCAAGGAATTATGTACACAGGGATCGTGGGATCAGGCGCTGCAGGGCAGACCTGGCCAAAGAGGAGCCCTGCCTCTGGAGGTACAGAGATTCAGTGATCTAACAGGATATTCCAGTCAGGGCTTGTGACAGAGTTCATGCTAGATGTAAGTCCTATCTATGTGCAAATGCTCCCAATTCCTCATGAAATAATCCATGAATATTCACTGGGCTTCTGTGGAAGGAAGAAAATCTCACACCACAACCAGTACTCATAAAGGAATGGGAGAATTTGTCCTGCTGACATTTGGGAACCTTGTCATTCTTACCTAGTTTCCCTTTCTCCTTAGCTGTTGTTCTTAATTTAATTTATTGCACATAAATTAGTTTATAGGATACATTTTATTTTCTGATCCTCTCTAGTCTTTTTGAGAGGGTGTGGGAGATGGAGGGGAAGTATCCAAACATTTAATTAATGCATCTGTTACTAAGCAAAAAGTTATGAAATACCAAAAGCAGTCACCATTTGCCTAGTTTTGGGTTTATACAATTGATATAATCAGAAAGAGCCTTACTGGTTTCAGTGAGTTTGGGGCAATGCCAAGTCATTTTAAACATCCTGTTTTCCCTTTTTAAAATGTACTAAAATTTAAATTATTTTGTAAACATGATCAACTTTACCTTTCACACAGATATGCTAGTCTTTATCACCTCCTTATATATTACATGGAAGCACCTTTTTTAAAAATCATAGCACTGCCTCTGCAAGAAATCCGTGTGAGCAGAGACACACACTTTTCTTATTTACATCTATAAATTGTAAAAAGTAAAGTTAAATTCAAACATTGAACCACTTGTAACCATATTGTCTTAACCATTTATGGTTTTCTGTGACATAGCAAACTCAGTATCCCAAAATTCTCTAATAGATAAGCAGTCTTATTACCCATGGTTGTTTATTTTCTTCTGTGTTATTTCTGTTATTGTGGCAATTCAAACAGGAAAATAATATCTTTTGATCCTTAAATAACAGGAGCTAGAGAAATGTAGTTATAAAATATGATTCAGTCTTCTTTTACCTGAAGTATTCTTTTCTGATGCTATTCTTTAATCAGCAATCTCTAACTAAAATAATAAACCTGTAGAAAAGAGGGTGATATTTTTTTTTCTGAATCCAAAGTTTTCATAACTTCATGTTAAGTCTAATCTTACTTAACAGCTCTCTTGAAGGCCATTAGGATGGCAGCAACTGAATTCTGTTATTAGAAGGGCTGGCAAGTATCAAAAAAGACAGAATATCCACATTTATTTGAGGCATATTTCCAAGAAAAATAAAGCACCCACTACTAGAAAAAAAATGCATGTCAATTAAAAAAAAGGTAAAAGGACTGACCTATACCTAGCAGAAAAAATATTTGGTAATGTGTGCTAGAAGAGATATCTATGTTCCACAGTAGTGGAAAGTGAAGCAATCGGAGAATAAATTCCTACTTGGTGAGGCTTAATAGGGGCAGAGGGGGGCCAAACTGCCTGTACATCATACAGTCCACTCTTTGTTATATGTAAAAGGGACATATACTGGAGCCAGAAGATTTTTTTTTAAATGTTTAAAGCAATAAAGTTAGTGTGATTAAATCTTGAAAATATCAGATTCTTATGTAGGCATTATTTTGTTAGAGGGAATAGAAAAGAACCTCTTGTGGTTTTTTTTCATGTATTTGTCTTCAAGGGCAAAAGGCAAATTTGCTATAATGTACAAGAATTTAATTGCCAGAATCACCCCAGAATGTTCCAAGGCATGTCCCCTTTTTCTTTAAGTCAATTTCTAGTAGACAGTTACAGCACCTTTCTCTAAAACAGGGTATGTGAGGCTTTACCAATACAAAAGGCAAAAATTAATTTCAACCTCATCATGTATGATTGAGCTAAATTGGAATCCTGAATCAAGCACTGAAATTGTTGATCCCTTACCTGAATATCTGTGTGCAATTCCTTTCCTCATCACCCTCCACAAAGCAGTAGCCACGACCCTTCCACATCCAGAAGCAAAAGCAAGTGCTTACACAGCTGCATTCTTTCCAGAAAGCTCTCTCATCAGCCCTTCATTGTGAACCTTATTGCAGGGACTACACATTGGCTAAATCTATGGAAGCTCAGAAAAGAGGGGGAAAATGAAGGTGCCTACACAGTCCAAGGGCACACAAGGGAGTGTGTTGAAATTTAACTCCGCATTTTGGGCCACAGCTATGGAGAAAAAAACCTGCTAGATATTGAGAAGCAGAAGAGGATCCAAAGAAGGAGGATGTTAAGGTCCATTCACACAATCAGCATTAAATGGGGGAGAGGGATAGGGTCCTCCATTTCAGCCCTCAGGCTTTCAGGAGGAAATTTTTGAGCAGCAGGTTCTGATGTCATACAAGAACTGGATAAGTTCTTGCAAGACTGCTTAAATACAAGTACTGAAGATCATTATTATTTGATAGGTAAACTGTAATTTTTTTTAACACTCTATAGTAGTTTTCCATGTCCTTCCAAATTTTGTATGTTTTCTGGGCAGAGTGGATTGAAAAAAGGAAACACCAGTTTCAGATATTTTTGCAAAGAAATTTCCTTTATGTGCTTGTGGTAGAAAATTAGCAGACTTGATTTATTACCCCAGCTCTGATGTATACTTGCTGCTAGAATTGACTACACAGTGTGTAGTCCCTACAGTGTGGGACTTGGCCACGAGCACCTTTAAGTCATTCTGATGATTTTAGCCACCCTGCAATACTTCATAAGTAATAACAATAAAAATAATAAAAGGATTTGTCACACAGCAAAGTGTATTTGCATACTTGAACAAAGAACAGGTGAGGGATCCTGGGTTGCATTCCTGCAGAACTAGAGCAGCTTCTTTGTCTTCTTTTGGCTGTACACATTGCAGAACTTGCATAGTTCTGTACATGCTGTGTAGCCTTTCTCAATTGATACTGCAGAACCAGAGGGAAGGAAAGTAGCTAATATTGAGATGTGAGTCTACAAATCATTTGTTAAATTTGTTTCTGCTAGCACTGATAAATTAACCAATTAAGAACAATGCTTTTTGCTCCAAAGAAATCTTGTAGTAAAGCAATAGAGAATAGCATGGAGTAATATATATTGAATTCCAAGTCAAAATTGTAGCAAGAAGTATTTTCCCCAGCAAGAGCTGGGGAAAAACTCAACTCCACGAATTTTCTAACAGAAACACTCAAAGGAAATTTCTTTGCAAAAGTATCAAAAAGCAGTGTGTCCTTTTTTCAATCAACTCTGCCCAAAAATGTACAAAACCTGGAAGGATATGAAAAACTACTATAAATGTGTGGTGGGTTTTTTGTAAATGAAAATTTATCTATAAAATAGTCATGTTTTTCTGTACTTACATTTAAGCAGCCTCCCAAGACCAGTTGTATTAATCTTAGTGGCATAAATAGACTTATAGAGAGAAAAGGGTTTGTGTTGTATTGCCATGGTATTAAGCACTTGGAGAAGGCTGGATATTTCTAGTACAGAGAGTATTAGAGGTGCAGTGTTCAGTGGACCTCAGGCAAGTGGTCCACGAGTCAGGCAAATTGTCCCAAACATCTGGAGATAAATTTTTCCTGCTTTGTAGCTCCTTCTGCCACATGGTCCTGCCCCTGTGCCTGCTCTGGCTGTCACTGAGCTACCTCATGGGCACTAAAGCCATGAAAGTATACCTGCCAAGACAGCAGACTGGGGTTTTTCAAGTACATGAAATCCTCAAAACAATGTAAATGCTTCCAAAATAAAAGGAACTGCACCATAGCAAGCTGTTTTAAGTGTCTCTTTTAAAGCCTTTACTAAAGAAAAGAGGAAAAAATATACATTCTGATGCTTCTTTCTATACAGGGGCATTAGAAATGAGCAAGAAAACATTCAGAAGGGGTTGACTTTGTCACTGCAAGAACACTTAGAGCAATACAAACCTGGATCAATTAGTGAGGACAACAGATCTCTCTGATCTTGGTAAGGTGATACAGGAGACATCTGAACTCTCACATTTCAGAGGATGCTCAGTCCCTACTTGAATTACTGTTGTTTTTTCCAAAGCAGCCAGGGCCCTGAAAGTTTGACTTCATATTCTTAACAAAAATATGTGTTTCACGTAGAAACAGACACAAATAAAGACACAGAGAGTCTTGGAAACAGGGGAACAAAAGGGTTTTTAAGATATGGTAAATTAATTGCTGTGCAATTCCAAGTTTAAAAGCAGTTGCTTAATACAATCCAAGATACAAATCATGGCACAGCCCTAGATGTTAAACCATGCATGTGTGACCATACAGTAATTTCAGCTGTGAATGACAGGCAAAATATTCAGCTTCAGAATATTTAGAGTTTTTGAAAAGTAAATAAAGTATCTCAGGTTCTCACTGAGAATGTGAAACACAAATGTCCTTACTGGAGAAAACTGTCACAACTCAGGTATCCCAGTATTGTCACCAAGCAAGGAAATCTTCATATGGAGAAAGGTAGAAAAAGTAATAAACTTGGACAGACATAGCAGCAAAAGTGTTCAGAAACACTCAGAGCCAGGGAGTTGAACAAAAACATTATTAATGCCATACCATTTATATGCATATAGGCAAATATTAGAGTGTAATTTACCAGTACTTTTAGATAATACTTTAGTAATGCAGTTTTTCAATGCTGTGTTTTATCTGTCTCTGAAAACTGCTAATGCTCATGCATATTAAACTGTTATCTGGTGCAAAATGCTAAAATATTACAGGTTAAAAATATATACTTGTTTCTTTATATGCGCCCTTCGAGCTAATTCTGTCTTCTAGCGAGAGTATCTAAAAGTAGCAAGAATAAGCATTCAAGATAATAGTTTTCTTTATGGATCTTCTTCTCTTAGCAGCGCAGCAGATGAAGTAACAAGGAATCTGCCCAGCAGGTGAATTTCTATTAAAGGATTTCTGTGTCTTGGCAGCGGCTCACAGCATTGACATTCTTTCACAAAACACTTTGTATCAAGGAATCAGCATTTTTCTAGCGACAAGTCATTTAATAAGATTCCTGACGTGGTCCAAGTACAATGCCTAAACAACAGCGTTGCAGTTAGGATGGTTTAAAAGGTGTGCCAGAATGTAAGTTTATTGCCATCTGTAAAAAAATCTGCAGCACACACAAAGGATGGTGGCCCTCTGGAGAAAACAAGAGGTTATTGTCTTTGCAGCCTCATGATTTTGCTCTGCGCCTCAACCTCTCATGAGGCAGAATGTTTCCTGCACATTCCAAAATCACTCTTCCAAATGGGAGCCTCATGCTTTCCAAGCTAAACAGCTTCAGTCCTGGCTGACACCCGTGCCTGCTTCTAGCCCGCCATTAGTCAGCACGCGGTCAGACCTGCCTGTAAAAGCACGATCACATCAAAGCACGGTTTCACACAACTGGACACATCCAACACCCTCATGTGAGAATGCATTTGTTTCACATCTGCCCCAACCTGCTCTTATATTCCTCACTGCTTAGCAAATAAAGCCTCCTGCAACACAAAGTACACTCTGGGCTGATGCTCAACATATTACCTCTGTGGTGAAAAGGCTTCACAGGCTGTCAAATAAATTCTTCTTAGGACACCATCGTAAATTTCCATTAAGCTATAGGAAATAAAATATTTTATAATGTATTTCCAAACACGTAGTCATTTGTCCTCTGAGTGCCCCAAGAATGTTTACAAACTGCTGTGCAGGCTGGATAGTAAAGCAGTTCTGGTTAAAAGGTCAGTTTAGGGGTTTAGGGCAATAATGGCCCAGTTTATAGAAGTGAGGAAGCAGAGGCCATAGAAAGGTAAGGGCTCGAAATGAAGCATAATAGAAACTACAATTTCACTCAGTTGTTCTACAGGAATGAACAACATCACCCACTCCACTTCCCCCTGCTGCCCAGAAGGCCCTTGTTACAGCTGCAGTTTATAAGGTTGATCACTTGAAGGCAGAAAATTTCCCTTTCTAAGGGCAAGTATGCAAACTACCCATGTAAGTTGGAACAATAAATAAACTGACCTGAATACTTCAGGAAAATTAAAAAAAAAAAATAAAAAAAAAACATTGCAAAGAGAGGATCTTCAATTCATAAAGGGATGATGAATTTTTTTTATTAAGCGAATAACAGAAATCTGAGACTTTCTGTTCCAGCTCTGTCACAGGCCCTTTTGTGACCCTGACCTGTGGTCTGAATGCATTTCTCTTGAAGTCAACACGAGTTTTATAACTGTCTTTACAAGAATCAGCATGATTTAAGAAATTTCAGCAGCACTTGTTGACCTCATATCCATCATGGAGCAGCACGATGCAGACACTCAGCACTGAGGCTGTGCTCGTGGCATTCAGCTGGTGCAGCCTGGCCCCTTCCCACGCAGACATCCCAGCTGGGGATGAAAAGAGTGCTACCCAGTGCCGTGCTGTGCCCGTGCTAGTAATCTCTCCCTCTCAGCCTATCTACACAAGAGACATCTTGACATTATAACAAAGAGACTAAATGAAAGACAGACACTTGACGACTGGGCCTGGCAGCTGGCCATTCCACAGGAGTCAGTGCAATAAACGATGGTGCAAACTCAAGCATAGTCTAAATCATCATTGCAGTTTATCTCATTTTCTTTCCTGCTATAGGAATTGCCCTTTGTTTCTGTGAGTGTGGGAACACCAAAATCACCAATATTTTACGTAACTAACTTAATTTAGATTACAACATATTTGACCTGATTGAACTGAACAGCTTTTTGACCTTAACGCTGTCTGATTTAGATTTATTTTAGACGGGATACCTTCCAAATGAAAAAAAAAATACTCCAAGTTGAAGGAAAATATTTTTAATTTAAGTCTAGTACAGCCTAGAACAAGGGTTTGAAAATCATGTCTCCATGACTTTCACCACTGTCCAAGCTGCCAGCCTTTAATGTTCTCCTGCTGCCACCTAGAAACCCCAAATGCCACCCTCAAATTCCAGGGCCCCCTCAAAATCCCCCCTGTGTCTCCCCAAAAACAAGGCCCTCACCCCCCAACCCCACTGGGACCCCCAAATCCTGCCCTGCAACCCCCTAATTCCCTGGGATTCCCCCCAATATTACATTCCCAAGCTTTTAAATAAATATTGGAATTTATGGTTGAAATGTCTTAGGTGAGTTTTGGGGAGAGTGAAGGGGGTTGGGGGGTCCTGGATGGATTTTGGGGGGGTTCTGAGTAGATTTTGGGAGTTTTGGGGAAAATAAAAAGGCAAAAATCAATAATAGGCAGCAAAATGACCCTGGAATGTGCAGAAAATTTGTGCCAGAACACATACTATGCAGCATAGGGATCTCTGGCTTCAACTAAGATGTCTAGAAAATCTGAAAAATATATTGGCCAATGCATCAAATGCAGCTGAATATTCATTAGACAATATCAATGGGTATTTATCTGCTTAATTTATCCTGCTCAAATGACACTCCTGGCTTCATATACGACTGTATGATAATAAAGACCTGGGTCATGAAAGCTTTACTGGAAACTAAAACATTGAATAAAAATATTTCATGTTTATGAATGCTTTCCAGGATTTCATACTTGCTCCTGCTCCAGAGATAATGCTATTTTCTGTTTTGCAGGCCAAATACTAGGAAGCTTTTTTTCCCAGCTTGTTTTTAATAATACTTTTTGTATGAGAGTTGGGTTCATGACCCTCTTGGCTGGTAGGAAGCGACTGTCCTGTCCACAGTCCTTCCCTTCCCTCTCTGCCAGAGTGATGCATGTGAGAGCCTGGGAACCAGAGCAGGGACAAGAACTGGGACCCCGTCATCTCTCCATGTTCCTCCTGCCCCTTCCCTTCCCTCCCAAGAGAGCCTGAGACACTGTCTTCTCACCCTTCAGCTGGGAGGGAGGAAAGGGAAGAGCTCCAGCATCAGATAAAGACGAAGAGGACATAAAGCATGGCAAGTGCTTGTTCTAAGGTCTCTCTGACTAATGGGGCTGCCTGGACCTTTTGTGGGAAGGCAGAATGTCCCATTAGAGCAAGGCTGTGACATGACAGCAGAAGGCAGGCCTTCTCCTTGCCCACATCCTCATGGTGAAATCCCTGCCCTTCATCCCCTCTGAAAACCTGCTCACAGCAACCACAGGCACAGTGGCACCTGAGTCCTGTGAATTACTCAGCTGCTCTCCATGACAGACATATCCTTGATGGCTGACAGAAAATATGACAAGAAATGGCTTTTTGAGTTAGGAATTCTTCGCGATCCCCCTCCCGTACAGCAGCAAGCGCCGCAGACAGGGAGCCATTTGTAGCTGTCACAATGTGTCCTGCCATTATTGCAACATTAAACTTGAATTATGGAGCTGCAAAAAGGTGGTGAGTTTTTGAAAGCATGAGGATAATCTCACCCTGCCATACATTTACACACTTCCCAAGACTCCAGGTAAACACTGAAATGTAACTTGGTTGTTTGTTTCACAGTCCTCAATTGCTTTGTGCCAAATAGCAAGGCTACTAGGAAATCTTGTCTGAGAAATTTTCAAAAGCTTTCTGAAAAAACACTGCTTCCCAATTGTAGACAGTATATCTAAAAATGTAGCAAGAGTCTCTGCAAAATGAGGACTTAAAATAAATCTATATTCTTTCAGGAAGCTCAGTAGAAAAAAAGTCTTTTTCTATCCCAGGAAAAAACATCTTTTAAAGAGGGCTTTGTTGGTTTGATTTGGTTTGGTTAGGTTGGGGTTTTTTCCCCTACTTTTTACATTATTTTGTTGAGGAATCTGGAAATAATATTTTCAACAAAAAATAATTTTAATTTATGGACTTGATACTGTGATTTGGGATATCTTGTATTTCATGAACACATTTTGCTTTCATCAGATACAGACATTTGTCATTATAGAACACTTATCATTTAATAAAAAAATAATTTCAAGGAAAAATTTGGTTCTAACTGTTTCTAAGCTTAAATTCCCCTCTGGAATTTTGTCTGCCATTTGAAAAGAGTTACCGTACTTCTACTTATATACAGCCACAAGAATTTCTAATAAGAAGTGCTTACTAAGAATCCAGTAAAAAGACATTCTCCAGGTAGAAAATCTATCACAACTTACATTAAAGTATTGTAGCCTGACTTTACAATATATCTATCAAAATTTTTCAAGAGAAACTGACAGCTTGAGAGAATGGAAGTCATCTGGGTAGGCAATGGATTAGTGATGGCAGATAATTGATCTGGCTAAGCAATGGATAATAGATAATGATATTCACAATATTCAAAAATAATCCACAACAAAATAAAACACTGATATTTTAATGATAGGTAGTTAACACCCAGATCAAAGCTAATCAAATTTATTTTTACAAATTAATTATCTGAAAACTTTAGCAGTAAATCATCTGTAGATAGGCTGTGATATTTTTGTAGTGTTTAATGACTACATTTTAGCCAGGGGTTTATTCACAAACTGGTGAACAAGAGCTCATTTTTTATGATTGCCCCTGTGAATCACACAGGACAATTTCTGTTCCAGAACTGGGTGACCAGCACTCTGGGATTATGCAAATCATATTAAAGTAGGAAAATTGGTTTCCTCTATTTTTTACAAACTGTGTTCAGTGAACATTACAGCACAAAAATAGAAAAAAGCTTTTAAAAGACTATTCTGAGAGGACAATTTTGTACAAATATTTCTGTAACAAGTTACTTAATTTTCCTGATACTCCTGTTTTCATATATGTTCATAAATAAAATCTCACACCCCAAAGTTGTGCAGGACACAAATAAGATGCCAAAGGGAAATAAGCTTTTTTGACAATAATATTTACAAACATTATTTGGCAACAGTTACACCCAGCTGAGCCTTACACACATGAGCTACCACACACACACACCAAGGAAGTGCATCAAAACCGTTTTAGAGGCAATTACAGCAGGAAGAAGGAGTGAAGAGAAAGGTGTGTATTATATACATACAGGGGAAAAAAAAACGAAAGAAAAAAACACTGCAAAACCACTTCAAGATGACTTTCATATTCTCTGGAAAGAAAATCCTCTCTCCAGACTGCAAGTTCAACATTTCGAAGTTCCAAGGTGGTGGAAACTTAGGCCTGCAGGGAAATTCCTGGCACAGTCTTCCCATGGCAGGGAATTGTTTTTCTGACAAGAAGCAAGAAGTGATGAAAGATGTTCTTAGGCCCTGAATTAGTTTTGGTTTCCTCACTACAGTAAGATACTGAAATTAAAATAAAACGCTACCAAGGTCCAAGAAAAAGGAAGATGCAAAGATTTTCTGTAATAAAACTAGATATAGGAATTACATTTCTGTTTAACTCTTGTTTATCATATGATTTTATATGCTTAAACTCGCATCTACTTGTGCAAACCCATGGAATCATAGAATCATAAGGGCTAGAAAAGATCTTTAAAATCATGAAGTCTACCATTAACCTGGCACTTTCAATTTCACCTCTAAGCAATGCGTCTTAGCACCACCATAGTACTAACATGTAAAAAATACACTCTCTAGACAGCTGAAGAAAACCTCTAAGTCTCAAGATCTTTGCAGAAGTTGTAGCTCTGTGTCAAAAATCCTTGTCTCCAAACCCTCCTCTCCAAACTATTCACACTTTATCTGAACCTATGTGAAAAGACAGCAAGAGGTTAACTAGGATTCCAGCAATATACAGATGACTTCAAGGAAAATGTCCTTTAAATCAGTAACTAACATGATCTCCCAGCACTCATGACTGCACAAAGCTAGCAGCTGTTAGGTCCATGGAGAAGACAGGAGAGAATGGAAGTCCACGAGGAACTTCCTTCCTTTATGACTCTAGGATCACCGTGTCATCACAGGGTAATGGAAAAATTCAGGCTGCAAGGGACTGCAGGGGGTCTCTAACCCAGGTGAAAGCTGGGTCACTGATCTCCACAGACCATGAACCAGCTCACAGCTGGTTCCACTTTGAGACTCTTATGTACTACTGTCCCTAAGAAATTGCCTGGGAGATTGTACCTCATCCTATCAGTCTGTGACCCTATCAGTCTGACCATGGTGAGCCATGACTTTGTGGACACCTGAACAGGTCAGATGCATCTGAGGATTTCAGTGAGTGCCAAAAGCAATACTCTGCTTCCTTCAAAACTCCCCACAGGTCTGTCACCCTGCATTCTCTTTGTTTAAGGCAGAGGACAGACACTAGCTACCCCAGAGCCTTCCTTCTTCTCCATGCCTAGGGTTTTGTATAAAGGCAGTTCTGTACTGCAGTGCTGAGACTATTTATAAATGAAGGGATGTAGCACAGTTAGGTGCCAGTTCTGCACCTAGATTAGAAGAATTATTTTCTTCTGACACAAAACCAAGGCACTACCCCTCACGGAATTCTTTATGCAAGTAATCATATCCAGCCACGTATGCTTAAGCAAAGCATAGGACAAAGGAAGTGAAAGCAAAATGAAACCACAAAACCGTACACTGATCATCCTGCGTCACTTGCTGACAGAAGAATAAATAAGAAACTGGAAAATGTCATTAGTTCAGCTTGCAATATTGAAGAGGAGTTCATATAGAAAAAGAGCATGGGAGCATGCATAACACCACACCATCATTTTTAGGTTTTATTTGAAGAACAAAATCATACCTGACAATTTACACTTGGCCTGTTGTCACTCTTTTTCTGCATCCTCAATGTCTTCTGAATTATGGACTGTATTTCTCAACAGAAAATTGGTTTTATCTTTCTTCCTTTGAAATCCTGTCACTGCTTTAAAACTGAGAATTACTGGAAAATATCAGCACGCTCACTTAGAAAAAGCTGATGGTCTTCCATCTGAGGTGAGAGCACCAAATAAGGCATTCGTGGATTTCAAATAACATTAACAATTATGCTTTTGTTTTCTGGTAATGTACAGTTTCTGCTGCTTCCTCTACTCCCTGTAAGAAACTGGTATTTTTCTCTAGTGAACCAAATATTGTCTGGCTGTCTCTGATATTTTTATCCTTTTTGGAGAGATTTTCCCACCTGATAAACACTTCACTTAAAATTGAAGGGGGAGTTTATAGATAGCATCTGCAGTATGCAAGCCCCAAAAATGCAGTGTGGAAATCGGGAGCAGGAAGACAGAAGCACAAGCATAAAAAGGGTGGGTTTTTTTTCTGTTTTCTGTAAATATATAACAACTCTTTTAGGGCACCCCAACCACTGCCAGAGGACCCCACAGACCTCATCTACAAAGGATCTCTGTCTTACATTTCTTCTGTAGGGGGCAAATGATCTGTCAGGTTATCCATACTCTCAATTTCTAAACAGAGTTGATTGGGTTCATATAACAGAAAAATACCACTAACTTGCGGTGCTAGCTTATGATTTAGGACAAGGGGAATGATTTTTTTCTCCATTGCAAACTTGACTGTACGATCTTCAGTAAGTTGCCTCACCTTCCTGTGTTACCATTTCTCATCTGTAAAGTCAGGACAATAGCATTTTCCAGGTATACTGTGAGGAAAAATACATTAAAGACTGGGAGATTGCCCCGGTAGTACAGCAGTTGGAACATAAAGGAGCCAAAATAGAGTTTTGCTATTGAAGGTTGTCATTAAAATACTGAGTAGTGCTCCTTATTAGAGCTGGCTGGAACACTTCCCATCAAATACATACCGATTTCATCATTTGGCTTTCATCAGAGCCAAAAGCTTTTTTAAAAATCTCAGTTTTGACAATGTTTTTGAAGGAAAGGTTTCTTTGATGAGTGCTGGACACCTCAGTTATTTCCAGAGACAGGGGTCATGCTTTTCAAAGCATCTAAGAGGTTTATCTTTGACCCTATGAAGAAGAAAAGGTTGAAACCTAAAAGGCTACTATGCTACACAATCACCATTGTCCAGCCGGTCCTGCCACTCCTGACTCAGAACACAATGGGGAGAAGAACTCCTGTGCAAAGCAAAGAGAGTGCCTCTTCCAAAAAGGCCATGGAAATGAAACTGTTGGGCAGGGTTTTCAGCAACTGCCAGCTAATCCATTCAGAGTCAGCCAAAGTGCTTGGTCTGACCTACCAACTTTGGCATAAGTATGAGCTGCAGCCTGATTATTCAAACCATGATTACTTAAACCTGTAGGTACATGCAGTTGCCTTCCATCTAAATTTTTCTATTTTTTCCCCCAGTCCCACATCAAGGATATACAATTCCATTTGCACAGCATTGGGGCAGTCTGATCCTGGGGAAGTTTTGCAACTTTTTCTTCAGTTCCTACATGCACACTTTGAAGAAGTGTCCTTCATGCCCAGCAGCTCAATAGTTCAAGCAATGCCATTGCCTCTGCAATTTTTTTTCTTTTTTTTTTTTTTTTTTTTTTAAGGGTCTAGCACTAATTTAAATGTAGCCTGATTTAAAGCACATCTATACTGGTACCAGCTGTATCAGGGAGCATATGGATGGATGTGATGGTTTCATTGTCTAGCTTAATGTACAACAGGCATTACTGTAGAACAAAAAAATAAAATAATTTAAAAGATTTTTTTTTTAATCCGCAGAAAAACATCTCATGACCTTCCTACCCCCTAGAAATGCCTTCAGGTTTCTATCTGGCTGCGACCTGCTTGGTCTGAGACGGGCGCAAACCCCTCTGTGCAGGAGCGGGGGAAGGAACGCGAGTGCGGGACTGAAGGGCTCAGGCTCCACCTAGTGGGAACAGCCTCCCTTCCCTCGTAAAATCCGCTCCTGGGAGGGCAGACCGTGCTCCCACACGCGGCTGAGGGCTGGCAATCACCGCCAGGAAGGACAGCTGGAAGGACAGATCCCTGTTCAGAAGCAGTGCTGCTCACGGGCAGACCCGATGGCACGGCTCCTGCGCTAAGCATCCCGGCGATGCTCAGCATCCTGGGCTTTCCCTGCATCCCAGCTGATGAGCCGATCTCTCAGCATACTGAGCCAGTGGGCTGGAAGGAAAGGGCACAATTTGAGCCAAACTGTTTGTTGGGATCTGCACATCCCCCAGAGGACCAAAAATGACTCTCTACTTCCAAAGCATTTCAGGGCACAATGATTCTTCATAAGCAAATGTGGACTTTCCCTCCAATGTTCAATCTCTGTCTCCTTTCTCCCTGAGGCAGCAACTCAAAGAAAATGACCCTCAAAGGGTATGATTTTCTGCTTCACACAAAGCTTGTTATCCTGGGGCTGCTTTTTCTGTTTCCTCTCTTCTATTCTCTTTCTCCCCTCCCCTCTCCAGAACAAAAAAGATCATACATCTCATCAGGATCTGTCTTCATGGGAGAGTATTTTTTTTCCTTCTTTTGACAACTTTCTTTTCATAAGGAGAAAAAGTGTATTTCTTTTTTTTCCATATAATTGTATTCTGCTTTGAGTACTTTGATATAGTAACGACTGTCATGAAGTAGATACACTGCTTGCTGTTTTACGAAAAAGACATTTAATCTGAAGTGCTAATCATTTAGTCTCATGACTTTTCCCATCTGCTACAAGCTTCTTATTTTTGGTGGGAGGGGGTTAATTCTGGACTTTTATTTTGTGGGCAAAGTTTCAGATTAATTATCTCTAGTGGAAAAAATCTGTGCCTACCACGTTAAAAATAGCCCTTCCTGAATTCATTTTTCTTTTTAAGGAATTTTAAAGTTCTTCATTTTTGCCTCTGTAGAAAGTAATTTTTTGTAATTATGATCTAAGGATAGGAGAGAGTCAAAGATTCAGGGAGATCTAACATCTTTTATTAGACTGAAATAGATAGAAAGAAGAACCAAGGCATCACACACGCACACCTAACACCTGAAGGATGCCCTGAAGACCCCAGAGCAGTCTTTTTGCAGTGAAAATAATATAGATATTCTTTAACTCCCATTGTATTTCTTCAAACAACTGACAGCATTGCAAGGAGTGTCATAACAGATTTTGTGTCTTTCTAGCTAACAGTAAACAGGAATACCAAATCAAAATCTGAACACTGGAGATCTGTTTTCCACAGACCATTAAGTTAGACTCCATTTTAGAAATTAAAGTTATGCAGTGAAATTTTTAAAAAGCCGTTTTCATACCCACATCCTGGCAAAATTAAAGATCATGTCGGACATTGCAGAGGTCTAACAGTTCAGCTGAGTATGTGGATAGCTTCTCTGCTATCTCCCTGCATTGGTCACATCACTTATCTGTGCAAGTGTGTTTGGGCCCCTCTCTGGCTCTGTTGCAACACAAAATAAATTCCCTCAGCTTTCAGCTGTATAAAGGTTTATGTACAAATCCAGCAGAAGGGATCTAAAAAGGCAGGCAGTTCTAGGAAGTGTTTGGGCTTGAATACAAGGCTGTGCTATAGATGCTTGCACACTAACAGCTTTTTGTCTGCACAGAGCATAGGAGAGATGTTGTGACCCTGCAGAAGAGGGACACAGGACCAGGCAACCCAATTGCTGGCATGCAGGCATGCATGAACCAACAGCAATGACACTGTGGGCTGCTAACAGTCTCACAAAGCACTCCTAGAGGTTTGCTATTTTCTCTCCTTGTCTTTGCAAGATCTGAGTTATGCTTTCTGTACTATTTGTTAGTGGCATTTGGTTGTGTTCATACTACTTACTGTGTTTGCTGCTGCTTGACTACTTTTGCATGCTGTGCCTGCTTTTGCTAAGTAATGAGGAGATTCTTTCTTCTATGAAACCTGCTGCACTAAGTAGCCTGTCTTTCATCCCATCCATGCTTAAACAAAAAAGCTTGAGCTGCTAGTCTAAGGATTTTGAGACATTTAAGGCTTCATTTTCTCTCTACTCTGCTATTGTATCCCATCACATTTATCTCCTGCCAAAGAGAAGCAGGATCAGGGCCCATTGTAAGCTGGGAGAAAATGAAATTTCCAATTTAAGTTGCACCTCTGCAGGGTAAAGGGGACTAGAAAGACAAATTTTGCATGGGAGAGAAAGCAAGCAGTATGAGGTAGAATTGTACCCATCAAATGAAAGCTTTGCTCAGAGAGCTGGCAGATTTTGTGAGGGACCGCTTGCCCAGCAATCAGAAAACCAATCTTTCCTTCTATGCTATCTCACAGAATTTGAAGAAAGCAGTAAGAAAGAGAAGCCACCCACAAGAGATGAGATTTCTCTATCCTGAAGGCAGATAATGAGTTTGTTCATGGGCTCATCACAAGCTGTCTCTGCCACTCCTTCCTCCTCAGAGCAAGGACTCCACTCATTCTTCCCCCTCTCCAGTGTGGGGATGCTCCCACAGGAGACAGTCCTCCATAAACCTTACCAATGTGAGTCTCTCCCAGGGGCTGCAGTCCTTCAGGAACAGCTCCAGTGTGGGTCCCTCCCACGGGGTGACATGGCAGTCCTTCAGGAACAGGCTGCTCCAGTGTGGGTCCCCTGTGGGGTCACACGGCAGTCCTTCAGGATCAGGCTGCTCCAGTGTGGATCCCTCCCACGGGGTGACATGGCAATCCTTCAGGAACAGGCTGCTCCAGTGTGGGTCCCTCCCATGGGGTCACACGGCAGTCCTTCAGGAACAGGCTGCTCCAGTGTGGGTCCCTCCCACGGGGTGACATGGCAATCCTTCAGGAACAGGCTGCTCCAGTGTGGGTCCCTCCCATGGGGTCACATGGCAGTCCCTCAGGAATAGGCTGCTCCAGTGTGGGTCCCTCCCATGGGGTCACACGGCAGTCCCTCAGGAACAGGCTGCTCCAGTGTGGGTCCCCTGTGGGGTCACAAGTCCTGCTCTGGTGTGGATTTCTTTTTCCAATGGGTTGTAGATTCTGCCAGAATCCAGGACAGGCTTGCCATAGGGTCACAGCCTCCTTTGGCCATCCACCCATTTCAGTGTGGCATTCTCAGTCTGGTCAATATTTGACCAATTGAGGATCTCCATGGTCTTCATCAGGGGCTGCAGTGGAATCTCAGCTCTGGCACCTGGAGTAGTTCCTCCTTATCCTTCTTCACTGGCCTTGGTGTCTGTAGAGCTGTTTCTCACACTGTTCTCTCTTCTCTCTCATGTTATAGGTTGTTGTACAGGTTTTCTGCTCTTCCCCCTTCTTAACTCTATTATTCTAGAGACACTACTACCATCACTGATCACCCTGGCCTTGGCCACCAGCAGGTTCATCTTGAGCCAGCTGGAATTGGCTCTGCTGGACACAGAGGGAGCTTCTGGCAGTTTCTCATAGAAGCTACCCCTGTAGCCCCCCGCCACTACCAAAATCTTGTCAAGTGAACACAAGACAAGTAAATATAATAATATTATTTTTCAGGTATTGTATTTATTTATGTTTTGAAAATATTGCAGACTTTCTGTGCTAGTTTTATTTCTTTCTCATTAAAAGAACAGGTGGAAAAAATGTCAGCAGCTATTTCAAATACATAAAGTTCCACACCTGCATAAATGTCTGGAAGACCTAAGGAACAGCCTGTGGGTGGTTTTGTTCTCTGTGTTGGTTTGAATCTCCTAATAAAATAAATTTTCAACAAATATAATGGTAGATGCAAAACATTATTACTGAACCTGTGCATACAGATGTTACATCTGAGGTATATTAAATAAGCTGTACCACCTGATGAATGGCTTTTGCATGTACAGGCAGGAACCAGGTGAGTTAATGAAAAACTGCTATAATTAGGTGACCTTTTTCATAGTGCATGAAAGATTGAAATTTTGTTTGAATAGGTGAAGTTTAAAAAAAGGTATTTCTGTCAATTCCTAAAATAGATATTCTCTTAATATATGGTGCTCTGTATCGAAAGAAGCAAAGCTCTTTCACAAATACATGGTTCACCAAATGTTGTCAGTGAGTACTTCTGATTTTTAAGGCCATTGCCACTTACATATGTAATTCTGTTGTTTGTTTTTTTTTTTTTTTTTACTGCTTATTTACAAATCAGTGAAAACCTTAAAAATTAGGTTGTGGTGGTTTTTTTTTTGGTTTTTTCTTTTTTTTGTTGTTGTTTTTTTTTTTTTTTCTTATTTTTATCCAATTACCAGTGGTCTTCATATGGATAAAAACCAAGTCAGTAGCATGTGGGAAGTGCAAGAGGACTGAGCTCACCCAGGCTCCTGGCCTCCAGTCCCCCAAGCCCTCTTTCCTCCATCTCCTCACACTGACTCTGCTTCTGGTTTTTTGGGTGTCCCACACAAATTACCTGAAGACTTATTCCCAAGGCACAAATCTTTTAAATGGTATGGGCTCATGAACTGTCCATGTGAAAATATTGGTGGTTTTCACTGGGTTTCCAGTATCACAGGCTGCAGGCTTTTCTATGAAACATTCTGCAGCAGAATAGAAGTTTCCATTACATCATGCATGGAACAACTTTAATATTGATCTAACGTTTTATACAAGGAAATAGTGTAATACTGCTTTATAAAAATGACTTTCAAATGCTAAATGTCAGCATTTTTAAGAAATGTGAGAACAGCTGTACCTGGTCAGAGACAAGGTCAGTCTAATTTAGCATTCTGTCTCCAAGAGTACCCAATTCCCTAAGTGCTTTGTAAAAAGTGTAAGAGGTAGGCAAGCATAGTGAGATGCTCACTGAGGTTACTCTCCCAGCCTACAGTAATCTGCAACTCAGGAGCTTTTGGCATCAGGCTTAATGAAAAATACCAGGAAAGCTATAACATGTCAAAGTAAAGCATGCACAAGCCTATTGCTTTATATATTCTCATATATAAATTGAAAACACATATAAGTCTCTCCATCTGATCCCAAGACCCTTCAAGCAGAAATTTCTTTCAAATTCCTTTTTAGTCTTACTAAGAGATAAACCTCTTGCTAGCCAGCCCTCTTCATCTTCCTCATCAGTCCTCATCACATATAAATTTAAACATTCAGTGACCCAGGATAAGTGGTTAAGCAGCAAGGAGAAACAACATAAAATGAAGCTTTGCTGGTAATATTCTGGAAATTTAGACTCAAAGCACCTGTGTGTCAGAAGGGGCCAATGTATCCAGCAGATCTTGTGCCAAAATTGTAAAAAATTACTGCTCAAGGTTAGGCATCTAGAGTTAGGTGCGTAAAAACATTGGTGCACAATAACAGCCATTGGTACTCTGCCATCAGAAGCCTCAGCCATAAAGCTGGGCAATTCTATACAATTCATGGCATGGGAGACAACCATTAAGGAATCAGATTTATAGGAAAAAGAAGAAATGTAAAGCTTTATGCCTCAGATTGTCATCCTTAAAAACCCTTACCAGCTGCAGCCTAAATCTGGATATACCTAGAATCTATTCCTAACTTCATTTTTCACCTTAATGTACTTCAGGTCCCTGGAGTAGTTCTGAATTTGTGTTGTGTATTTCCCAGTATGCCTGGTTGTGATACTCATGGTTGTCTGGGGACTTCTGAATAAGCACCTATAATGAAGAAAAAAGGCACCTTCCTGTGAGAGCTCTTATAAACAACAAGTTTATAAGAGCTTGGAGGTGATCTTTATATGAGTTTAGAGGTGGTCTCACAGCACCTCTGGAAACTGTAGCTTCTTATAGATCAGGTTCCAAAAGGAAAATACTGAATTGGACAGGACCTCTGATCCAGCCACTGCCCTGAACCTGTTTCTCAGGGGACTCTATCTGCATGCAAGATCCTTTTCCTAAAATTACTGGAAATGCTTCTGTCAGATTGCTGAGCCTCTTTCCTTGAGCATGTATCCCTGGACCCTCTCTCAGAAACAGTCGCTAAAGTATTTCATTCAAATGAAATTAATTTTGCAGTCAATCAGAGATAGTCATTTCTTTTCACCCAAAAACCTGGCAGGATGCTCTTGAGGAGAGGTGGCAGAGTTCAGTTCTTTCTCTTTTCTCACACCGAACGGATTTGAATTTATGTATAAAATTCCCACTGCAGTGACTCAGGTACCAGGCAAAAATGTATTTTGGAAAAAAAATCCCCTCCTTTGAAGTGTTCAGCTTTGTATAAAGCACGTCAATGGCTACTGAAGCCCAGTTTGCAACCACCTCTGGCATTAGCTATTTCATTTTTTCAAGGATGTCCTTTGGTAGCAGTGACAGTCTGTGTAGGCTAAAGTCTGTTTACAGCCATTTGCAGGTAAAGAAGGCAGTCCTCCCTGTGTGTGTCTTTTACATTCATTTCATACACTTTTGTTCCTTTGCCCAGCTCTGAAATAGAAGAAGCACACCGGGAAAAGTGTGATTGAGGTTTGCCTAAGTGTTTGGATTGTTTCTTCCATTCTGTCAGCATAGCTTTAAAACAGAAAATATCTCCACTACAAGATTTGCCTGAAACAATATCAACAGCAGCAAGAAAAGATAATGCTTGAGTACAAGCCTAGCTTATTCTTTTACTAATCTGTTTCTTGATACAAGTAAATCCCTGAAAGGGATCTTCTTTTTTCTTTTCCATGGCTTATGATTTATAAGAGATTGAGAAATGCATCCTCTTTTAGTGTTGCAAGATCTTTTGAAATCCATAGATAGGTATTGCTATGGTAGCATGATTAATATGCCACAGTCCAGAGTGAAATCTATGAACATATTTTTAATGTAAAAGGTGTAACTGGAGGAAAATTCGACAATAAGCTTGAAATGAGATGGCAATCTTAGTATTAAGCACTATTATAAAATAAACACTATTTGCATATAAATATAATCTAAAGTACTAACATTGTCATGAAGCAAAAGTATTTATTGCTAGCAGCAAAAATATAAATAGTTCTTGAGGTTGCAAAATAATTACATTTGAAAATACACTTTCCCCAAAGAGGGAATTTTACAAATGTCAACACCAAAGCCAAACCATGTTTGCATTATTATTCTAATGTGCCTTTCTGTTCTATTTTGTCTCTTTCTTTTACATTTACTTTTTTTTATAATTCCTTACCTGATCACTCTTATTCCCATTTGTGCTTTGTCATCACAGCCTTTTGTTATCCTTCATTACTCCTTATAATAGTGCCTTTTCTCCTTGAGATTTCTTTGGTTTTGCCTTTTTGTTCTTCCATGATGTCCCTTTCAGACATGGATGATTTGGCTCTTCAGTGTCTCTTCAAACGCCAGAAGAAACTTAAAAAAACCGTCTCTAAACTATCACCAATATCACACTGCCACATCAGAGAAAGCTGAAATGATTTGGAGGTGAAACCTAAAGATATCCTTTTGATCTACTGATTCAGACATGACCCGAGGAGTGGGACAGCTTCTGTCCTTCTGTCCCCCACCTGCCCCACTCCCCACTGAGGATGATTTCTCTCTCATTTCTTTTATGGAATGTTCAGGCAGTCCAGAACAGATTTTCAGTGCCTAACTTCCAAGTTCCTGCTTCCTTGAATAGCAGGTAGGCTGTTATTTAGGAAGTTCATTGGGAATGTTGAGAGTTTGGACTGGATGGCCTTTAAAGGTCTCCTGCAACCCAAACTGTTTTACAGTTCTGTGGTTCTAAATGAGGCACTTTCAGCAAGAGTCAACTAGTCTATGTCCTGGTTGAGATCCACATGCCACAGTATTCATGGCCAGCAGGATGCCAAGACTTTAAATTAACACTCAATATTTGCCACCTTTAGATATTTAGATCCAGACTGCAGCAAGGAACCTTTTGCCCATCTAACATTAGCACTTAGCTAACAGTGGTATCTGATATATATTTTATCATACATATCATAGGTAACACATGCCTAAGGATATACCTTTATATTCTTGTTATATACAGCTTGAAATGGTGATTCCAGTACTGGCACTGACTTCCCTAAAAGGTATCACAAACAGTCTGGCAATTTTCAAGTCATCCATAGAGGCAGCACATGCCATTCAGCATCCTAGGTTTTCATGAAAAGATGCAGCAAAAAGCCTCCCCTGACTTCCATGTGCACACATATGCCCAGAGATGCACAAACTCACAAGTTTTGTCAGGGTTATCTAGGTTCATCCCCTTAAGAGGCCTCATAAGTTACATATATTGCAGTGCCACACACCACAATATATCATAAGTCTGTTTATGGATCTGCTCTTTTTGTTTAGAGCACTTACATGGAAGACACAGACTCTAGATCAATTGTTTCTTTCACTTAAATTAATCTCTTCCTAATTTAAGAATCCTTGAATTGATGTTGTTTTTCTCTGGTTAATAATGAAGGAGAAAACAGTGTAATGACTTGGTCATGAGACCTGGTATTAACTAGTCACATTTGTAATGAAAATACAGGGAACGGGTTTACCACATTAGACAAGAGACTTACACAAAGGTGGAGTTGATATTCATGTAATAAATTGCAGATCTGTGTGATAAATTACATTTATCATGAACCTTTGACTGACTTACCTGGGTTCTGCCTACTAATCTATCTCTGTCAAGATTCATTCCAGCACTTTTAAACTCTGAGCAGTTCTCAAGTATCTGCTATTTTTTAATGATGTCACAAAAAAAAAAACAAAAAGGTTTTTTGTTCACCAAAAAATGCACAAATTCCTCTCAAATTACATTGTGTTAAGGAGAAAGATGGGGAATACTCAGTTCTGAAGCAAAGAGATGTTTGAGGTTCTCCTTAGTCTCAAAAATGCAGAAGAAGCATGTTCCTTTGAAGGGAAAATTACTGGTAGAAAGCTCTTTCCATCTGAATTGGCAAATGTTTCTAGCTGGCATATGCTAGACCTCAAGAGTGGAACACAGTGATTTATAGGCAAGTTGCTTAAGATCATTTAGAGGTTCAGAACTGTATCAGTAGTCATTCTGAGCCCTATGTAGTTGCCTCATATTATTAAGTTAATTTAGCTTTAATATAGAAGGAAGTGCAATAACAGTATCAATTTAAAAAATCATAAAACCTCCTGAACCATTTCTGAAATAATTTTTGTGTTAAATTTGTAACATAGCATAACTGCATATGTGTTATAAAGTTTTTATTGGCACTCATTAAGGATGATCTCTGTGATAAAGTCAGGAATAAACCACAACTCATGCATACTGTACCTGAGTCCACACACCACTTGGCTAAAAAACACTTGATTTTGTTTATAGAATGGGGATCTGCAAATGCTTTCACCAGCTAAGAATCTACCTCCAAAATACTTAAACATCTTCACTTTTTTTACTTTACTTTTCTTTCTTTTACTTTATTTTCTAAAATTATTTTAATGTGTGTATGATTGAGAAAGAGATAAAAGGGACACATGCTAATGAAAGTGTTCAGACTTTGTACTATATATCTAAGTGCACACTTGAAAAGGGACTGCCAATTGGTTTTATTCGTATGTATTTTAGGAAAACCACAGTCTAGCAGAGTTTGCATTATTTATTAAATTAATTTGATGATGAATCCCTAATTTCAGTCATTTAGAATCCTGCACATATTTGCTGATTTATTCACAGACATGGAGAGACACATGCACCTCTTCACAGCACCCAAATACAAGCATCCTGTGTAGAAAATTTTAAACTTAATGACTTAATTTTGGTGCTGTTACAACCAGCTACACACAGAGTTTTCCAATTGGGAAAATTTCATTTATAAGTCACTGACATTTGAGCTGCTTGTATTATAGCACATGTTTTTTTGAGAGCAAAATTACCTACTGCTGTAGATTAGGGTTCAAATTGCAATAAAAAATAATTAATCCTAAATTAACCAAAAATCAAATTAAATTTATCCAATGGACAGTTTTTGCAAGAGTAATCATGTGAAAAAACTATTCCCAAGAAATATTTTACTTCATAGAATGCTCACAAAGAGTGTTCAGATATTTGTGTTGGCTGGTTAAGTGTATCAAGTAATATTATGTTGCTTTTGGACTGCATGATTTTTTTCTTTTTTTTAGTTAATCAGCAGACTACATAAAGGAACTCAAAAATGCAGAATCCATAACAAAATCCAACACCAGCTTCAAAAAGATATTTGATTATTAGACATTAAATTTGCTTATCTGGAATTTTTCACACTAGTCATTCTCATTTGATGAATATTTGCAGAAAGCAAACTCAGACATTATATCAACATGCTTGAAGTAAATTTATTTTAAAATCTGAATGAAGATATGTAATGTTTGCCTAGAGCTAAAAGAAATAGGGTTATGAACACATCATAAATACTATGCAAAGCTTTGAATTCTGTTGCTGAGACACATTATCAAAGGTCGTGCTATCAAGCAAGACATAAAACACAATTTTAGGATCATCTCCTATCTGAAAGTTCAGAGCAGTTAGAAATTATAAATTTTAAAGTGATTCCCACACAAGCATGCCCATGTTTTGGGGATTACTTCAGTGTCGTCAAATACAATGCTGAAACAAAATTGTTTTTCTGCATTTTTTCTACATTTATAAAGTTTTTCTTCTTCTAATAAAATTCATGTTGCAAAACATATAATGATCTTCTGTATATACTTCTAAAGATGCATGTGCTGTGTAGTTATGCACAGGATGTTTTTCTTTAAAGTTTTCTCCGTTAACAAGGATTCTGAACCATACATATGCTGCACACATATAAACCAATACACTTGTGCCCAAAGGAAACAGGAAAACATTTATTTATTTTCTTTTTAAGAAGCTTCCATTTTTGGAAATTTTTTATGGGCTATTCTAGTATTTTCTTTTGAAATAAGTAAAGCAGGAAGATGTTGTATAAAACAAAAATCATTATTTTTAAGACTTTTTTTAACACTCAACCAGTGGATAAAAATTGAGAGCAAAGGGAAAAACTGCTATTCTCTCTTAAATATTATCTGTATACATTGTCTTTGACTGTGGAACATCAGATTCCCGTACATAGAGTGGAGGCACCATCAAAATGTATCTTGGTTAAAATTCTCAAGATCACAGTGGAAAGAACCAAATCCTTCAGGGTGTTTTTTGTCAGGAAAGACATAAAAAATGTTGGGATCCTTTTCTAAGCAAAGCACTTTTGCCCTTTGTGAGTGGCAGACCTTTGAGAAGGGAAACTGCTAGATTGTTCTTTAACTGAAGCAAAGGTTCAATTTAGCTGTTTTCTTGTTGCCAAGAGAGAAACTTAAGTATATCAGCTTTCATGTTTTGTGAGAAATGAAAAAGTATAGAACTGGATTATTTTCAGGTTTTTTTTCAGGTCTGGGGTCAACCACGAACAGCTTTTGGGTCAATCTCTCTGCATTACAGTCTCTGGGCATCCAGAGTTTTCCCTCCATCTACGTAAGGCTGGCTGACAGTGGCAGTACTTTGCACTGCCTTCTTAAAGGTTGATGAGGTGATGTATCAAATTGGCAGGATTTTGTAGTGCTGGCAAAGCACAGACATAAGATAGGCAAAAAATCTCAGTCCCAACTGGCGTGTGCAGTGTTAACACCAGGAGTAATTTGTTTTCAGCATTTTTTGCATTGATAAGAGTCAGGAGAGAAAAAGAAGTATGTTTAGTTGAGTGGAAGATAACAAACATGCAGTGCCACATTCCCTCTGTGTGCTCTTTGTTATCAGCAGGACTAGTGGCATTATGTACTGTACAATGAAAGATAACCATAGAGTGAGAGATAGCTGGCTTTGTAGCTCTATTGATTAAACAGGACAGCAGGCTAATCAGAAAAAATGTAACAGGGATGGGAGTCAAGCCACTTGGAAAGTGTGAAAGATGATGGCTACACTTGAAATGCTAATTTTTTAATAAGATTGTACTGCAGAAAACTGATCCCTAAATTATTTGCTTTTTTATAAAAAATCTCCAAACCTATGCACAGAGATGTATCACTCCATTGCAAATTTGCAAAGATAATAACAATACATGTATCTGAGAAGGCCACAAGACAATTTGCAATACAGGTTTGAAGCCTTCATAAATAAAATTCACTGGTCTAGAGTTTTGCTACATACCAGTATTTACATGTGGGTCACCTGTCAAAAAATACCAACTACCTAAAGACTTTAGGGAAGGTTTTTGCATATAGAAATACTTAAAGAAAATACTTCAGAAACCAGTCATGTCAAAAATGAACACACAACCAAAAATGCATAACCAAAAAAAAACCCAAAAAATCAAACCAAACAACAACAACAAACCCACAATGTTAAGATCTCATTAAGGCCTTTGTGACTATTTTGTGACTTTTTATTTGTTTATTGCTTAGCTCAGCTCTAAGCATTTAGACTAATATTTTTCACGGCATATATCTGTCTCAAGATGAATTTGCTTGTAGGTTGTGCATTTGTATAATTTTTTTTCCAGGCTCTTGCTCAGTCTGGGGCTAGGAAGGGACAGATCCAGACTGGAATACAATGGTTGTGGTAGGTGTATGGCTGCAGAAATTTGGGCCAGCTCTGCAGGACCAGCCTAGAATTATGAGGATTCAGAGGTAAATTCATTATTTTCCCGCTTGTCTTTTGACTTTGAGGTCTGTGCTGCATCTCCTGGAGGCACAATATACAGTCTCACCTGACGTGCTCTTCATCGGAGTGCAAGATTTCCCTGGAAAAGGCTCTTTCCATGCTACTAATATCTCTGTTCTAATTTTATCAGATTGCTCATGTTCCTTTGAGGCTTTGATTCCCTCTGGTAGGGTGTAATCTACTGTATCTCTGATCCATCTCTCCCTGCTAGGAGCTTCCTCTGCTACCTGCTGTCTTGCAACATAGCAATTTACTATTGGTAATGTTACTGCCGGTAGCTGGATATGATGACTCAGTATAGCAATTTTGGCTCTTTCTTGCCGGTATATGTTGCCAAGGATTCATAGGCACTTCTTTCAGAGTTCATACTTGCCCCAGAAACATGGGAGGGGAAAAATCACAGGAGGCACAGTGCATGCATTTCTGTGTTGGTGAATGTGTCAGTTCCCAGCTCTCTGCGATGACATATTTTAGGTGCATATTGGAAGTTAAATACATTGCTTTAACCTTTCTTTATCCTTTCCCATACAGAATGATGCCATTTAAAAGCATCTGATAGAGCAATTTATACTACATCTTTGAAAAATTGAATTTAATAAACAGCAACAGCTTAGTACAGTTTTAACAAATCTGCTCATTCCTCCACGAGTTGACTCCTTCACTCCTGCCTTTGCCAGGTTCCTGGAGCCTACAGCAGCCCTTTGGCAATATTCAGCATTTAGACTGCGAATTGTCCTTTGTCTTCGAGGAACACAAACACTCCCAGGCAGATTCTGGGTTTACCCTGAACTGGGAGGTGAGTCATGATAAAGTAAAGGTCACACAGATAATTTGCAGCTCAATCCTGCAACCACTTAAGTCGGTGCCTAACCCTTGTTCCTTTAAGAGGAGGAAGAACTGAGCCTAAAGCTTTGTTATGCAGCTGAAGGTATAGTGCTGTCTGCCTTTTCTGTTTTTTACATAGAAGCAACCTCAAGACCTTTGTCCAAAATTCTTCTAATTTGGTAGAGCAAGTAATATGAAGAAGTTTTTAGCTGAGGCTTGGATCTTCCAGTAATTTTTTTTATTAGAAATCAATTTGATTGCAGAGATCAGTTTGATTATCATGAATTTTAAATTGAAAGTATCAGAACCTGGTTTTTTTTTCTCCAGTTATCCCCTCCTGTCAATTCAATGTTTAATTAATAAATTAGCCACTTCATCTGCTTTTCCAGAACTCACTGAATCAAAAATATTTTTAAGTTATTATCAAAGAAGCCAATTATACAGGCTGATTCATTAAGATACTAGCAACACAAGTGTTTAAATTATTTGGTGTTCAAACAAATTTTGTCCATGACATGATCAGAGTGTGCCTAAGTCCCACTAACAAGTCAGTGCCTGCTCCCCATGAACACAGGGGGTGTGGTGAAAGAGATTTCATATGTAATATCAACTCAAAGCTGCTAGTCATTCTAGTCTGAGTACACACTACAAGAAACATCTTTACTCAAGAATCAGAGGTTTGCTTTATCATGTGCCTGCCTATGCATTGCTTCCCTCATTATGCATAACACCAGAGTATCCCAGAAATTTTACAGACTGCATTAAGCAGTGTTTTCACCAGTTGACCAATAATACTATCCCACGTTTTGCTAGGTACGTGTGTTCATAGCTGCTCAAATCCCTTCAAGAGCATAAGATTAATAAAAATAACCTTACCAAAAAATCTTCTGTGCAGTTAATTTCAAAGTGCTCCCTTTTCACCCCTATTATAATATCTTGAAGACTTTGCTTCAGGCATGGGCATTTTCACTCATGGATTTACATGATTTTGCACCTATCGTTGAGCACAAGGTCCCACTGTCAGCCAGAAAGCAACTGACCAACCTGAAATCAATTGGCCCATACCCAAATTTAATTAAACTTCTCTCCTCAACTCTAGAGGAAACTGATTTCCCTCATTATTGCTTATGTGGATAATATGTAAAAATTAATTCACCTTCACTAAGTTATCACTGCATTGAGCAGACAACACAGACATAATGTTATTAGAAGTAATGAAATAGGTTCGTCAGCAGTTAATGTTAATGTTTTGTGTCATTGCAATCTCATGTGCAGTTTAGGACAGAATTATTCAGCTTCGCAGCTGCAAGATGCAGGTCAGCTGCTCAAAGGTTTGCAAAGGTTTTGTCATAAGGCACTATTTACACAGGGTTTTCTGTTTAAAGAAAAGGGATGCAAAAAATGTGGGAGGGCTTCCTCTCTGTGGGAGGTGAGAAGAAGATCCCTGCAGTAGCCCTGCAGGTCAGGAACACTGTCCTGGTATTGCCTTTGCTGGTAACGAGCCACAGGTTTTCACTGAGTTTTCAAGGTCTCAAGGTTTGTCAGAATTCGTTTGTCTGAATGTTTCTTTAACTGCAGTCAACTCTGTTTTAACAGAGCACGTGTTAGCCGTAAGAGTAGTGTGTCTAATGACCAGTGCTAACAATACTATCAAGTAGTTATGCTGTGGTGCATTAGGTATTTATTACTCTGATGTAGCAATGTGCTGAAGAGGAAAAGAAACCTGGTACAGCAGCAGGTGTCTGAACAAGTGGAGACACAGGATGTGATGTAGACCAGCAGGCCAGGAATGGTAAGAGATGAGAAATTGGCCAACACCGGAGACTGTAAGAGAGTAAATAGCTCACCATGACACTGTTAAAGAATGCAGATATAGAGTTGAACAAAATGAGGTTTAGGTGTAGCAAAGACTAAGAATTTAACAGTCACGGAATGGAACATAAATTCAGATACAATGTCCAGCTGCAGACCAAGGGAAAGCAAGATACAACAGCATGTTGAAAACTTATTAAATGGCATCTAGTTAATCCAAATAAATAAATAAATAAAGTCACATGAGGGGAAGCAGAAGCCATTGATATCAGTACCATCATCGTCCCAGAACAGGATTCAAGATGCCAGTGGCTTGTACTCTGATATACACATCCTGGCTGTTGTCACAGGACAAGGAGTGCCTGAAAGCATCTGGAAAAATATCTGGACTATATCTGGGTAGATCTAACTCATTAGACGATTCAGGTAGGTAGTGTGAAACAAAAGATCACAGGTAATAATCAAAGTTGAACAGTTAAATCTACATCCTTGTAACATGTTTGGGAGAAAGGCTAAAAAGTCATAGCAACCAAGGTAATGACAGCTAATTTAGTCTTAAACAGAGAGAAAGTCCAAGGTGTTGGGCCTTCAACTACATGATCAACAAAGCTATTCACAGCTTATGCTAACCACATACCCTAGAAAGCAATAAATATTTGAGACAGTAGTGCCATGGAGGGAACATATCCTCAAATGCCTAGTGCTGGGCAGAAATTTGAGCCCAAATTAACACGATTATTTGTAGAAGCCAGGCCACCTGTAAAGGCTTGGACACAGTCACCAGCTGTAATGAGTTTCTGGCATCCTCAACGCCATGGTGCAGGCTGAGACTGGACTAAGGCAGCAGGGCTTTTTTTTATGTGAATGTGACTGCAGTGTGTGCGCATGGTACAATAGCAATCTTGGGATAGAAACCACTAGCCTCCTGCTATGCCCATCCAACTCAGTAAATCAGTTTTACATTTTATATCAGTGAGTGGTGTCGTTCTAGCCCTGAGGTTGCTAAAGACACTTCCCATGATCATTCCCAAAGCCTCTCCACAGCAGGTGGGTCCAGTGACCCAACGGGTCCCTGCTTGGCTCCCCATGCACCTCACTCACACCGAGTAAGACCAGGTTTCCTTACCAGTTCAACCCCAGGACAGCATCTTAAAGATAGTTACAATTCTTATGGGATGTGAGCAAGATTTTGTAATTTCACAGAATGGGTTTTTTTCTGATGTCAGAAATATGAGAGTTCTTTCACCTATTCACACGGTGATGTGATCAGCTAGTTAACTGTGTTGATGCTCTCAGGCCTCTATTGCATATAAATGGCAGATAAATAAATTTATCTGCAAAGATGCTTGTGAAGTAATAGCAAGAGAATTTAACAATCAAACTTAAGGGCTGAAATCAGCGCATAAATTCATACTCAGTTTCTCAGACTTATTTCAATATTTTAACCTGAAGAGTTAGAGGTGATTATAGCAGTCTAGACAAGGCTGGAAGATGTGAATCCACTTTGATCACCTTAATAAAGAGGAAAAAATAAAAGGCTTAATCTGCTGATCAGCTGGAAACACAAGAAGTAATTTCTCATAGGTATGATCAGATGCCTTTTGGATATCTGATTGTGAGAGGTGGAAGATACTCTTCCATTCCTTGGTCTGCAGGCCGTCTTGGACAATTCAGAACAGATGTTACCAATCACAACAAAGCCAATCCAAAACAGATTTCCTTCTCCTGTGAAAGGGATATCTGCTGTTTTCCTTTCTGTCTTGCCTTACTGGTGTTGCAAGCTGTTTATGAAGGTACTCCTATCATTTTTGCTTCAGATGGCCAACTTAGGTTAATGGAAAAGGGTAAACGCTTCCAGAGTAAAATCCATAGCATAAGTTATAGCATTTAAAATGTCATGCTGTTTCCTTGTGATTTGCAAAGCCACATTCCAGTCCTGAGATGTAAAATTCTTCTCTATATAACAGAAGCAGACTTCAAGTTTGGTTTTTAGCTCTGGAATGTGGAGCACGGCTGCTACCTACTACTTCTTAAATTACTGAACTGAGAAAATTAAGGTGAATATGAAATTCATGTCAAGGTAGGTAACTGGACAGACAGAATGAGTTGCACAATTACTTGTGAAAGTTAATCATGGCCAAACTCCAGCAGGTATTATTACCTACCTGAATTTCCCCTGTACTTTCAATTAAATTTTATCTTCACTTCCTCCTGTTAAAACACTACTGTATAATATTGCTGTCCCAGAAGGAATCACTGTTCTTTCAAGGGAAACTGTATTTCAGCAGCAAGCCCAGCAATCTTTGTAGGGTCTCTGAGAAGTTCTTAGTATCCTTCTGGGTACACGCTTCTATAAAAATGCAAGTATAACTGTCTGCAATGCTATTACTCTGCTATTCATAAAAAGAAAAGAGAAAGTAGGTCAGTATGTGAAGAACACAGGACGTTGGGAATGTTACCAAACGCAGCTTCTGCTTAATGCAAATGAGGCCACACTAAGTGTCCCAACAGAGGTGCTCCTTTTTAAGGATGCCTGACAGCATCAACTAAGAGGTGCAGGGCACCAAAATTTTGGTTTCGATTTGTGTACATTTCCAAGTGAAAAGATAAATAGACTTCCCAATAATCTTACTGACTTTAAGGTATTAGAACTGTTCTAGAGAAAATCTGTGTTAATATGAGTATGGAGGTCTCTTCTTAAGATATCTGTAGGCACTACATACATTCATATACCATAATGCACATAATGTTTTGATTGAGGTTTTTTTTAAGCTGGCTATAATAGTAATAATGACTTCAGTGCTCAGTATTTCCTGGGGACTAATGACCAGCTGGGATTAATGACCTGAAATGTAGCTGCAGGTCATCAACTCATCCCAGACAGCCATTAATCCTATGGAACTACCAGTGCCTCTACTGTTATTGCTTAATTTAGTCTCCCTAATTTCAGCATAGCTTTAAAAACCTTGCTGCAGCCACTGAGCAGCTCCGTATTTTATTAGCCCTGCATTTCTACTGCTGAGCACAGGTTGTTTTCCTAGCTGCTGATCAACTCTAAACACTGAATGGACTTTATTAAAACTTGGTTATCAAGCTGCTGAGCATCTCCAGACATCTAAATATTTTATGTGTGTTTGCTTTGAGTGGCCCTGAGCAATTAATACATTGTTTCATTAGGAGGGCTTTTTACTAACCACTAAGTGACTCTAAACACCTAATATATTTCACAAGAAGTTTGTATTCCAGCCATTGAGCAGCTTTAAACACTAAATTGGCGTCATACATTTAAAAAAGAAATCACTCAGTGTTATACATTTCTCACAAGTAATTTCCTGTCTCTACCCTTCTAAACATTATTATTTTATTTTATGGGGTTTTTTTTCAGCTGATACATTCCCATTTAGCTTGTTGGACCTCCAGTACTGTTCATTGAAAAGCTTGGAGCATCACTGGAATTGGCTTTGCTTCATTTCCATCATCTAATACAAAGAAAAGATGACCCACAGGAGGCAATACAGACCTTAGTTTCCCTTCAGCAACAAATTAAGGAACTAGAAAATTACTGTGTTGCTCTGAACAAGGCAATAATTCAGACTTTAGACTTAAAAATAACCTGTGGTGTATCCCTGCATATGCAACCACCAGCAGCATGACAATCAAAATGACATTGATTCAGTAGGTGCTCTTAATCATCATTACAGGTCTCTGGCCCAGTGCTGTCAACACCAAGATTGGCCAACATCTGCTCTTAGGCATTTCAGCACACAGCCCTCCACGCTGCTGTGTGTGTGCCAAGGCTTTGGTAGCAGGGGGGCTGCAGGGGTGGTTTCTGGGAGAAGCTGCCAGAATAGCCTCCACATCCAACAGAGCCAAAGCCAGGAGGCTCCAGGATGGACCTGCCACTGGTCAAGGCTGGGCCAATCAGCAGTGGTGGTAGTGCCTCTGGGATAATGGATTTAAGGGGAAAAGTTATTGTACAGGAGCAAACTGCAGCTGAGAAGAGAGTGATAGTATGTGAGAGGAGCAACTATACCAAGATCAGTGCAGAAGGAGTGGGAGCAGGTGCTCCAGGTACTGGAGCTGAGATTCCCCTGCAGCCCCTGGTGCAGCCCACGGTGAAGCAGCTGAGCCCCTGCAGCCCATGCAGATCCACAGTGCAGCAGATTTCCCCCTTCAGCCCATAAAGGATCCTACACCAAAGCAGGTGGATGGTCAAAGGAGGCCGTGACCCCATGGGAAGCCTGTGCTGGATCAGGCTCCTGCCAGGACATGCAGACACTCGGGAAGAGGAGCCCATGCTGGAGCAGGTTTGCTGGCAAAACCTGTGACCCTGCAGGGGTCCCACCCTGGAGCAGCCTGTTCCCATAGAACTGCACCCTGTGGGAATGCTCACCTTGGAGAAGCTGGTGAAGGACTGTCTCCTGCAGGACGGATCCCACACTGGAGCAGGGAAGAGCCTGAGGAGACCTCCCCCGAGGCAGAGGGAGTGGCAGAGACAAGGTGTGATGAACTGGCTGTCACTCACACTCCTCATCTCCCCATCCTGCTGGCAGGGAAGAGGCAGAGCAATCAGGAGGGAAGTTGAGCCTGGGAAAAGGGAGGTGTAGGGGAAAATGCTTGTGAGATTTGGTTTTATTTCTCATTGCCCTACTCTGATTTGATTGGTAATAAATTAAATTCATTTTTCCCAAGTCATGTCTGTTTTACCCATGACAGTAAATGGTGAGTGATGTCTCCCTGTCTTTATCTTGACCCATGAGCATTTCATTGTATTTTCTCTCCCATGTCCAGCTGAGAAGGAGAGTGATAGAGCAGCATTTGTGGGCATGTTTACAGGAAAAATTACTAAGGAAAATTTAAAAAAAAATTGTTAAGGAGCACATAAAAAAAAAAGAAAAATATGAAAATCAGATTTCCATCTTTTAAAAATAATTTAGAAATTTGTCCTAAGACAATATAGGCATGGATTCAGAAGAATGGAACATTGATGTAACCAAATAAACATGCCTTTTTCAATTATTGTCTCACAAGTAATGTTTTTAGAGCTCAGCCTGATTGCACACACCATCTGTCTTCTAACATAATACAGAAATATACTCTCTAATCATATCAGTTGGATTAACTGAATTCAAAATATAGGTTGTATCATTACCTTAGATATTATCAAATTTGATAATCATGGTATAGAACTGTATCCAGTACAAATTTAGAGATATTTTACCAGGATGCACCAGGAGTGTTTTGATTTGTCTAAGTCTCCTCAGGCATTCCTGGTATTCAACAGTTCTTCATTGTTCTGCAGCAAGAATGGCAAGGCAATTCTTCCATTCAAATTATATCTAGTGCAATATACTTCAAAACTTTGCAATAAGATCTTGCCTTATAATATTTGTATTGCTAGTTATTCATCAGCTTCAACTGCAAATATCTGTCTTTGTGCTGATACACCAGGGCATGAGTCAAGGAATGAGCCAGTATGGGAGAAATGATTGTACATTATTACTTGGATAACTCCAGTGTTTTCAGTTCTGTACATTAAAAAATTGACTTTGGATGCTCTGCTTTGGCAAACTTGTAACTCAGACTGGTATCTTGTGTGGAGCTGAGTTTGCAGGACTGTATGCAGGACTGCATACAAGAACATGCTTGAATTTTACTTTCAAGCCTCCAATCTCTATTACTTTCCTGAAGTCCTGTCAAAATTACATGGTTCCCAGGAATCAGCTCTGGGACTACAGACTGTTACTTCTGGACCAAATTCATTTTGGCCTACTCCTCATGGGAGGTTTTTGTTTGGGTTTTTTATTTTTTACCTTCCAGGCACTGAAAACCCATATATTTCAAAGCTGAATAACAATTTTTCTTTGGCATGCATATTTTATTTTGCAAACACATGTGGTTTTCATGCAGTTAATATTTTAAGTTTAGAAAGCCTAAAATAAACACAACAAAAATCAAAATCCAAGTAAAGACCTTTAAAAATAAAGGATATAATGGAAATATAAACTGACCCTCAGTTCTGTAAATACAGAAGCATAACTGTGTTGACTTTGGGTTAGGTTCAGTTCAGAGAGGATGAATGCAATATTTATTTCAGCATGAACTGCAAGCATTGAAGTTACTGCCAGTTATAAGTGAAGTCAGTCCTATGATAATCAAAATCATAATTGAAGAATATATTGTCATGAGAGCAATACATTATTCTTGTATTAAAGAGGGAAATACATTATTCTTGCATTGAAAAGGAAGCCTGTCTCTTTTCTCTTACTGTGCTTTATGCTCCAAATTTTTAATGTACTTAAGTCTTCCAGTGTTATAATTTCTAGACCTTTACAACAAAAACATGTCTGCTGCAACAAAATAAAATAAATTTTAAAAAGAACACACAATATTACATTCAAAAAGAGAGTTACACTGTGTAAGTTATTTTTTCAGTGCTGTCAGATCAAGTATGTTTTGCTAATACAGTCTGAAGTGTTGGTATTAGTAGAGGCTTCTATGTATGGTTCTGAAGTAGGTCAAAAGTTCCTTTGGATGCATGCATCCTAACAAACCAACAATAAAAATTTGCACCATGATGCACTTTCTGGGGAAAGCCATAGGTTTTACAAGTTCCTTGTCTGTGATGGCACTATGTGAACTTGAAAGTACAACAGTTGCACTGACAAAATCCATAAATAGCAGAGATTTGCCTGTCTTCTCTGGTAATTAAATTTCATAAGACTGCACTGGAAAAAAACCATATACCTCATTTGGCACAACCCAGCATGTCAAAGGCAAACTTCTCATCAAAAACACTTGTTTTTAAAACTGTTTTTGAAAACAGTCATTTCTGCTAAAAACAGGATAAAACCATTCTCTATCAGTATACTGGCACATCTCTATGTGATGTCATTTTTAATGTTTATTATTTAATAAAGACCAGTTTTTTATTTGTGAGCTCTTAAGAAAAACCTCATGATCAGAAAGCTCAGACTTAAGTTCTGGTTTTGATCCAATTAGTAAATGCAACAAAGATTTTCCCACTGATTTTCAATAAGTTGCTGTACTGCAAACAGTTCTGTTGTATCTAATTGACATGGTCTTAAAGGATATGAAATAAACTGTTTGTGAATATCACCTGAAGTTAAATCAAAGATTTCAAGCAACCTTTTATTTCCCTATGATATTGTTCCTTCTACAAAGAGATGTTTAACAGACAAGATCTCAGTCTTTCCTCTTTCTCCATTCATCAGTATATTTCTCAAAGCTTTTGTCAGTCCTGTTTTTTTTTCTTTTTTCCATTATATCGTTCTCATTTACTTTAGTTCTTTTCTCTTGTTATCTTAAAATTTTTCCATCTAAAAAATCAAATTACACAGGGCCTGTTTCTTAAGACTTTCTAAGATAACAGTGGTGTCAGTCAGCCATTCATTTCTTAAAAATCCTAGATTAACCTTTTGCAAATATGTTGCCTCTGAAACAAATCTTCCTGTTGGGTTCTGCACAGGCTGCTCTTTGTTCAAATTGGACACATGTAAGTCTTGTCTTAGGTCACAAATGGAAATTACACCAGTACTGTCTTCACACTTTCCCAGTGCTAAATATAATGGCATTACTCCACAGTTTATTATGACTATTGACATATCTGTTGGAAATATCCCAGAGTAGAAGACAGTTGGAAAGACAACCTTGCAACCAGAAGCAGCACAAGCCGGCGCAGAAGACACAGGTGGTCTCTTGTTTAATGGGATAGTGCCAACACTTAGTTTTGGCATGAATCTGCATAAAATCTTAGAATTGCTCCTCTTTAAGGAAATGTTTGATGGCTTTGTAACACCACTCTGCCAGACATATCTCAGGGTATTGAAGACACTTCTAAGACACTGAGGTACTCCCTGTGCTCTAGGCAACCTCATCTTTAACTAGAGGTGGTATGTCTGGTTTCTTGCCCTCTGTTTCACAGTTGTTGCTATGCCTATGTACAACCAATACCTTTCCCAAACCTTTTTTTCACTCCAGTGGTTTAAGAAAGGTTTGGGAAATACATGAAAATTCAGACTCGTTTATGCAAAATGTTTCCAAGGAAACCATGACTCCTTTGCACTTCCTTCTCTGGAAAATTGTTTATTCCTTTAGAGCACCAATGTAGCAGGTAATGATCAGTGTGCAGCCTAAAATGCCCAGTCTCGTCAAGGAGGGGGTTACAGGTGAGAATGGGTACCATGGAAGTAGAAGCAGTAACAAGGTAAAACATGCTGAGTTAGAGTGTGGCTTTGAAAACTGCCAAAGCCCCATTATTAGTTCTGAGCCCAGGAAACTCTCATAAATGTGCAAGCAATTAAGAGTACAACCTGATAAACCCTTGGGTATTAGAAACTGTGCTGTTTGCAATTTGACCATCATTGTCTAAAATCCACTCTGCCATAGTAAAAATTACTGATCCAAATTCAGAAGCGAAGAAAGCACCAAATTTTCCTCTTTTGTGGAAACAGCAGGTGAGCATTGCACTCCCTTTAATTCACTGAACCTAAGGTCGTCAATTCACATACTAAATAGAAAAGCTGTCTTATGGCTTAACTTGAGCTTGACCACCAGACCACTTAAACTAGGTCTCTTAAACTATAATCACACATAGATCACCCTTCTCCTACCATTCCCAAGGTGTTCAACCATGTTGCAAGCTGAACTCAGTACACTTGTAATAAACAGTTCCCCCCTCATTTTTATTACATAATTTCTAATTCACAGGTTGAATGTCGGAGTACCATGTCACTATCTATCATCAAATTCTTTTAAATTGAAGAACAATTCTTTTTATTTGTTGAAATGTTCACATAATAAAAATGATCAAGATAAGAATCCACAGAATTTTTCACAAAAATGTCTTAGATTTCCAGTACTCCGCAGGTTCCCCACAACCTGTTCTTCTTTTCCACACCTCCAGCTAACAAGTCTTCTTTGTGGGGATTTAGAAGCATCACTTATAGTATACTTCATTAAACTTTCCATGAGAATCAAATGCTGGAAAAAGAATTTGGAGGAAGCATCAGGAATATGGTCGGCGCATAGGCGACTAGAATTTTTATGCCTGTTCTTTAAAATACTTTTCCTATTTTAAGACCAGCTTATTTTTATGGACATGAGTCTTAACTGGAAGTTAGCCAGCATTCAGATCATGTAAACCTTTCTTACTGAAGAAAGTAAAGCAATGATCAGTGAGCACAGCAGTGAGATTAGTTCAGTTGGTTGGAGCATGGTGCTAATAACCCCAAGTTTGGGAGTTTGACCCCCATATAGTCCATTAACTTAAGAGTTGGACTCAGTGATCCTTTTAGGTTCCTTCCACTTCAGAATATTCTGGGATTCCTTTCTGTAATTTATTTTATCCTTCTCCCTATTGAAGCAACTTCCCTTCTACAGGTCCTGCTTCTTACCTCATGCTAGAGACTGTGCAGAGGGTCCCACCTCTAACCAAGACCCCAGATTTCTGCACTCAGCTCTTGCCTTGCACCAGTTTTTAGCAGAATAGAAAAAAACTATAATTTGAGATAGGGGCTTTAAATAGGACATCTGGTTTGACTTGCATCTGGAAGGAACAACAGTTCAGCCAAAAAAAAAGCTCTTGCGATATAATTAAACACATCTGTGAGAAAAAATGTATTGAGTAATATGAAAGGTTCAGTAATATTGGGCTAGGAGGACTCTCAGGAAATGAGGCAGCTAGTCAAGACAGCCTTGAAGTCTGGAGAAGAAAAATCAGTACGTACAGAATGCAGATTTCTTATATATTTTTCAATTGAATCACAGAACTGAATGTATGTGCCAAACAAATTTAAAATGGATCCTTTGAAGAGTCAATGTAAAGATGCACAAACAATAGCCATCAGAAAATCCTAAACATAATTTTGCAGAAATTGAATTTAAAAATATGAAGGCCAAGAAATAATATGAGAAATTATTGGGTTTTTCTGGTACGCAAGTTTCTGCATAAGAACTTGCATGAGATCCTTTGGAATATTATTGAGTGGCAGTCAATGTAAAAGTGCCCACCTTACCTTTCCTGTAATCATTTTAAGCTTTCTTGTCCTCGGTAATCTATTGAGGCTCTGCTAGAAAACCAGATTGTCAAAAACAGACGTGCCAAAGTTCTGTTACAAGAGGACTAGGCTACAAAACAAGATATCAGAGTGTATTTACAGAAATTACTCCTCTTAAAACTGAAAAATTAAATTTCAGATACTGAGCATGGAAATAATTAAAGGAAAATGTCCCATGAAGAAGTACTGAAAAGGTTATGGCTTTTACATCATCATAAACATGTTCTGGCATGAATCCTTTCAAAATATATGTTTAATGTGTAACAGTGAGAGAACAGCTGAACAAGATGAAACAAACTAGAAGGAGCAAATGTGCAAAGGGATTCTATCATTAAAATCCCTTTATATTAAGAATGTTAAAGAGCCTTCAATGCAGTTTTCTGGAGAACAACATGAACAATATTTTCTGTCCCTCTGTAACAAATGGAAACTTTTTAATTTTTTCTGTAGGATTTAGGTTTATGTAACCAATCCAGTAAGACTGACTGAATCACCCTTTGTGCTGTATTTTGTCATTATGCTTTATCAATACGTCTGTAATAAATCCCATTTACATTTTGTTTGTTTGTTGGTTTGTTTGTTTGTTTTGTTTTAAATAGCAGGATCCTGGATTAAGCACATCTTCATGCTGAGACACAATTCAAAACAGAGTATCTAGGAAAGTCTGAAAAGTCACAGTTCTGGAGTGATAACCAGATTATACGTGTAAGTTTTATTTGGTCTCTTATTGGACTCACATTTGTCTCTCACTACACTCTTTCTCATGAGAATTGAAACATCACAGTTTGATTTGTTCTCTGTTTGTGCAAAATAAGGCAAAGTATGGCTGGGAATGATGCTGCAGCAGCACTGACTAGGATTTCTGAATGCTTTAATGTGATGCCCAGAAGAACTTGCTTCTGGGAACATCAGGCAGAGAAATAAAAACCATGAGTGATTAAAGCACATTTCCTCTTTGGAAAGTTATTCTATAAACATGGAAGTGCTTTATCCAACAGATGTGTAAACTTTGTGCCTTTTGAGCCATTATATCTGCTTATCTAAAGAATATGATTTATTGTATTCTATTCCCATGAAAGGGAGCAATCTGCAATATATGTACAATGTTAGAAATAAGGTAATCCTGACTTGCATGTGATTAAAATAATTTTTAACTGAGGGACAACTCTGAAATATTCAGTACATACACATACTGCATCCTAAGCGTGTAAGCAGTCACAGGGAAATCATTGGGTAAGTATACATTAAGCAGTGACCAGGGAAACATTCAAATATCATAAAAGAGGTTACTGGTCTCTGTTGAAGTAGATAAAGTAATAGCTTTGGAATGCAGAACAGTTAAAACAACAGTCTAACATGAGAAACACTTATACTGCAATTAGAAAAGAGACAACTTCTTAACAAAATTAACTGAATAAATCTGAAGAGAAAGAAATAGGAATACAATAAGCATAAAAATTTGCAATACCATCTTTTAGATTGCAAACACATTTGCAGGTGACCAAATTTCCAGCAATGCTATTTTTCTGTTCACTAACATCAGCATTTTTGACCTTCTCACTATTACAACATATTGATGGACTGACTATTTCACATCCTCCTCACAAAGTACCAAAATTAGAAATGGAGGAGATTGAAAACAGCTAACACACCAAATAGAAAACATTGAATAGGTCAAAGTCACAGACTTTGCTGTAATATATGCAGAGGCAGAGCAGTCCATGTTTCATTTCTGTTCTAATCATTGTAAAAATTCTGTGAAATGTCAGTCTGTGAACACATTCACACAGCAAAATCACTTTGTGAAAAAAGGAAAGTAAAAATTCAATCCATATTTACAGAATTTACAGTATACTTAAAGTTGACTAATTCTTTAGTCCGTCTATACACAAAATGACAGGAATGGGCTATTAAAACCAAAACAGACTGAAATTGATAATCTTCTTGTAGACTTTCCAAAAAACTGTCAAAACCTTCAGACAGAAACCTCTTCTTATTGGGAATACTGAACCCTTGGCTACTCATCCTAATTAAAATGTAATTAGGTAAGTGTAATTAGGTAATAATACCACTCAAAACACTTAGCCTGTTTTCCACAATTGAATCCATAGTTGAGCTCACTATGGCATAAAATTCTGAACTCAGATCTCCTGACACTAATTGCATCTTCACCCCAATTTAATCTGACGTGTAGGCAGAAGCCTAGAGCTGCCAGGAATATGTATGGTATGAACTGTGAGAGAGGTCTGGGAAGAACATCCATGACCCCTGTGGTGGATGTGCAACAAAGGTAATGTAAATATGACTGCTACAACGAGTATCTACTTCGTGGAAACAAATCTGGTTATTTCAAGGAAAGATGGAATAACCCATTTAGTCCTTGAGGCTTCCTGTCACATAATTTTAGTCATCTGAAAGACAGATATGTCTTTTAAGGTAGTCTTTTTCACTGCCTCTCTAGTCAACAAAAAGAGGCAGGAGATCAAATAATCATTCATTTCACACAAGTGTAAGGTTTAAAACAAATGGAAGAAGCTGCTTTCTTCCTCAACCTGGACTACCAAGAAGAGCTGGCAGAAATGAATTTTTACTAGATCTGAGCTTCTAAGATCAATAAAGTGATATGGAACCTGCCTTACCTGCAGCCAATATCTCCAACTACAACCTCACCATCAGCTTCTCATGTCTAAGGCAATAAATAGAAAGTGCTAGATGGCCTTAATCAAACATCACATTATATCTGTCACCTCATCAGAGTTTCAGGTTCACTGAAGAGACCCTCAGAAGTCCATCTCAAAACAGTGAAACTGCTCCACCCTTCTCAGGCCAGTCACATCACTGCCTGACCTTAGCTGCAGTCTGATTTACCTGGACCAGACCTCAGGGCTAAAGGAGCACGTATGTGTGGGTGCAAGCACACACAAACACGAACACATCACTGTCTGCTTGCAAACATCTGCAGTAAAAATGCCCAAGCCCTCAGGCCATGCCAAGTGAGCAGCTCTAGTTTACACTGGCACCATCCACAATCTGCTGCAGACAGAAGAGGCTGCCATGAGCTCCATGGTCAAATATTCCTTCAGGGCAACCCGCTGCCTTCCCTGTTTTCTTAGTGTGTACAGCTATTAATGTTGTGCATGCCTAGAGAAAAGCACCTTGATGACAAACAGCCATTCCAGTTTAATGTATGCAAAACTAGGGTGCTGGTGCCATTCAGACAGGCAACAAAGAGCTGCTTGGACAAATGAACTCATCTCCCAGCCAGAATAAATGCAGTCACTTTTATATTGTGTCATTCAGCTTCTGTGAAGCCTTCAGAGCCTGCTCAATTTGTTAGTAGTTGCCTGTTATAAAATCACTGCCTGTGATTGGCAGTGCATGGTTTCCTTTTCCCAGATGCAACTGCTTTTTTCTACCCCTTTATCACACACTCCAGCCTCTTCTGGGGACCATTCCAAGGTTTGACATTTATGCCAAAATTTTAAAGGGAGCAGCACCCGCCTACCACAATTACATCATGATCTGCATTGATAAATGGACTCCTAAAGGAAAATGCACATTAAAAAAAAAAAAAAAAACAACTATAAAAAGACCACCTCAACAGGACAATCATGTTTATCTCAGTAATAGCATCCTGTTCAAGATGTTGTAAAATTTAGGTCAATTACATAATAAGGTATTAGAGGAGAGAAGAAAAATGAAAACAGGGTTTTGTTTGTGATTATGCTTTCATATGAATAATGTTCAAAGGTCAAGAACTAGAACTGAAAATTGTTGGGTACCAACAAAATGTATCTTTGTACTTTTATCCTTCTTCTGGCTGTCAAACAATATATCCACCTTAGCTGGCTGTTTTTTATCATTCCTTGAAAATGCAATCATACACATAATATATCGATAGCAAGCATGCTGCTCACTAATTAAATTTAGAAATTATTAGAAATACTTGACATTAAAAGATTTAAATTAATTTTTTGAATCCTAATGAGTACATTTTTTAATTTAGTATTGTGTGTGTATTTCTCTTGAGGATCTACTGAGGATAGAGAGCATTAAAAAAATAATTGGCTTTAAACCCTGGTAGATTAATGTTTTGTCATGATTTACGCTGTCTGTTTTGTATTCAGCTCTAAAGTTGTTTTCCCCTCTCTGAATCATATATTGATAATTCAAATGTAAGGTTATAATAATGAGAGCAATATAAGTTAATCACCACATTAATGTCTTTTTTTTAATAATCACTTTATCACATGCCTGAACAATCTTTTGCTTAAAAACATCTTAAACATATCCTGAAAGAATAGACAGACATATTCTTCTGTGATCAATGGAAAAGTGGATAAAAAATATTAAACTCTATTAAACTTTGTGTTATGTTAATATTTTGTTTGAATGCTTTTTCTGAGATATTTTAAAACATAAAATATTTATGCTTTTAAATAGCTCAGAAAATCACCACCAAGCAGATTTTAAAATGCGATACATTTATCTTTCATTTAAGTAAGAAATAAATCATAAAAAATTATGTAAAATCTTTTACTAGTTAAAAAAATACCAGTCAATATTCTATCAGTCATACCTAAGAGCCTCTTAGGTCTTCCTCTTTGAAGAAATACATTAAAGGGGTTAGAGGTTTCACAAATAAATTGGTTGGTAAGCAATATCAATGGTGCCCTAGATTGACCCCATCTATAATTGTTTGCATATCATTGCAGTAAAGGCAACAACGTGTTTAATCTCTGTGTGTTTATTTTGATCTATATATGGACCTTAAAGGTCAATGTGATTTACTCACATTTACTGTTGGTTATTAAAAATGCTGAATAAAGTGATGGAAAGGTGTTAGAAGGCGTTTGCAATTAGGAAAGAAAATGACAGTCTGCATGGAACTGCTTACTCACAGTTTTATCACAAGGGTGTTTGGGGCTTTTTCTACTCTATTTTCACAAAGCTTTATAACTCACAGCTTGAGAGAAATATATCAAAGCATATTTTGCCTTCAGTAAATGGGTGGCAGGACTAATCTTTCTTCCCTGGATCTTACATGATCATGACTATTATAAAATTATGGGAATAGAGAACACAAGGAATACAATATTTTGCACTGTCCTGGTTTTGGGTTTCGTTTGGGGCTTTTCCCTGAGAATTTAAATTACATTGTTAGAATTACTGGACTCTTACCAAAACTGAGAAGGAATATCAGAGTACTCCCTAAACATCAACCCACTGAAGTAAAAAATTTCCTATTTGCTTCAAGAGATTTTGGTTTTCTCTGTACCCTGAAAAGATTTCCAAGTCACAAAACCTAGCGTTCAATCAGAGGGAAATTGCTCAGCTTTCAAATTTTAAGTTGATTCTACTTTACTATTCTGTCTTACTCAGTATTTTATTCCATTAGGAATTTCTACATGAAATTAAAATAAGAGAAGAAATGAAAAGTAGAATAAAGAAGTCAGAACAGAAAGCCTGAAGAAAAAGAAAATATGAAGACAGGAAAAAAAAAAAAAAAAAACACAGAAAAGAAAAAGACCAAAAGCAGCAAACAAAAGTAGGAGGAAGACAACAAGTCTTCAATTCAATATAACCCAGAGCAAGTCTGTAACTTTAACCACATGACTAGAGGAGCAGAAATCAAAGTCCCATTCAAAACTTTGAACTAACTATACCCCAAATGGAACATCTTGCTGAACCAGTTCCTCTGAGAGCAACAGATAATGGGAAGGACTGATCTGAGAAAACATTTTTCCAGCTCTCAAGCTTTGATGAAATCCAATGGCAACATCACATCTGTAGATAAATTTTTTAAATTAAGAAGTTGCAGCTTTTCAAAATAGACTAATGCCTGATTATGGCAATGCAGTGCTTAGGGAGCATGGTCAACATTTCTTGTCCTAAATCCAGAGGTTTCTCAAGAGCAGTGGCAATAATAATTCTTTTCAGAGATTAGATCATTCATGTAAGTAACACATAAGAGGTCACAAATTCACAAATTTTCACCAGAATTATGACAGAACTGAGAACTCTACGAAAACATGGTTTTACTGAGCTTTTTCTTCTGCCACAACAACCTAAACAAGGTCCTTCACTTGGGACTTTATGATTCAGCATCAAAATCAGCTCATTTACTGAACCCAGTCAGAATAGTTTCTGATAGAAAAATTGGATATGAAATTCCTATTTTGAAGCTGCTCCAGAAACATGTTATTTTGCATGCAGAATTTCAGGATCATGCCCTGACAGCATGACAGGAAGGCCTGGAGCAATCCCATCATCCTAAGGCTTAAATTTTATTTACAGCTGAGGATAGTCAGAGTAGAAGTTATTCTCTATCATTTCTTGACTAATCTCCTGCATGCCAAAGCTCTGCTAAGCTCCTAAGAAAGTTCCTGATGCCTAGCTCCTTATTAGAGTCCCAGGATAGCAAAACATTCAGGTTCAGGTTTAAACAATATCCAGAGGTCTAAAATATATGCTGAGGTGCTCTGCAGAATCAGGACTTGAAGCTGGAGCTTTTCATGGAGTCAAGAGATTTCCTGCCCTCAATCCATGTTGTTGAATGCCCAGTACTGCAAATCAGCTTAGCTGATTTCATCACACAGTCAAGTTGTAATTTTCCTGTTTGTTACTTTACAGGGGCAGCTTGTCTAGCAAGTGTACTCAGACATCTCTCTTGATATATCTCCTATTTTGCTGAATACCGTGAGCTGCTGAGCAGTTGCTCTGAGAAGTTGTATCTCCCCAGGGTGCAACAGCATTGTAAAATGCCAGTTGCCATTTTTCATTTGTTCCTCAGAGGGACAAGCCTCTTTTTGCCACAAGTACAGATTTTGAAATTCCTTGATTCACTGCAGCCCATTTAAACCATGTACCCGGGCCAGAGAGTTACTAGAGTCAGATGCAGCCCTCCTAGCTAGAACACAAGCTTCACAGGGAGCCAGGTAAAAAATTCCTTGCTACCATCAGTGTAAGCAACTCCTGCCTTTCATCATCATTTCCCCAGGGAAAAAAGCAGCCTGGACAATCTGAGGGATGTTTAGCCACAGCAGGCCTGATGCCCAGGAGCTCACACAGGAGTTCTTTGCTGCAATCATAGACCAGGAGCAGAGAGCAGATCAGGAATAAGCAAAAGTAGTGTCCTTTGCATCTCACATTTCTCTACCCTCCTGCTTCTTTCAGGCCACATTATCAAATACACTTAGACATTTGCAAGTGGATTTTTAGATAGCACTAGGATAACCACTGATTTGTCTAAGAGTCTCTTGAACAGATTTGTTTACTATCAGGACAATAACAAACCTGAGAATTATTTATCATGAAAATGCATACTTGGTTTTGACTAAAAATTGTGATTGTCACATCCGGTTTGCCTTCTTACTTGCCAAGTCAGCAGGTAATAAATGGACCCAACTAATAATACAAAATTGCAATTTATACCAAATCATTTTCAACCAAATCTTTTTACTTCATGCACTTCTACCAGCTTGAACCCAAACTTTTCTTGGAAAATAAAAATAACAAATATTTGAAAGCAGGCAATTATCTTTAGTAAGACATTCCTTATCCGATAAAATTGCACTTGATATGGTTTTAAAAATAAATTAATTTAAGGGAACACATTAATTCTAAGGGAAATATTTCATCCAAATTATGTTCATCTAGCAAAGCTTAATTTGGTTGCTTATATGTGTCTGGATAACTAAATGCTTTCTTGCCTTTCAGACTTGTCCCATTTTGAAATATTCGGTATATAATTGCTAAGTGTACTTTCCTATTTACAGAAAAAGGCCACTAAATTTTTCCTGTCCATCTATAAGCTTTTGGCAAGAGTTGATACAACTGTGGTATAAGGTGATTAAAGTATAGTAAAGTATATATAAAGGCAAGTAAAGGAGTAATTAATCAAACTACATAAGTAAGTAAGAGTAAAAAATAATGCAAAAAATGACAAGAATACTCTAAACTACTTGTGCTTTGGCACCACTGAAAACTGACCAGAGAAAAAGGCTAAAAAGTTCATGAATGTGCTCCAATTAATCTGTATGCACACTGCAATGCTCTTTAGTTTGGTTCATTTAAATCTGAAATTCCCTTCCCTGTTGATGTCAGCTAGTTAGCCAAGATGGTGCATTACTGTTATGATCACTGCAGCGCATATAATTTAGATTTATCTCTTTAGGGACTCAGCTCCACCCCCTACTAGCTAATATGCTCACCATGTTTAATGATGCAAAAAATTTCCCTGAGTACAGGTTATTTATCTTTATCAGGGGCTGCTTTCGGCTGGCTGTCAGTTATCAGCCAGAATATTTGTTCCTAAATGGTTTGTACTCATCCATATTCCAGGGCAATTCTAAGGCCCATATTATCACTGATGTTTGCAATAAAAGTGTTTCAGTTCTTCAGATACACCTTAGTAATACTGATTTATGAGTCTGGACTGGCTGTATTTCTGATGCAGTGATATGAACCCTGAAATATCTATAACTGTCATGGAAGTGAAATATCTATCCAAAATCTCAGAAACAAAACCCACTTGTATGGGTCTTGAAGAAATATGAAGAATGAAGATATTTCTTTGAATACATTTTGAGGGGAATGAGTCAGAAGTGTGTTTTTTAAACTGAAGGTCTGTAGAAAAAAAAATAAAATCAAGAACAGACCAATGAAAAGAAGACCGATGAAAGTGTGAGGTAAAGAACCAGTGAGAAAGCGACAAGTCTGGACAGAGAGGTAGGGAGAATAAAATGAAAGAAACAAGAAAAGAAAGCACTTTGACTGTACCAGATGAGTGAACACTTTGAGCCTATAAAATTGAAAATGATGGTTGGAAAAGCAGAAAACTTAAGTTTTTCACTTGAAAGTACTTTCCTGCACAGCAACATGAGCTAGCACCCAGCTTAAAAGTGAGACGCAGATATCCCAAGTGAAGAAAGAGCTCAAAATCCTGAATGTAGCCCTGCAGCACAGACATGAGCCTTATGCTACAGTTCAAAGATGAAACCAGTGAGTCTGGCAAGTAAGAAAGAATAAAGACATGAAGTAAGTAAATTTCAATTTTTTATAGTTTTAACTAGGATGACAAAAAGGGCAGCAACTGCATGTCAGATTTGATGTATGCAGTATAATAGGCGGAATTTTCTTTTCATGGCATGCAAACATCTGTGGCACAGAGATTCCCAAGCTCACAGCAACCAGGCCCGTTCCAAAACTGGAAGCAAGAAAGCCAGACACACTCTCCCCAGGGTGGCATGCTGAGATAACACAGCTTCACTGCTTCCCAGACCTGAGCTCATGCCTGAGCTATGCTGGAGAGCCACACCATCTTGTTCAGCGCAGATTCAGGTGTCTCCAACAAAACACATACTTCAGAGAGTAAGAAAAGTTAATTCCCCAGTTTACATTCCTCACCTGTGTCTATAAAGACACAATAACACTGTTATTCTCTTCATACTCTCTGTGCACCCACTTGGTACGGCAGAGTAATAGAACCATAAAATCACAGAATGCTGTGGATTGGAAGAGACCTGAAAGATCATCTAGTTCAATCTTCCTACCTGAGACAGGGACACCTTCCACATAGACCAGATTCCTCAAAGCCAGTCACACAACCAGAGGAGTTGCCTTCCATAATTCAAACAAAATTTGGTGTTGAAGCTGGCACATAAAAGGTTGCCTTCAACTCAGGAACGTGTATAAGTGTTGACTGAACAATTTTTATTCCAAAACATTCATATAGCAGACAGGTGCTCCCTAGGGCCAGCACATGCCTGCTGCATCGTGCACACAAAGGATTTTGTAACCACCAACTACAGTCATTGTCCTTGGTCTAGGCTTAGGCACACAATGGCTATTCTTCTGGCTGCAGTTCTGCCAGCAAAGAAAGCTGCCATTCAGGAGATAATGGAATATAACCAGAATTCATGACCATTTCAGGAGTTGCTCATGGGCTTGTCCCTCTCCCCCCTTCACATTTCTCTGTGGCTCAGGTCTATGTGAGGGTAAAGATCTGTGCTCAAAAATATCTCCTCTGCCATGCTGAAGTAGGGGGTGCCTGCTTATCAAGGAGGCTATTAACAATAATCCATTTTTCCTTACTATACCACAAAATCAAACAGTTAGGAACACCAGAAATAAAGTGAGTAAGAAGAGAGGTTCAAAAGAAGAATAAATCCCTTTGTTGACTTTTGAGAAGATAAAATGCCTGGAAAATTTGAATACATCAGATTTGGATAAATTTCCTGAATCCTTATGGTGAAAATGAGAATGTACCTTGGATATGTGTAAAAGCATTGCACTGGACTTTCTTGGTTTTAAACTGTTTGCAACACTGAAGCTGTTACAGGTTTAAATGATTTATGATTTTTTAAATATGAAAGAAAAAATATGCCCTAACACTGCAGAAAATATGATTCATTTCTTCCAAAAGCCTCTTAAGTGTTTTCAGCTTACATCACGTACAAATGTTAATATCACAACCAGAAAACAGGGTGTAGAATGGAAATACAGCACACACACTTGGAATCCACTTTTGTTGCTTTAAGATGATATATTTGTTTGATTTCTACCATGACATGCTCTTCCTGCTCTGAAGTTTTCCAGAAGTCTGGATTAATGACAAAATGATCTCCCATATAAACCTCCACAATGATAATAACATCTGCTGGCATAGACAGAATACTGCTACAGTACCACTGAGAGCCTCTGAGAGTGTGAAATAAAGGCACAGCACTCAAAAAAGAACTTAATTTGTGTTTTATTTCCAGTATTACTGAGGTAAATATTCAGGGACTTAACTAACTGACCATTTAATGCTAATAGGATGATATTTAATATTCACATGCTATGATAAGTATTTGAAATACTCACTCTGTGGTGTTAGATAAATTCTCTATTAGACCCGTCCTTGATAATGGGCATATTGTTTCTGAATGCAATTTCTGAATTATTTAGAAAATAGACGTTTTTCTACCGAGACATAAAATGAACTGCAGATTTTCTGCAAGTTCTTATTACCATTAGGTCTAGACCACATTATGGCCAAATTATGGTGAAAACCCTTGAATAAAGTAATTTAACAGGAAGCTGTTAACCTGTTAAAGCACCAAGAAATACAGATCAAAGTGAAATGAGTTTTAGTTGTATGCTTCTTGATTCAACTATTTAGATAATGTACTTTCATTTAGATCAGCAGCTAAATGTGTGAAGGATAATAGCCTTTCTTGTGCAGGTATAATGAGACATCAGAGCAGTGGTACAGAATAGCAGCAAAGAAGAATGGAAAAAAGAAGTTCTGATGCCTGAGGTTTTCTTGTGACAGACCCTTTTTTGAAAGAATGTGACTATGGAAGCAACAAGTATTTATGTCAGACACTTTCATACAGCTGGAAAACATGAATCTGTCACCTGAGGAAAACTGATTATGGGCCATCAAGCTCAGAAGTAGAAATTCTATGCTATTGACTGAAAAAATGCACAAAGTGCACAACATAAAGAGAGAAAGGTATTTATGCATGAGCCATCTCTTTTCTTAAGTAAAAAAATAAGCAAATATTCAAGTTCAATTTTCTTCCCTCCTCCACCCTATCATACATAAAATCAGATCAAAAACTTTAAAGGATGAGACACTTTAAGCATACTCTTCACTCAAAACTTCCTCTAACTATGTCTAATTTGTCTTCAAAAAATCTAGTTCAAACTGGCTACTTATTTTCCAGTGGTAAAATTTCTTCTTTAAGTACATTAATATACATTGCAATAGTGATAATATGATTTTATTTTCTTAAATAAAAGAAAAATAAATAAATAAATAAAATTTATAAATAAAATAAAATAAAAAATTTATAAAAAAAAAAATAAATAAAATTTTCTTTTTCTTGTGGCTTAAGCACACACATTTTTTTACTTCCCTAACTCACTTTGTTTATATAACAGCTGACCTCAAAACAATGTAGAAACACTTCTGACTTCCTAAATTTTTTATCTTTTGTATCAAAATTTGCACACAAGTCACATACTATGCCAGAAATATTATTGATCTTGAACAAAGAAAAAATCCTGGAATATTTAAAGGGAAACTTTAGCCTGTACTTAACTCCGTACAGAAGGATTCTGATGAATGGAAATCCTTAACTGGGGTCAATATTATCAACCCTATTACTATATGACTGCTATTGACAGAGCCAGCAAAATGCAGGTTTTCTATTTTTCAAGATCTTTCACTATTTCAAAATTTTTCTTTACTGAACATGAAATGAAAATTTCTATTTTTAGAGTAAAGTAGCAGGTGGACTGCATCCATTTGGTTACTCATTTTTTCATCCTATACCAGTTGCAGTAAGTTGTTATACATCATTCAAGGCAGGGCAGAACATGATGCACAATATGTTTACAGTGTACCCCTCCTGGCTTGCTAGGTTACATGAGATATGTGTGCAAATTTAGAATACCAAATAGGGCATTTACATGTGAGCTATTCACATAGATTTTGTCCTTTTTTTGCAAACAGAAGGAGCAGCTATGATGAACAATCTGTTTAACTTAATTTATATGTTTACTCACTTTGCAATGCCATAGATCAATGGAATGCTTGTTTCTTTCCACTAACCAGCATGAGCAGCTTTGCAGTGCTCTTGGTTTTGTGTCATAGGACACTTCAAATAATTTTTACCTTGGATTTACTGTTTTTATTCTGTATTTGAAAAATCTTTACCTAAACAGCAGCTACACAGATATTACAGGTAGCGCGCTTTTTATTTAGTTATTTCTCTTCTGTCTCTAATTTATGTTTCAATAAAAAAGTTTAGTGCTCAGCACTTTGTGCAAAAAGAGTAAAAGTATCTTCTGTATACTAACCAAAGTTCTGCGTATTTCAGTAGCCCAGGAAAATTGTTCCAGGAATATTGAGACCACCGATAATTTTTCTTATTGTTGCTATTGCCATTATGATTACAGGAAGCCAAGGTGAGACCTGGACCCTGCTTGGACTCAGCACTGCAGAATAAAGCACAGATCAAAAGAAAAAACTGGTAGCACTGCTGAATAGAGCAGACAGGAATCCAAAATTTTTCAGTCTCTAAGACAGAAGGTACATCTTTTTCCTCTTGCCTAAAGGATTTGAATTATCTTTTGTCTACAATATTTCCTATGTGCTTTGGCCATTGGGAAGGGCTTTTGTTCTTTTTCTTTCAAGATAGGAATGATCATAAAAGAAAAAAGGGAGGACGCAGCAAAAATCTCTAGGGAATTAGAAGGAGGTATTGCAAACTACTATAAGCACTATGCCTTGTGTTTTAGGAAGAAAACATTGAGGGGAAAAAACATCATGGGATTTTTTTTCCAAAATACTCTTAGAAGCTATGAGAGATACAAAATGTCATAACAATGTATTAGAGGCAACAGTAGGGTACAGGAGATTGTCCTGATAGCTTACATAAAATTGAAAGCTCATGCTCTCAGATGTAGAAAACAGATGAAAGAATTATTTCTGTGTAGTGATAAATAGAAATACAAGAAACCTTTCTGGCTGGCATTCCAAAGCTGGGAATACGAAACAAAGGAGGACCTTCACTTACAAGCTGATGTTCTGAAACCACCAACAGGCTATCGATCTATCTATATCTATCTATCTATCTATCTATCTATCTATCTATCTATCTATCTATCTACCTACCTACCTACCTCCCTACCTACCTACCTACCTACCTATCTATCCATAAAGGTGCATTGCAGGATGTGTAACGTGGCCAAATGGAGCAGATGAAAGTGGGGTTTTTCTTTGTTTTGCCTCGACTGTTAGCAGTTAGGTAATATACTTACATTTTCAGAACTACTGTACACAAATTTATACTAAACATTAACTGTATCATGGATTGTACTTTTTTGGAAAGTGTCTGGGAGTATACTGTACTTTTTGCTGGGATTGCTTGTGTGGATTTTTATATTTCTGTTATCCACTGTACTTTACATCCACCTTACATCATTGATCTGATTATTTCACAGGAGGTTTTTGTGTGAGTTTCTTGTTGCTTTTTTACCCACTTTCACAAAATATTGATCATTAGTAGTTTCCACTGACTTGAAAAACACCAACAAATTCCCTGTTTTACAGGGGAGTTTAGTTTCTTTGGTGTCTTCTGTTTTGAAAGAATACTATTATTTCAATGCTTTGCAAGATCAGAGATTAAAGCCCAAAGTGTCTCAGATTCCACACACAAGTACACATCCATCCAAAAGTGGGATCCATCCCATGGAAAATCTCAGTAATTTTTTGTCATCCTGAAGTGGAACACAGCATAAAAATTTACTCACACTCCAAGGATATGCTTAAAGGCAATGAATGATCTTAAGAAGCTTCAGTTCATATGAAAACCAGTGTCTGGTACACATGAACTTTAAACTCCCATGAGACACTATGGCAGCTCAGTTAGGCAGAGGCTGTTGATGCCATCCAAAAAAAAAAAATGGACTGTTAATATTTTTTTTTTGAGGAAGATTACAGTAGATCAAGTCATTAAAACATATTTTTCTATTAACTCTTTAAAAATAAATTTATATTTTCAAATGCCACTGATATTTTAAGAATGGAGTATTTAGGAATGTGTCCACAAAAGCTATAATTTGTAACAGATAGAGGCTAAAATAATAAAAAAGGAAGAAGAAAAGCATGCAAAGAAAATAGCCACTTCCGAGTTTTTCAATATAAAGTATGATTCTGTTCAAATTCTGTTGAGGTAGCTGAGAATCTTTCCCAGACATTCCGACATCTTTGGTTCACACTATACAGACACTCACTGTGTCATAGTAATCTCTTTTGTTTCCTATGCATTAAGAAGATTTTTTTATTACATTAATCCTTCACATACAGTAGATTTTGAGGTCTTCTCTAAGTCTAAAATCTGACTTGAAGTATGAGATTGGATAGTAATAAATTAAAAAAGAAGTACTTTTTCTGGATATAAGCAGGAATTTAAGTTCTGCTAGAGTTTTCATCAAGCATAACTCCAATGGCCCTGTTAAGTCCCACACTATTAGAATGCTTCTACATATACATAAATAACAGTTGTGCTAAGAAATGCAAGTGTCAGAGATTTATTCATGTTTTGTATCCCCAAAGTAATGTAGAATACACAAACACTTAACTAAGTGAATTATGGATCTTCTCTAAACACAAAATAGAAATCTGCCACCAGAGAAGCACAGCAATGACTGATTCCAGGTAAATGTTATTCCAAAATAAAATGAGACAAATTTGGTACAAAGCGCTCTGCTTTTCCCTTGTGTTTGTCTTTGTAGCCAAATTACAAAACCATTTGAAGATGAAAAAGTTTTTCTAAGAGGCAGCAAAATTAACTCACTGCCTGTTTTGACCATACCAGAACTCCAGGAAGGAAAGTGCTCTGGGGTCAGCAGCAGAATTCCCTGGCTTCTGAGCATTATTTGGGATGCCATTAGGGAAACTTAGGGCTGCTACTGCTTTCTGAAAGGCATAGAGAGGAGTTCTACTATCTCAGATCTCCAGCCTTGCTTCTCTTCCTTCCCTTCCCACACTGGGAAAAAGCATTACTCCAACAAGGTCTCCTCTGCTATCCTTTAGCAACAATATTTGGATTTTATTTGTACCACCGTGAAGCTTTGAAGAAGCTCTGCTGTAGCATATGGGTTGATCTTCCCTCTTTATCTGTGAGCATCATCCAATGCTTGGAAACATCCCTCCAGAAGCCTTGTTAAGTATCTGGCTCCAGGGATGCCATGGCACTCCGAGGTTCCCAGTCACATAATTTTGTTTGCAGCATTTGTAAGACATTTAAGATTCTTCATCATTAAATTTGACCCTCCCAATCCACCACATTTTATTCTGATCAGTCAAGTGTTTGGAACAACAGGAGGTAGCACATTTTTATTTTAACCTTACATGTCTTTTTCTTAGGCCACAGGAAGCTGACAATAACTGTAATGTGAAGCCTACTCCTACTTAGCCAGAACTCCCAAAGAAACCAGATGGAAATTCAGACTATTAAAGAAGAAAGGAGGGAAATATGTTCGGAAGGAAATATATATGTAATGTGTGTAATTGGGTCTACTTTCTCAAGTCATGCTCCCTCGTGCCTATTACTTTCACTCAAGGGTGTCTTACTAAGTGGCACTGTAACTTATTTTGGTGTTTCTTTCAGTAGAATTTAAAGGCATTTATCATGCTGAAATTCTTAGAGCAGCACACTCTGTTTGGTATCATTAAATCTCATTAGCAATCAACATTTAAAAAACATTTTCTCAGGGTTTTTTCCTTAATACCCATACATATAGCTTTCCCATAATTAAGCAGGTCTATTAGTTTCACATCGTGGGTGGAATGGAATTTTAAATAACATCCATTTCTTTCAGAAATAAATAGGAGTCTGAAATGAAAAAGTCCTCAGCTGGCTGTTGCTATAAGGGTGAGGAAAAGGATGGGATGACAATAATGCAAAATTTACTGCGCTGTATTGCTGAGAAAAGGGTGGAAGGTTTTCAATCAACACAAGCCTCAGCAAAGAATGATCACTTCTGTGACAGGCTGTGAAATCCAATTTCTGATGAACACAGATCTAACCTTTCAAGGAGGTTTCACAGAAGGTTAATTTCACTCAAACACTGAACTCAAACCTGGGTGTAACTTGCTGAAACTGGAACATGAAGATGCTTGAAATGTTTGGGGATGCGAAATTGTGCCCAGGGAGAGGGAGACTTGGAGGCCAGGTGATTTTTTCAGCCCTGTTGCTGCCACTTCTCAGCACACAGGATGTTCAGCACCAAGGGAAATGTTAAGGGTTTAGATTTTAAAAAATATATTTGTTAACATACTTGTGTTAGTGAAGATGGGCAGGGTTGTGGTTTCCAAATTTGTTTCCCTTTGTTTAAGAAATTAGAAGCACACATCAGCCCTGCACCAGGATCTGTTTTGTTGACTTACAAAGAGGAAACAGAAAGCCAAGCCTAACTCAAAAAAAGCATTTAAAAGCAGACATTTTCCTTCTTCAAGAATTCCCAAGTGCACAAGTCCAACAAACTCTGTACCCAGGAAGTCCTGCTCTTGCTCTGACTCTAAGTCGCATTTCAACTCTTTCTGTAAGATTTCAGCACACAGAGAACATGTCTTGAAACCAATAAACCAGCCCCAACTTGTGTAACCAGGAAAATCCACCAGTTGACAGAGGAGTGTCTGAACTCCTTAGACACAATAAATAGACACAAAGTAGTAAATATAGTAACATCCAAACTCATAATATTAATATTAAAAAGTTCTTATATGATTATCTAACAGTACAATGAAACTTGAGGGACTACTAAGGTTACAAATTTTTACACACAAGAAAATTAAAATATGGATGCATACTTCAGCTTAGAGCAGAAAATGCTCAAATTCTGCGAGGCATTTAAGCTCTTTGATTGAGCACACTCTGATTTACACCAGATTTAAGCTTTATTCACCACTTGGGAACATCTTACAAGGAAAAAGGAGGGTTTACCCTTGTGTATCCTACAAAGAAAGATGGAGGGTTTACCCTTCTGTCACTTTGGCACTCCCCTTTTGATAAGCCTTCTTATCTGGCATCAACATCAGAGCTTCATTCATCGTTGTCTCTGTGCTGAGCTGTGTAAGGGGAACATCTAATTGCAGATCAGTCAAAGTGTTTACTTTTTTCTATGGTGAAAAAGCAATAAAAAGTAGTTTCTAGAACTACACAAATGGAGTGTGCTTGGCTGGAAAGAACATGGAGATCTGATGATGGCACCAGAAAATAAAAATAATCCTTCCTGTTCTGTCTAAGATATTAATTGCTTTGCAAGTTAGAATTGCAATATTTGCTTCTTTGCTTAGCAGGTCATTGCTCCCAGTGAGCACCTGCCATTGACTGTTTGGACCATGAGGATATATCCTTAATTTTAAACTGCTGCCATTAACTAGCCAGCTTCTGGTTTTTTGCCTGAACATCATTCTTTTCCCTTGCTATTTTCTCTTCCTCACTGGCAATTCAGACCTTGGGACTACTGCAATTCTCCCCCTAGACATTTAGCTTCAGGAGAAGTATAAATACATCTGTGTAGTAGGGAGAAGAGGAACACCTGATGGGAGCTTCAGACTGACCAAATGTCTTCTAAAATTGAGAATGTAAAACTTTACTCAGATGAAATCAGTGGTGCCTCTTCTGTTGGCCTTCGTCACACTGTGGAAAGCTCTGGTCTCTCTCCAGGCAGCAGAGCAAATCTGTAACAAAGGGCACCAGATGGGAGGCAGGAATTTCCATTTCTAGCCAGCCTACTGTGAGAATCCTGCCTTTCCTCTTCTGAAAATTCTTGTCATCTCTCAAAATGCAGCTGGAATTTCTCACATCAAAAACAAGTCTGGACTGCCGATAGGTGAAAATTGCAGAGTGGTGGGGTGATTTTCTGTACACACTCACTGTGCCAGCTACCCCTCTGCCCAGCATTAACTCCAGGTCTGATAAGACATGGGAAGAAGTGATGGGTGTTATCAGTCAACCTGCATCAGGCTCAGCATGCATTAAAGAAAGGGCTGTGATGGGAACTCTGACAACTTTAATCAATCTACTGCTTCTCCAGACTTGTTCCTACACATGCCTGCAGCCCTCCTGCTTCCTCTGTGGCTGTGCCAAGCCTCAGATTTCACAGCGCCAGTCTGTAAAGACCATGCTGTTCATCATCCATCATGAACTCATGAGTAGGGTGCCCTAACTTTACTGTACAGCTTTGAAATGGATCCTGTAGTGAATAATGACTCTCCATCTATTTCTGATATGATCTAAAACACATTTCCTTATTTGCTGTACATCTACTTTCCATCCCTGCTTTCCGTCTTATTTTTAAACTTTACCATGGAGCTCCATATGCTGTATTAGATTAAAACTGTTGCACAAAGAAGGCAATGCATTTTGTTGTGCTGATCCTCATCCCACCACATCGAACTGCTATGAGAAGAGGGGAGGTTGTTGTAGAAAAGGAAAAACAAGGCAAAATCTTCTGCTAACCATAACTCACATTCTCTGCAAATCTGGAGGCGAGGAAGTCACAGTCAACAGCCATATTGGTTAAAAATCTTCTGTAGGACAGAAATTCCCAAAATAGAGTTAGGCTGCATATAGCAGACAAAATTAATGCCTACTATAATGTATCTTAATTCAGTTCAGAAGAACTTGGACCAATATTATCTAACTTCAAAGTTATTTCTACAAGGAAGAGCTACAACTTGGTGACATTTATAATGGAACTCCACAGAATGAGAACAAAGACTCGACTTTCCAAACGTGTACCACAGAAGCAATTGTATCACCAGCAATATGGATAGGAGGAATAAGCTTACACAATTAAATAAATATGAAATCTTTCAATTAAAGTTAAAGTCTTAGAAGTGCGATTTCATGAACAGTTGGCAGGAGCTGCTGTATTTTTAAGATAATAACAATCAATTCTTCCTGTACAATAAAAATAGTTATAAGAGAAAAATCACTCAAAACTGAAATGTAAGAGGACAAAAGGTCATAAATTGCAATAGAAACCCCTAGGGAATCTGAAAATGTATAGGGGTTGGGGGTTTTAAAAAATTGTCTAGCTATTGAAGAAAAATATTGTATTAACAAATGGACAAATGAAACTAGAGCTATCCCTCAGAGTCGCTTCATCAACCACAATCATATGAAGAATCCAATGTACCTTTTTGAAAAGTAGTTGAAATACTGAATCTGCTAAAGCAGAGAACAAGCCTTTGTTAGCTACTTTTGAAGGTCATCAGTAGCTTTTAGTGTATAGGACGTTTTTACAACAATTAGATCAAAACTCAGATTGAAACTGTTGGTGGATTTCATAAGTTAGAATGACATCAATAGTTGACTCCTAGAGGGCACTGCCTGGGAACAAGGGTTTTATTCTAAAAAAATCTCGCTTCCACTTGGAGCACCACTGGAAACGGACATTAATTTTACGTGGTAACAAATGATTGTTTGTTCATTTTAAATTTAAAGGACATTTGAAGAAAGACAGCTTCAATTTGGTCACCTTGGGTGTTGAAAACCTGAAAACCCCTGTTGCTTGTGCAACTCCTGAGCAGTCATGTGGATCCTAATAATCAAAACAGATGCACATACAATGTCTTTGGCATGGCTGTCCTTATACCATCTGTTAGGCTAAGTTTGCACACTAAGAAGATATAAACCCAACACTAAGAGGTTGTAACTTCAAAACTGAGGTGACCCTCAACAAGCAGGCCTTCAAATCAATGCTAGCATGTCCTGTCTGAAAAAGAATTCATTTTATAGTGCTCACAAGTTCCATTAAATGGCATTCCAAATATAAATGCTGTGGATATCAAAAATCTCAGCTCCTTTAGACCACAGCAGCATGCAGAATGTAAAACATAAAGACTTGAGGAACAAGAAAAATTCAGTTTGCCCAACAGGCCTGCCAAATTTTATTCTTCCTTATATCATGTGAGCAGGAAGGAAAGCAATTATTATTTTTCTACATGACACTAAATCCTTTTGCAACTGACAGGCTAAACAAAGGCTACACATGTTTCATTTAGCCAAAAGGCTACTTTCTGGTTGAGAGCATAATGGATGATTCATTACTTCAAAAAAGAACCCTGCAAGAAAACAAAGAAAAATGTCATGTTGATGAGGTGCTAAAACAACTGCTGTTTCATGCACTAACAGTATCTGAAACATTGTCTTCTGCTGCATTAGCAGGATATATATTTTTAACAAGACCATTAAAAGGAAGCCAATTACCTCTATTTACTTGTGATTTTAAACTGAAAATGTTCATGTCACCACCTTTTAATTCCTGGAGTCCTCTCCCACAACGTTTCTGGTGCCTCTGTTAGCCTCTGGCACCTGGAGTGTAGACATTACATGCAAACATGCCAAGGTAGGTTCCTGTTAAAACCAGTATGAACTCACGTTACAAGGGCGGTGTAGCAACATCAGTTGTGGCAATAACAGGGGCTCTGTAAAGTTACAAAAGAACCTCCCTCCTGAGGGAAGAAACTCCCCTCACCCATTTCCACAGACATGGATTACCTTGCACGCATGAAATTTTTTCCTTCAGTCTGAGCCATCAACTAATGATGAGGGTGAATCAAAGACTTGGAAATAAAAAACCACATGCTGCAGGTAGTGGGTAACACGTTAAAACTCATTAAGCAGGTTGCTCACAGCCAATGGACTAATTTTTTTCAAAGTCATGACGTCCAAAACAAATTTCAAGTGCAAAAATCATGAAGATTGGAAGCTGAGTGTGCCACTGCAGAAAACGGAAAATGGCATCATCCACCCATGGGTCTGTGAAGTTCTTCCCAATTTTCTCACTGTGTTTTTAAAACAGTTAAATCTGCAGCATTGTCATCACATTACAACAAAAGATATACTTGGGAATTAGAAGATTCAAGTAAGTAAAATCTGTGATTATTTTTAAAAAAGCACAGAGAAAGCATATATACATACATATAGCATATGGGCAGGAGTAAATACCTTATTGTGTGAAATTAATTACTTGTTCATTTAAGGGATTAAAGATGTAAAGGATTGGGTAAGATGAAGAAAATAAATGTATATAAGAGGCTTCCAAGTAGGGTGACAGTAAGATTTATACAGCTTCAAAGCAATTCTCAAATGAAGAGATAGAAGTCCATTACATCCAGCGTTCAACCATCATGCAAGAAAAGCAGAAGCAAATGCACATAGGAGGATTAATTTTCCTTGTTAAAGAAAAGGGTGTGGTTTCTTAACTGCAGTGTTAGGCAACTTCCCCTATATTCATTATATTTCTAACTTTAAAAACCGAGACACTCCATTTTATAAGCATGAATTTCAGCACTCAGCCTTGGTGAAAGAAGGATTTATTGCACAGACCTAGCACAACTTTTAATATTCATTGTTGTATTTTCTTCCAAAGGAATATCACACATCCAGCAATACTGCATGTATTATCACACACTGCAACACAAGGTAGAGAAAAATTATTTTCTGAGATGCTTTGGTCTTTTCTTATTAATAGGATATTGGTCCAGAGATAATATGCATAAAGGTTTCTCTGCTACCTGTTGCATGTCACTGACACTGGAAAGAAATATGATTGAGCATATTTGAGCAAACTCCCATATACTTGTTAGGAAAATTTTCTGAGGTCTCCTTTTGACATAATTGCTTATAATAAAGACAGTTAATCTGTTCTTATTTTTGCCCTTAGTAACCAAAATCTCTGTGCCCGAGGATCTATCCAACAGTCAATTTCTTTGGATCATATTACCCTTTACCTGATGAATGCAATTACTCATGGTGATAAGTAACACAGGCTGCACTCTAATTTTAAGGCATGCTCCTTTACTGACTTAAGGACCCTAAGGACTTAAGGTTCCAGTTTTCATTCTAGCTGACAGCTTGCTTTCAATTTTACTCTGCCTACAGCACATTGCAATTTTTCCAGAAACAAAGGAAATCTTAGAAAGCACCAGTAAAGCTAACCCTATCATTTCCTGATATAATTCCTCAGAAATTATCATTTTTTTAAGTTTCAGAATTTTCCCTAAATCCCATTTAGAGGTTTTCAAAATCAGGAAGGTGTCTTTTCTTGGTCAAAATGTCTTTTAGGGGATAACAGAATTAACAGACAATTATGTTTCCAAATGAGAAGCATCACACAAAAAGCTCTTGAACTGAGCTAAATGAAACATTTTGACAGACCCAATCTGATGTTCCTCCCCACTGGATTTTCAGTTCACTCTTGCAAAATATCAGTTTTTCAGTTCCAAATGAGACAGTGCCAATATTAAAAATTTTTATAGTTCTTCTCTTACTCAAGCTGTCAAGCTGATATTTTAAATAAATCAGTAGGTCTCCAGTCTGTCAGAATTTATTTCAAAAGCATTGCCCCAACTGTTTTGTTAACAACTGTCAAGCCTTTGGCATTGACAAGTTAGGAACTGTTCATGAACTTGGTATGTCATGCACATCTCCTGGAGTATGAAGGGTCCAGAAGTAGTGTGACCACATTAGCACAGTGTCACAGCTGAGGAGATAATCCTCTCTGCTGGGTTTATTAGTTGAATAGGGTCCATGCCATATGCACCCTGCCTCTGATCTCAGAGAAAACGTGGCCAGAGACACTGAGAGTTTGCCCTCCCATCTTCCTCTTACTCTGTGTCTCCCCTTGGTTGCAGTCTACTTGGCAATAGCTGAAATCCTCATAGCTTCCATTCATTGCCTCTCACTTCAGCCATGGCTCTCAAAAAGTCCATTTTCCTGGCAAGGCTGCTGAGTGGCCTCTTGTGCAGCTGGGGCTCTTTGAGCTAACAACGCCCCCTTTTTTCTTGAGGAATTGAATAGCAAGACAAAATTGCAGTATCATGATGGGCAAATCTCAATCTGTTTTAATAGCAGCTTTCTGCTCATGGTTTTCCCCTAAAATATAGGTTCACTCTGACTCCTATCCAGGATATTTTAAAACATTAGAAAAAAAGGTCTATAGAAAATCCCTTCCCTTTCCTCTTTACCCCCCAAAATGGACACTTGTGGTTCCAGCTCATCAGGTCACACTAAGAAGGCTTTTAAATAACCCTGGCTGAGGCTGAAGCTTCTTTTGAAGGAAAAATCAATGGGTTGCTTTATTTTTTAAAGTGTTCTAATTCTACCATTCACAGTGTAAAGAGTGGCTGTAGGTAAAGAAAAAGACGACTTCTCCCCCTTACCTCTGCCAACCTGATACTTTTTCCCTTTTGAATCCCTTTAGCCTGAGCTATGGAGACTTCAAAGACTTCAAAGGCAGCTGATACTGCTGCTGGGGCTGACACTGAAAATGCTGGATTCAGCAGAGAATGCAAATGTTATGGAAGATCTTAATTTGTTTCAAAAGAATGGTGTCTTTTATTCATTTCAAATGAACTTAAAGGAGTATCCTAAAACAAGCAAACAAAAGAAAACAGAAGAGGGAAAAATCACAGGATGAAGGAATTAGTGTGCAGCAAAGAAGTTGCATTTTCTGCTGTATTCAGCACACACTAAGGAGACAGGACATTAGGTATGGCTCTCTCTGTGGTTTCCCCAAGCTGAGAAGGCAGAGCACAGTCAGTCAGCAACTATTTCTTTCTTAGGTGCCTCTGCCCATCATATTCAGGCTTGGCCCTGCAGCTGCCCCAGGCTGTAGCACAAGGGCAGAGAGGCCCACAGAGTGTGCCAGAGGGTACTGGAGGGTCATGGTGCTGGAGGAATCAGAGGCAAAGCCATCACAGGCACAGGGATCTCTGCTGTGCCTCTGGCAAGGGGCTACGGGGAGGTGAGGTGAGCTGCTGAGGATGAAGTCATAGGCAAGTTCACAGATTAACTAGGGAAAGAGCCCATCTTATTTCTGTTCTGGATCCATTACAGATCCTGGGAGAAAATCCTGTGAAATAAGTTAGGCAGCCCTTTGCTTCTCATGTGTCAGCTGAGCTGTCCCTTTCTAACCGGTTTCTTGCCATCTGTGGTGATCCCAGCATCACATCTGCTGCTGTGTGATCCAACATCTGCTGCAGAGGTCAGAAACTTGGTTAACAAAACAAGCAATCTCTACTATTCATTAGGATTTACTGGTGGAATTATCAAAATAATCCTAAAATGCTAATGTTTTATTTATAGAGATACCTGAGAGTCTAGCAGAACCTCCTGAAAAATTCATTAGGTTTGGATACCATGTGAATTTTATTTCAGGCATTATGCTTTTAAGTGCAGCATCATAGCTTTTTAACAAGTGCATATTAGCTGTAACAGGCAGGCAATGCAATTAATGCAAAGGGGCTCCACATATTTTATTACAGAGGATTGTGGGGTTTCAATTTTGGGTTTAAACAATTTAAATAACCACCTTGAAATGGTTTGAGTAAGAGCCCTTCAAAATGAAAAATTATTGTCTTAGCTGGTTTTGGATGAACTACTCTGGAAAAAGCAGTATTGCTTAATTTTCATTTTGAATTAAAGACCTGGAAATCTGAGTAATACACAGGCTAATTCTGACCTGAGCTGTGCTTCTGCTCATCTGAGTGCTATAAAAGTGTATTAAAAGAGGAATTATTTTGTATACTGTGCTGTACTTCAACATTTAATTCTCAGTGGGCTATAAAAGCACTTCCAATATAATGAAATTACAAAAGAATTTTAATTTCATTTTCAATCCCTTATCATCACAAATTACTAAAAGAAGATCATCAAAATATGATGAGTGATATTGCTACTTTCCCTCGTCTGATGACCAGGGCTTTTTGACTGGAATACCTGCAAAAAACTTGCAGGTAATTTATATAAGGCATAGTGCAGAAAATCCTGAAATATGCATCAGTGTATGCATTATAAAAACACTCCTGTTAGAAAGGATTCTGAGTAGAATAGACAAAATAATAGTAAATAGTGAAAATAATAACTAGGTAAGACAGTAATAACAAATATCAACACAGTAATGGTTAAGGGTAAAAAGACAAAATTATATACTCCAAGTGTCAGATCAGTAAAAAATTAAGTATGTTTTGTGCTATTTCAAAGAAAAAGAAAATGCTCTTCCCTGAAAATTGTAAAATATTCAAGGGTGAATTCTTTTTTTCTTCTTCCTGGGCCAAAGTTCAGAGTCTTCATTCAAGCCAAATTTTCACCAGAAATAGTAGAGGCTCTCAGACTTTACTTTCTTTTTCACAGTTAGGCAGAGGCAGAAGCAGAGGCCTTACACGGCTGATGCAAAAGTTACTGGCCTGTTACAAAGCAGAACTTAATATAATTCTTCCATGAAGACAGGGCGCATGGCTGGATGTACAAGCCATTTTAAGCTTCTGCACCTTTCAAATGCTGGTTTGAGCTAAAGTTAAAGGCTAAAACATTTGTAAAGACCCAGTAAATGAAGGGAATCTTCTCAAAGATCAAGGAATAAAATTTCCAACAACCCGAGAGTAGATTCCTGTTGGAGAAACAATGACCCTAGGTACCTAAAAGGTGTTCAAGTAGAAATTTCTAGACACACACAGACACCAAAAAAAATACCCAAGAAAATTCCCTGGACAATTGTCCTGGCAGTTTCCCACACACAGTTCAGCACACACTGTTAGATTGAGCATATCTTGCTTAAGCTCAAGTTCAGTGCAAAGCACAACAGAGCAGCTCAGGGAATTCTCAGGGAAAGGCTTTTAATTATCACATGCAAGCAAGAGATAGGGCCAGCCCACACTTGTGGGAGTGGGCAGGCTATGGTGGGTGGGCAAAGCAAAACATTGTGCCTCCTGCAGCAGCCCCCAGTCCTGGCCAAGAACTGTCTGAGCTTCTGCAAAGACCACCACATGTGGATGACCACCACACTGGCCTGTGATCTTCATCTCCTATGAGAGACCATCTCTGTGATCTAAAGCAGTTCATGACCTGCTCTCTAAGCTGGGATGTAACTTCTGAGAGGGAGCACAACCAGAGGCCTTGACGTCTTCTTGTACTGGACCATACCCACATAAATCTGCCTATTTATGCATTACAGTTCTCCCATCACCCAAAAACAAGGCTGTGTGATCCCTAAGTTTTGGTCCCGCTTCCAGTTTCAGTTGGTACAATTTATCCAATGACTTGTAAGAATAAAATGTGTAAAAACAGGGGCTAATTGACAATAGAGGAAAAGAGAAATAAAACAATGTGCTCAAGTCTCTAGAGCTGGACACAGTCTGAGTCTGCAGCTGAACTTTCCCACAACCCTGGTCAATGCTTTAGGTTCTGCTTCCTTTAAAAAATAGAGAAGCTAAACCAGATAAGAGAGACAAGGGAAAATATAATGGAAATGTGTCGCAGTTGTTTGTTTCAGAAATACAGCTATAGTAGTCAGTTTTGCAGTGATTTATACCTGCTTAGCAGATGCCTTTTTTAAGCTCTCATACTTGTTCCCAAATAACCTGTGAAGATAAGTCAGGAGTGCTCTTCCAGATGGAGACATGAATCATATTTCATTTCTTGTGCAATGCTCCTGCGTTCTGTGTTTAGCAGGTTTCTGTCCTTATTTTATTTAGTTTAGTACAACTTTTTAGGCTAACACAGATAAATTTATGAGTCACATTTATTTACACCCCTAAAACAGCTCTGTTGTGATATATGTGATGGATACTGAAAGAGAAGTGATTCCAGAAGCTGCTCAGGCGTCTGTGTATCTGTGCCAAATTCCACATTATATTTATCTCTCAGCTATCGCCCAAACACAGGCTCAGTTCATTCTAAACACTCTTTGTGTTTCCACAATATTTTCTCTTAACTACATCCATAAAATACAAATTGCAAATTACCTTTACCTTCTGTCACCTCTCTTTACCAGCTCTTCTCCATTTCCTTTCTTTCTCTGCTTTATTCATCCTAATGTTGCCACACTGTGTAAAAGTTAAACTAAAGAAGAATCTGCCGTCAGGTGTAACTGCCTTTTCCCTCCACATTTAACATGTCACTGATTAAATTACATGCCAAGTGACCCCCTTATGTCTTATGGGAGTTCCATTATTGGTTGCAGAAAGCAATGTCAAGGTGAATAAGAAGTGGAAGTGATTTGCCAAAAAATGGACCGATGATGAACAAAATCATTTAACATCTACAACTAGCTTGCACAGTAGGGCACTTCCATTCAAAGCTATGGCCACTAACAATATCATCAATTCTGTTTTAAAGATATAACCCCTGTGTCATTTTCTGACCCCAAAGAAGCCAAGTCCTTCAGAGAGATTCACAAGTTTATTTGGTTTAATTTCAAATTTCCCAAGGTTCTTTAAGATGTTTACATAGGCTCCCCTAGGAAGAGAAAACCACCTGGGAGGTATAAAACTGCTGGAAAAAAAATGAATGTTGTTCACAACTAACTTGCATTAGTCCAGAAAAAATCAGGGACTAGGAAACTTTTTAAGACATTAGGCATAGATGGGTGTGATGATTTAAGAGACATGCATTTGAAGGGTGGACTATTCTGTGCATAAGGAATTGGCTGGATGATCATAGCCAGAGAGTTTTATTTTAACAGCTCTGTGTCCAGGTGGAGTCCAGTAATGGCTGGTGTTGCTCAGATCCCTGTCTTGGGACAGGTGTTCTTCAATATCTTTTTCAACGACATAGACAATGACATCAGCAGCACCCTCAGCAAGTTTGCAGGTGACATGAAGCCGAGTGGTGCAGCTGACACAGCCCAAGGAAGGGATGCCATCCAAGGGGACCTGTACAAATGAGAGAAGCATCAGGTCCAAGTGCACAGTGCTGCAGTGGGTCAGGGCAATCCCAGACATGAGTACAGACTGGGAGGAGAACTCACAGAGAGCAGCCCTGCAGAGAAGGACTTTGGGCTCTCATGGACATCAGCCAACAATGTGTACTTGCAGCCCAAAAATCCAATCCCTCCTGGGTCATACCACAAAAAATGTAGTCAGCAGGTTGAGAAAGGTGATTCTTCCCCTCTCCTCTGCTCTTGTGAGACTCCACCTGGAGTGTTGCATCCAGCTCTGGGATCCCGATTTACTAAGGTCATGGACTTGTTGCAGTGAGTCCAGAGGAGGGCCACGAAGTCGGTCAGCAGGCTGGAGCACCTCTCCCATAAAGACAGGCTGAGAGTAAGGGTTGTTCACCTTGGAGAAGACTAGACCTGTGGGAGATCTTACAGCACCTTCCAGAGCTTAAAGGGAGCTTTTAGAAAAGAAGAAGAGCAACTATTTACATGGGCATATAGTAATAGAATAATGGAAAATGGTTTCGAACTAAAGAGGAGATTCAGATTAGATGCCAAGAAATATTATTCAGAAGGTGATGAGACTCTGGAACAGGTTTCCCAGTGAACTTGTGAATGCCTCATCCCTGGGACAGTTCAAGGTCAGGCTGGATGCATCCCTGAGCAACCTGACCTCGTGGAAAATGTCCCCACCTATGGCATAGGGGTTGGGACTAAGTGATCTCTAAGATCCTTTTCAACTCCAGCCATCCTACAACTCTATGATTACACAAAATTTTTTTGGCATTGATTTTTTTGGCAATGCCAAGCACTGGTACAGATTTCTGTCAAAGAGCTTTTCATCCTCACATCTGTTCCAGTGTAAATGAACATCTGGCCTGGCTGTCAAAGACACAGGGATTCAATAGGAAACACATAACCAACAGGCCAGGTGACTGGAAGAAAGAAAACTGACCAACAAAACAAGCAAAAAACCAAAAACCCCCAAGCTGGTGTGATCTAAGTATTAGAACTAGGATTTCAGGAGTTTTGTCTATAAGCCACGCTGAAAGGATTTTTATCCCCATTTGCATAGGGTTGGCACTGAGTTCCCCAACCTGTACTTGGATGGGACCTTAATGGCACACTGCTTGAGCCTGATTTTAAAGACTTGTAATATGAATGTTCTTGATATTTTTTTCTTGTTTGGATAGGGAGTGAAGAGCTGACATTTCCCCAGTTATGAACATGTGAATCATCATTCCTTTAAAAATATGCTTTTTCCATTTCAGATCTAAAGTTTTATATTTTCTGACGTCTCAGGTAGTTGTTAGGAGCAGTTAATACTCAGTTCATATTTTTACACTCATTAAAAAAGTTTTAACTTAAATTTTAAGTTGGAAAGCCACCAGAAAGCCAGAAGATTATGTTTTACTTTCAGCAGGACATCACCACAGAAACCTCTCAGAAATTTCTGTTTGAACTGTGGTGTATGTTTCAGAGGGACACTCAATCCTAAAATAAAGGGTCCACATGGTGGAGAATCAATCACATTCCTAGGTAAGTTATGTCTATGTTTAACTACCATCAGTGTTAAAAATCAGTTCCGTGCTTCAAATCTAAATTTGTCTTGACTCAGCTTCCAACTGCTGAATCTCATTATGGTTTTTTACTGATAGATTAAAGAACTGGCTATGAGTAGTCTGTTCCTCAGGTAGGTACTCACAGACCAAAATCAAACCATTCCTTAGCCTTCTTTCAGCAAAATAAGTAGAGGAATCTTCTTAAATTTCTCAGTATGAAATATGTTTTCCAAACCCAAAATCTTTCATTGACCCGATTTATTACTTCTCACTATTCAGAATGGTTTTAAACTGCAGCACTGGAAAGTTCTCCTGTGTGAAATTATCAGTTGTGCTGACTATAACTATTTTAAATGCAATTATTTTTAGGGACTTTACAACCTTTTATGTGTGTATCTTGTTTAGAGACATCTGAAGTTCAGCAGAACCAGACAGATATGTTGTAATGCTGTTACATGCTAGTTTGAAGCTAACCACAGAATATTAATCTCAGCAAGAGGCCAGTTGTTTTATGTTATTTCCATATTTCCTGGTGGGTAGATAAGCAAATATGTTTGGGAGACAAATGTATCTAGGGGAGGTGAATAGCTGTGCTGCTAGATATTCTTTTTGGTGCTGAACTCTGACAATCCATATTTAGGTGTGGACAACAGAACATGTAAGAGAAGCCTGACTAAGAGATCACCTGTTTTGCATATAAAATCCAAGGGTGAGCAGCTCAAACCACATGTAAAGAAAAGATAATACTTATGTTTGATCCACACAGCCTTCTCCTCTCATTGCTGCTGCTCCTGCTGAGGAAGGTGTCAGCTCTCCACTGAGACAGAGGAAGGTTTTACCCTCTCTCTTCACCCACATATTATTTTACTCACTGCTCTTCATTTTTATTAGGTTATCTTACCATCATAGAGTTTTGCCTACATGTCTGGGAAGATTTGAACCAGAGCTAATAAAATAAAATAATTTCTGACAAGGGTGATAAGCATCTTTACTTTTTTGTCCATTTTTTACTTTTTAAAAACAGTTTGCAAAAAAAAAAAACAGAAAAATTTCTCAGCTTTGAAATTAAAATAAAACAGAGGTTGTGGCATCTTTTTTCTTTGTCTCCTTTATCTGTTCTGACAGAAATTGTGTTCTCTCTTTACAACAATAAAATGAAAATATAGGTCATACTAAATAGGTCTTTATCTAAATGGAAAGGACAATGTCTCTGCGATATAAAAAAGACAAAACCACTTTTGGCAAAAAACTATCACCTCCCCAAGCAAAAATGCCTGTGTTGAGATGTCAAGACCACACACAGCTTAACTAGTGCTGTGCTATTGATCTTCCCAAATGTCTGTGGCCTGTGCCAGCTATTCCTATCCCTGCTAAACTTGGCTTTACCCTCTTGAATTCACTCCTTCCCACCTTTATTTGCACTTGTCACTGAGAGAAATAGCAGCTGACAGAAGGAAATTGTTTGTGTCATCTATATCAGAGTTGAGCTCAGGCTCATTTGTATTCTCAGTGAGGTATTTAGTGGGCACTTGAACTTGAGGTGTCATGGTTCTCCCAGTGAGAGCCGTGTGGTGATACCCTCGGTTCAATTCTCTCTGTTCTTCTGTTTCTTTGTGAGTTAATCTGCTACAGCATCAAAATGCCAATTGCTGAAGCCAAGCAATACCAGGGAAGGTTTTTCACTACTGTCGTTGGACACAGCAATAAATACACATCAATATAATCAGGATTTTTAGTGACCCAAATCCAGCTCCACTACTCCAGATCAGTGTATTAATTTTAGAAAGGCCAGAGAACACCTTTAAGGGAAAACAAAGGGAAGATACTAAGTGCTAATTGTTCAGCACAGTACATGGTAATTAACTTAGCCATGCAGTTCCCATTACTGTTAATAGGAATCAGATGGCTAGATCCCTGTGCTAAAAATGAAGTTTTAAATAGATATCTGCCTGTGTGCCAAGCACAAAAATCAAGGTAGCAGAAAATCTCTGTGAGGAAGATGCAAACACTGAGGCACTGAAGGCATCTAGAAAGGTTACAGAAGGACTTGTGAAACTGGGGCAAAATTTTACCATGAGATCATTTACTGGAAGTAGTTTTCTTACAAATTGTATAAGGTTTTAGAGAACAGCATGTGCACTAGCTGGGAACAGAAGTCTTCAAAGGCAGGGGAACAGCTGTGCTTATGCAGAAGACATGAGGAGAGTGGGGGCAGGCATGCTGCAACAGGACCACACAGGAGTACACAGCCTTGACTTGCTGCCCAGGAAACTCCACAAAGACACTTGGTGGTGGGACAGAAAAAGGCATGGCTTTAGCTGCTGAATTTATAACTGATTCTCAAGCCTGGCTTACTGGCCTAAACTCCTTCAGAAGACTGGGATAATACATGAGCCACTTACTCTCTGTAGAACACATGGCAAGCATATGCTGCAACATATAAATTTCTCATTAAAATTTAAGAATCTAGATGAGGCATTCAAAGCAAAGACCTGAAATCAACTGAATTTTTAAAATTCAAACCAATATTTTGTTAGACATATTCCTTATACACAAATATAAAAATGAAGATGATAAAGAGACATCTTTTTTCATTGAAGGTCAGCTCTGTTGAAACAAGGGATATCAAATCTACAGTCTGGAACTATATAAATGTTGTTGGTAATTGGTTATGTAGTTGTTACTAAAACTATTTTGTATTAATTTCCACATAATAATTAAGCCCAAATTAAGGCATTTACATTACTAGATGGCATCAAATAATGAAACAAGTCTCAGGGTCTGAAGAATAAGGACTACTCAGTTGCCATGACAAAGTGAGAAATCTGTGCCCAAGTATGGACATTTATTGACTCAGATACACAAAGGGAAAAGAATCAAAACAAAATAAAGAGTCTTCTGAAACTAAAATAGAGTTTCTGCACGAAGGAAAAAGAATAATCAAACTGTATCAAAACACTTTTTTCAGAGACAGGATTTTGGATATACTCTCTGATTCTGTCTAGTAATCTTTCTTCATCAGGATGAAAGAGTTAGTTCTGTTGTTCAGGTATGAGCTCTGAATGATAGTTTCTTTTCCTGTCTTTGAAAAAACGGGCAGACATGGTTTCAAAAGGGAAAAAAGATACACAAAGGTGAAGGAAGTACGGCTTTTATTGATGTTCTCAGGCTTCATGGCAGCTGTCAGGTTACAAACAGACCATTCTGGGCTGCCAAAGGCAGCTGGTATGCTCTTACCCTGAACTTTATCTTGCTGTTCTCATCTGAGTAGGCTGATCAGGGTACTTGCCCAGCCAGACTCTCCCAGACTGTGTTTTCTTGCCTTTGGGATGCTATGAAATGGTAGAAGGGGTATTGGCTGACTTACAGGCACCTCAGCATAATCACAGGGCAAACCCTGCTTCTATTCCCTTCCAATGCTGTGGCACATTCAGCAACTGCTCTACACCTCCTCTGAAACCACTCCTGTGTGCATGGGCTTGTGTCAGCCACAGCTCCAGTGATGAGGCCAAGCCTTTCCTGAACACAGGAGCTGCTTTTACACCAGTAAGTTAAACAGGTTACTGACAAATGGCAAGATGCAGTGCAAGTATGTATTCCTTTCCCTGCCCCCCTAAAGGAGGTGAGCACCCCTGTACTGCTTTTTAGGGACAGTCCCAGGCCTGTGTTATCCTTTCAGCTATGTCCAGGTATTACCAGTGACAGAACTAGCTGAGCCTGGCCAGAGAGAGTCCTGCCGCACCACTGCTGCTGATGTGCCAGCAGCACCCTGGCTGGACCTGGCCTGGTTTTCACTAGAACAGGAAAAACAAAGAGACTGGTTGAGAGATCTGATCCACAGAGTTACAGGCTGGATGCCACATGCTGGCTGCACACCAGAGGCTGCAAGGCAGCCACTCCTCAGAACCCTGCTGTAAGCCCTTGGGTTCCTTTGGTCACCACTGCCAGAGGATTTGAACAAAGAATGATTTTATTACAACTCAGGATTCAGCACTGTACTAAGCTGGCTGTATAGTGAAGCAGTACCTCTGCAGACAGGTATCCAAATATCAAGATCTGCAAAGGACTTCAGTGTGGTGAAACTGAGCCATGCTTTTTGGTGAAGATGCTTGGCCTGCTCTTTCTGAGATATCAGGATTGTGCTCCCCAGGAGCACAAACTCAACATCAAATTGGAATACTTCCTTCTTTGCCCTCTTTTCTGGCTCCAGTTATGCCACATTGATTTCACCCCTGTGAAAGACCAGGACACTCTTAAGAGTGCAGAATATGCAGTTTTAAATTCAGACTCAGATGTCACACTTGCTAGGCAGGTGCTGTGTAGAAAAGGCACAGCTATTTCTCCATCTGGGTCTCTGAAGAGAGGAAAGGAGCTAGTGAACCACCACAAAGGATGACTTAGTACTGCAGAGCAGAAGGATGTTTTTGTGTTACATTAAGTGCTAAATTCTGGGATATGGGTAATTTTATGAGAAAAGTGGGATTTAAGACAGCATTCTCCTTTCTGAACATTCACTTTGGACTATCTTTGGCCTCCTCCCAGTCACTGTGGCCACCTCCTCCATTCATTGCACAGGGCCATGGATGTTTCTGGGCTCTGCGTACTCCATCTCTAAAACTGCAAAACTTGCTAACACTGCAAGGCCCATGCTTGTTTGTGCATTTGGGTCTGACTGTCCTTGCTTCCAGTTACCTCTCAACTGAACAGCAAAAGCCATTTAACAGACCAGTGAGCTTGGTCCTTTCAAGTCAGTCGGAAATGAGTTGCCCTCAGAAACCATTCTTCCCTTTTGTCCTCTCATCAGGATTTTGCAGTTATCCTTTTTCAGTCCTAACTGTGGCTATTTAGAACTTGAGTCTTTTGTACTGATATGTCACTGCCACAGAAGTGGGCAGATTTGATTATCTTTCTGATCCTTGTGAGTAATCTCATTTCAAACTTTGACCTCCCACAGGCACCTGCTCCTTTTGACATCAAAGCCAGCTCTTTATCACGGAAGTAGCTTAGCCTTATGGCAAAATTATCGATTGCAGATGACTTATATGCTTTCCCTGCTGTGCTTTATCAAAAGCTGATCCACTCTTTTGTTGCCTCTTTTGAAAATTAGGTTGAATTTGTTACTGTCTCAAGTAGCTGGCTCTATGCTGGCTTATAACTTTTCAGGAATTGTCTCCATCTCTCTTCTTTTCCCATGCCTGTCTTCCCTTCCTTGCACTCTGTACCACTATTGCTGAGCACCTCAAAGGCAAGCTGACACATTGCCTAGGATCTCCCTTTCTAATACAAACTTTGTGGTAGCGTGCAGTTTCTGCCCACCATAAGTGTCTGGCTGTACTCAACAGACCTGCTCTCTGGAAAACAGCCCTCCTGTGGGAGAACAGGCAAGGCCTCCCTCTAAACCTGAGCAAGCCTCTGGTTTTACTTTCTTTCTCATTGGCTTTCATTTCTTTTGGATGCACCACAGGGCAGGATGAATCTCATCACCTCTATGAGCTGTCACTTGTGACACAGACATCCATTGATGTATCCAGTGGCTAAGATGGTTATGTTTGCATTGCCACATACACAAATGTCTCCTAGAAGGCTCACCAATATCTTAAAAGATAATTTATCACAATTGACAGGTTCCCATTTTTTAGATAATAGGCCTAATTCATCTGGCTGTGATCAGTTTCTTTTCTCAGTAGAATTTTCTTCAATTTTGGCCAGAATCCAATAATTCTTTTCTAGGGCTAATGATGCATTGAATGAATGTATCTGTTTACCAATGCCAACCTCTTCTATCAAATAAAATTACTTTTGCTACCTTCATGTACTCAACAATTTTCTTAGACTTTTCCTAAAAGGGTAATGACAAGTTTGATACTGTAAGCCAAAAATTAAATAACTACCTTATGTTCTAGCTTCAAGATCTTATTTTAAGTAGTCTATTCTTCCAGTTTTAAGAAATTGCTCCTGACAGCCTTTCCCCTTCAGTGCTTTATTCCATTCAATTTCACTTATAACGTTGTGCCTGCTTCCAAAGTATTAGGGAGTAAGTGACCATTGAACACAGACTCTTCAAATCAAGGTTGAGCTGCAGAGCAAAACACAGAGAAAAGAAGCCTCGCAACATTTTCTGCCCCTTTATACAAAGGGGCTCAACATGGTGCTTCCCCAGAATTAACTTAAGCCCACATCTCAATTAGAATTTTTCTCCAGTTGCAGGATTGGCATGGCTTTATAGGGATGGCTGATGACATTGCACAGGATGAAATGTGAGCTAAGGGAACATGAAGCTTCAGTCTGTACATCTGGCAAATCAGAACTCCATAGGAAGAACTGCCTGCCCAGCAAGTGTCACCTGCTGAGAGTGATACTGCAACCATGGCCCCACACTCCCCTAAGTCTGGCTATGACTGCTTAATTTAGTGCCTTCATTATCATCTGCATTTATTGTCAGAATGTGGAGTTAGAGCTGTAACTGTTTGACTTTTCTTTTTGTAAGAATGCTGATGATATGATGTTACAACAATAGAGAATGCTGAAGTTTTAGGACTAAAGAAGAATACAGTGTAGTTGAACAATAGCTTTTAAAGGTTTTTTTGAAATAAGCCATGATTCTGATGCTCAAATGCATATAAACAAAAGAAAATAGCATGCTAACAATAAATGGAAACATTCTTACTATCTCAAATCTCATACAACACATGCATAGATGCCTGCATAAAACTATGAACTACCTCATTATTTGGAGAAATGGGAAACATGCTCAAGGACATTTTAGCTAAGAGAAATGAAGATATAAAAAAGTTAACATTTACATGTATCTATTTATAGAAATAAGAAGTATGAACACACATATGTGCACATTACTGTGAATCTTTCCTCACTGCTCTTAATGTGCTACTTCACTGAACAGTTCTGTCAGAATAGAGACCCTATCTACATACAAATACAGCTCTCTGAACAGTGAGTCCACTGTTTGGTGGTATTTATGTCTCTGATACCAGACAAATGCAACAAACTGGACATCATTGATAGGAAATACTGCTTCCAAAACCTAGAAAATGAAAATATTTCTGATTTCAAGGTGGATATTGAGAATAGATTTTTGATCTTTCTCACACATTAGAGGATTTGTGACACTATTCCAAACTTGCTTTTTTTCAGTTCAAATTCTGTATTTTTTCTTATATTTTAAATTATTACTAACATAATAATCCAGGCTGAAGACACAACCATCCCATTAGGACCAGTTTTAGAGGGTTATACTATAATCACATTCTGACATTTAACACAACACACATAATTTGAGACAATTACAATTCTGGGTCAAATCCAAAACTGATTTATAAGAGGTAAAAGTTAGGCTCTTTATACATAATTGCACCCTCAGGAATAAAACAAAGCATAATAAGGTGATAAGGTGTAAATTAGACTAAAATATATGTTCACCTTTCGGGTACTTTACAGCTTCAAAGCAAAGCCCATTTAAATTAAAGGAAATTTTACTAAATTTCATGGTATTTGGATTCAAAATGATCATAAAATACTTTCTACATTACTTGAAATTAATCAATTGCACCTAGAAAGCATAAGGGATCCTGATTTTTTTTAAATTATCCTACCCTGTGCACACAGTTAAATCTGACAAAATGATGAGGTGACACATTTTTCTCTCTTCCTCCCTCCAGGTAAGAAGTTAAGCATGACAGTCATTAAAGGACTTCAGTCAGGCACTTGATGGATTTGGGTGCAGATACATCCATTTGTATGTTTTCCATTTCCCTTTGGATTTTTTCCTCTAGCCAACTATACCAAAAACTATCAGCTCACACTTCACTTTCGTGCATGGCATAAAATTCCAGGCACAATCTGCCAATGTCAAAAAATCCTGTCTTTGGTGGAATCTATCAAGAGGTCCCTTACAAGCACTCTGAGCATTTAGCATCCATCAGCAGCAATCACCACCAGCACCATTGTTCCCACTGGTGTGGACAGGGAGAGGTGATGCCACCACAGCCAGAGCAGTGACCTGATCAATATGTGCTGGCAGCACACCTGTGGTCACACGTCCATACTTTGTTGTTGGTCATGCTGGCTCACAAAATCCAGAACACGCTGCTGATTTTAGCTGAAATTTTCATATTTCTAGGAATTTTTAAAGCTCTTCATTAAGTGCTGGTCTACTTTGTCCAGAACTGCCACTTGGAGATGGGAAAGTTGGGGTGTCCTGCTTGCAGAACACCTTCCAGATTCACAAATGACCTCAAAGTGATTGGCTATCTAGGGAAGATGGCCAAGCAGAGGGCAGCCCCTACAAACCATGTGCTCTCATAGTACACATGAGGCAGATACAGGTGGTTTCTGGAGGTTGGCTGGCAGAGAGATCCCCAGTGACAGCTCATTCCCACCACTACAGCCACCATCTCCTGGTCAGGGAACTGCTGAGTAGCCTGTAGTAGGACTGGAAGAGAAGCAGTAGGTAACAAAAAGGTCCTTGTGTCTGAGTGTAAGGCACAGTAGGAGCCAAGAGCTGGATAACATTTACAGAGAACACCCCCAAGATAAGGCAGCTCTCAGTTCCCAGCCTTGCAGAATGCTGTTTGACATCTGCTTTCAGCAAGGCTTTGGTCCCCCAGCATGAGACAGCTGATCCTTGCCTTTGGGGTGCAGGGGATCAAAATGCATGCTGCTGAGGCACTGAAGTTAAGAGTGCTCAGAAAGCTAAAAAAAAGCAGGGCAGTCCAAGTCACAGAGTTATCAGAGACTTGGCTGACCTAGGCCTTTGAGCCAGTACCTCTGCTCTGTGCTGTGGGATCAGCACTCCCTCCACTGAATAAGTGTAGCAGTGTCCTGTGCAATTTGTAAACACAGTTGCAAAAAAGAGTGATATAGCACGTTTTCATATTTTATGTAGGTCTAGTCAGAAAGCAACTAATTGCCATTATTCTTTTAAGTAGGAAAAAGAGATTTCAATATAATATTACAAAAGAATTAGAGCATATGAGTAACAGGCATATTATGTATTATCTCTGTTTGTTATAGAGATATATATGTATACAAAATCTAATTGTCATGGGACTTGGGTCTAAGACTTTTAACCTATTCCCTCTGCCTTGATTTTCCTCATGAGAGAATTTCCCCTTTTGGAGATGGAATAATTATTATCCTTAGGAAATGTACTCTTTTTTGAACATAAGTTCAAAAAGCTGTGGTTTAAACATTCTCAGAGCCCTTGAAACCAAATAACTGATTCATTCTGGCATTTCATCATCTTTGAAAACTCTAATGAATGCTTGAATAAAATAAAAGTCTTATATTAGCATTTATTTTATCTAAGTGCCTTGCGAGTGGAAATTAGTGACTTCCATTTTATCACTCAACCTTTTCCTTAATTCAATTCACATGTTTGTCAGCAGCATTGAGCCTCCTTATATAGGCACGAGATGCTGGCTTTTTACAAAATTATTCTGTGATAAAATATAATTGCCGAGGTTTTTGCACCTATGTCAAATTAATTATGGCCCTTCTTTTCCTTGCATTGAAAATACATGGTTATTCCAACCTAGCCATTTTGTCTGAAGGTCAGCACAGCCCTCTGGGATGCAATGTTTCCCACAGGTGCTTTCCTCCCTTCTTTTCCAAGATGTGTCATCACAGAGGCCTCCTCTTCTGTGGAAATTGCACTGCTACTGGAGAGTGGCACAGAAGATTTGCTTGGAAATCCTGATTTAAATTTATGCTTTTATAACGCCAGATATACTCTTACAATTTTATTTTTTAAAATAAAAATACAGACGTGTGCACATATATGTAGGCTGCATTTGTCTTTGGGAGTTTACTGCGCAAGAAGTCAAGTGAAGTTAATGTAGTTCACTAGATCCTGTGCCTGGTTCTCAGGCTGAACTCTGCAAATGGAGCCAAATCAAATGTCTCACAGACACCAAATGCCAACTAAGTTGACTAGGAAGGATTTAGGAGAGCTTTTTAGGGGAGTTATCAGCTAGTCTTCCTTAGTTGGCCTCCTTAGCAGTCCATAATCCAATATTGTGCCTTTCACAGGAGTCTTTAGTCTTTATTTTATTGGCAGAAATAAAACTCCCTAATTCTGCAATGATTCCAGGATCACAGGAATCCCAGATCTTCCATTCCCTCTACTTTGACTAAATCTTTTATAAGGAATTTTAATTTTCAAAGAGCAATCAGCAAACAGATCAGCTAATCCTTTTAAATATTGACTGGGAAAATACACATGGATTCCCACAATGTACACACACAGGCATGTCTGCTGCAGCATTCCAAATCTGTGGCATCTTTTTTTCCAATTTTAACACTTTATTCTTAGTCTGCAGGGATTAGGAAAAGAATCAAAGAGAAAAATTAGTCTGGTATATGTAGCAATCTGCATCTACTTTCCTATAATAAAATCTGAGTCTTTAAGAAATAGGCTATTAAGTTTCATCTTCCAGCAATATTTTTGCTCATTATTTATTATTATAGGCTGAATTTCCTTAAGGAGCATAAAAGATTTTGTTGTCAAAATGTCAATTAAATTAAGAAAAATGTTTGCACTTAATGCTAGTGATTTCTCTTTAAAATTTTGCTCTTCATACATAATAAATAAGACACTATTAACCATTGCTGCCTAACATCATAATTTGATTTCCCACAGGAGCATGATGACAGAAGTGACTCTCATCTTTGGGTGACTTTCAAAAGAGGAGACAAGGTTAGAGACCTTACCTGAGTGTGCGACTTTAGACACTTAAGAGGCAAGGTAGATAAAAGTTTGTTAAATGAAAAATGGATGGCCTTTTCCTCACAGACTGGAATGTATTCCCCTTGATGAGAAAGGAAATTGTGATGGGAATCTGGGACATCCTGAAAACTTAATGCAGGAATAGGGCTCCTGAGTAGCAACTCATAGCAAGCCAGAACCAAGCAGCAGCTCACTGCTTATTAAAGCATTAGTGGAGTATTGAATTCTAGCAGCAGAAATTACTCATTTTTGGACATAATTTATTTCTTTTCAGGCAGCCACTGACCCTGAAATTCCACTTGTATGAGTTTTGGATTTGTTCACTGAGTGGGACAGCACTGGAGTCTTCTATTTCCTTAATTTGTGGGTTTGGGTTCAGTGATTTCAGTCGTGTGTTTCTTTGCTTCTTTGCTTTGCTTTGCTTCAAAGTGTGATTCCCTTTGGGCACCCTTGACTCCTGTCAGCAGAACAAACTGTAGCCCTGGTCACCCACTGTAAACCAGGTGCAGATAAAGTGTCACTTCCCAAAGCCAGCAAACTTACAGGTACCACATTTACGTCTTCCAGAATGAAACTGTAAAAGGTAAAATTAAGATTTGATTTGCATTTCTGAAAATTATTTCTCAAAAAATAATGTAATTTTGGATTCAGAGGTTTGGAGGGGTTTTTTTCCCTTTCTGCTATGCACTGGTTCATCTATCTGGAAATGGAATTAGGAAACTAGGGGGTGGTTGGTTCTGCTGGTTTTTTTTTTTTTTAGTGGACTCTGCTGTTCTGGCAGTATTTTCTCACCTTATCAAGTAACCTATTCTTACAGGTATGCAGACTTTTATAAATTTTTTCTCTATGTAGAGTGAAAGGGCTAGTTAGTTAACTGACACCTGCCTCTTTTTTTGAGGAAACCAAAACAATAATAAAGACTTCAAATAAGCAAGGACTTTTGGACAGGAAACAGGTGAAAAAGAATCTTAAAGTATTTCAGATTAACTCCAAAAATAAAAGCAATATAAACCAAGGTGTTTTCTGATTTAACTTATAAAATAATAATTGGAAATCTGTTGAGTAAATAAATGAAAAATAGAATCCTGCATCTGCAATCTATCCATCTGTTGCCCTGTCTCCAGCTGCAGCCACCTCTGATGTTTCTGAATGACATGAAAAAAAAAAAAAGGCAAACAAAGATGTGTGCAATGACAGTACATCTCCCCAGTTCATAAAAGAAATCTTTTCTCTTCACTAATCCCCTGAAGTCTTGATAAATTTTGGTTGCAGTGGTTGTCTTAACACAGAGTTCCAGGTGTTATGGGCACTCTCGGGGCTGTGCATAATTTATTATCCTTTCCTTCAGAAAGAGAAAGAGAACATGAATTAAGGATTCATACATTTATAAGCATTAAGATCAGAAAGCACCAAAACAACAACTCCAACTAAGTCCCTGGACCTACTGGACACAGAATTTGGCCCAGAGGCAGATTAAATTATATCTCATAGAAGGATTTAATTATGTCTATCTTTAAAGATCTAAATCCATGTTGAGTTGTCCCTGTCCTGTCTCCCTCCAGCCCTTTTAGGAGACTTTTACTTAGTTTAATTATCCTCTCTGCTAGCAAGATATGACTAACTTCAAGGCCTAATTTGTCTAAGTCTTTACAATAGATCTTGTCAGGTCTTTGTAAGCAAGCTCAAAAAGACCCTGCTATTGGATCTCTTTCCCATGTGTAAGCACCTAGACATGATCAATGCACTTCTCCATCTCCTCTCAGATAAGCTGAAGAGGCTGAACTCTTTAAGCCTCACGTAGCACAACTTGTTTTCCAGCTGCCGTATCAAACCTCCCAAACCTTTCATCTCTGGCGCTGTTATTAGGCTGCACCACTACCTTGGAATGTACAAGAGTTCTTCAAAGGATTTTAGACTGACCATCTGATATTCACACTGAAGCACTCTCTGAGGGGATTTTGATATTTCTTTTGATTCAGATCTTGGCTTTAAGAAGCTGATGGCTATGGCTGGTTTAGGGCTCAGTAATAGCTTTGCCACAAGTGAGCAGGAGAGCAGCTCACTGCTGTGGAAGGCAGATGTGCCTCCAGGTTTCTCCTGCTATGCAGAAAATATTCCTGGTACCATTATTTTACTCCCTCTGCCCCAGAAAAGACAGCCCTGGATAGATATAAGGAGTATAAGGAACACCAAAACTCTGCTTGCACCTTATAAAATGTATTGTAGGAATGAAGAAGGGAATTCAGCAACCCCCAAGAAGTGTCTCTCTTTTACAGGTTACAAGTCTTAATAAAAAAAAGAAAAAAAGTACTACAGGGGACAAGAACACAAATGCAGAAATGTGCATACACACATCAAGTGACATTGCAAATACAAACACATGTGATCTAGACCAATAATTTTCAAAACACTTTCATACTCAATGAGGGTCTAATGCATTTTTAGGGATATTTCAAATCATTCCCTTTTGGAGGGTGTGCCCCAGAGTCCAGAAATATGGAATGTTTTTCCATGCTTTTCCACTGATTTATGTGAGTTCTAATTAGATCCTCATTCTATGAGGGTTTAAACTTCTAAAGATATCATTAAATTCACTACTTATTTTGCGCTATCCTCTGACTCAGTTTCTAAATGAGATGGGATGCATTTTAAACTCATTCTACAGGACCTTCTAGTGATCTATAAACTAATTTACAAATAAATAGTACTGCAATTTAGGAAATAGTTGCCCATATATCCCCCCAAAATTTTATACGTTTTTCAAAGGATGAGTAGGCTTGAGTCAGAATAGAAGTAATTGAAAGCAATGAAATGCATTATGTGAAAGTTCCTGTACATGTACAGGTTTGCCACTTAATAAAATTAAAACTATAAAAATAATTAATATAAACTAAAAATAAACTCTTGGGTCTCATCTCTGATTTTCTCACATCCTCGTTGTAGATTTCAAACATTGACAAATGGATCAGCATGTCTCAGATAAGGGCTGTGATTACAGATATTTTATGCAAGGAAACAAAATAGAACATCTTTGCACAGACCAGGTCCCTTGCTTGACAAGATTTTAATATACTTCTCACACACACAGAATCACAGTAGCAGCTCAGTGCCATGTTGATTTCCTCACCTCACAGATGGAATATGTTTTTTTCACCTTTCACATGATGCAGCACATCCCAAGAGAGATTTAAACCTCTTTTTCCTGGCTCCTATGTTCATTTATCAGCATCTGACTTCATTGTTTTCTAAAGTCACCCCTGAGAAGGCAGTCTGAATATCAATTTGTAATAAACAGCAAGAATTTGTTGCTGTCAAGGTGTCACAGTGCAAAACAATACATGATTTTTCCAGACACATCTGAAGCTTAAGTAACCTACCCAACAGTCCTCAGCCACGAGGAAAGAACCACGTCACCAGCTCTGCCTCCTGTGTTTGATGCCTCTCCCCTTTGCTCTCTCAATGCAATAACATGAGGTGCTTATTCTGCTTTTTGAAGCACACTGCTTAATCTGCAGTATCCAAACAGTATCATTTGCATGTGAAAACTCAGTACTGGTAAAGTAAATGCTTTTTCTGAATAAACTTGTGTTGCTGACACCAAAGCCCATTTTGGCACAAAGGAACGTGTAAAGAGAAAAGAAAATCAGTTCCCCCTTTTTGTCCAGCAGGATCTCACAATTTGCAAAGTTCTGTCCATTGTTTCTCGTGAGTAGAGGTCCCCAGGTGTGAGCAGCATGAAGTGGGACTGGAGCAGTGCAGGGCACAGCTGAGGGTTTGTCCCAACACTGGGGGCAAGACAATCATGTGCCCCCAAACAAACCAAGAACGGAATTCACAAGGGTTGCAATGCAGAGGGTCATACAGTATTTGTGTCCTCTCGGGCTCTTGGTCACTGGCCTTGGCTTGGAGAACTTGTACAGCTTCCAGAAAACAGCTGGAGACCTGACCTCCTGTTTTCCTTTTAATGAACAAAGGGAAATTTAAGCCCCAAAATCACAGATGAACTCTGCAAGCTTCAGTGTAGGAGTTCTGAGTCATCAGCTTCCAGTCTCACATACAGCCCTACCTAGTGCTCCAAGTGCTTTATCTTAACTCATGTTCCATCAATTCCTAATACTTTAAATGCAACAAAATAAACCTTTGATATGTTTGGTCTCTATAAAGATTGCAGTTACCTGGCAAACATAATAACAAAGTTAGCTTATTACAGCAGCAGCAACAGCCGCATAACAATTTGCATTCTAGATCCATGTCCTCATTTCTTATAACCTTCAGGTGTTCAAAAGAGGTGCCTCATACAGAGCTATTAATTCTTTATTTAGGCACCTTGACTTTAAATGTACTGAGTACCTCTTGGCTCTGATGAATGTCAAATAACATTCAGATTTGGAAGATTGCATTAATTTCTTTTTTTTTTTTTTTCAGGTCTCTGATTCTGTCCTTGAAGGAAAGGCAACCTTTTATATATGTTTATGTATATGTCTGCATTGTGCTAATAGTAACACTAATTTTACCCTTATAATAGTATCAATAATTACATCAAAAGGAGCCAGGGGTATGGTGTTTTAAAAGAAAAGCTAACAAGCGAACTAGGAGGAGAATGGCCCAACCAGCTATTAAAGTTACCAGTGTTTAGGTTTCCCAGGAAATACAAAATTTCCTATTGAAAAAAAAGCCAGGTTTATTACCAGCTGATTTGCAACACAAACATGAAGAGACACAGGTGTGCATTTATGTACTTTATGTTTTGCATTTCAAGGTTTGTCATTCACATTAATGTTTACATATTTAACAGTTACTTTGCACTAATGTTTTCAGACTCATTTAAAAATGCAAGCCTCAATTTTTCTGTTGCATAATGCCTTTATTCCTTTGTTGCACACAAGAAACAGAATTAACTACAGAGTACTGATGTCTTGGCTTTACAACAAGCATTGAAGCAGTAAGACTGCACTTTCAGGTGTCTGATGCAGAGAGGGATTCGTCATATGGATGATTAGTACCTGAACATAAGGATGTGGACAAAAATTTGAAACCATTTGGGAGCTAATGAAACTCTTATGTAGCTAGTAGGGGGAAATTCTCAAGGGCTTCAGCACAGGGAAGGAAAATAAATTGCCTGAAGTCACCCAGAGAGCTTTTACAAGGAACAACAGATGAGAACAAAAAGTTGAGTAGGCAACTGAGACAAGTTTGTAGAAAAAGTCTTTTTTTTATTGGAAATGTCTTTTAATTGCCATCTTTTCTGAATCCTGACAAGCAAATTAAGGTATTCAGGGTAACAGAAGAAAGAAAGAAGATTTGAAGGAGAATGAGAGAGGAGTGTAAGAAAATATCATTTATCTGAGAGGGACTGAGGTGATGACCAGGTAGGTCTTTTCAGCAGTGCAGAGTTTAGAGTGGTCCAGATGGAAGATCTCTGAAGGCCTTTGTATTGCTCAGCTCTCAGCCTTGTTTTTTCCTTTTTTTCCAGAAAAAAATCAGGTTTTGCTCATTTTTCTTTCATTATGGAGAGTATTTTTTTCCCTCCTCCTTATACCTGTTCTACAATAAATACCTTCTTAGACATAGACTCCATTTCATTTTAGGTACTGCCAGTTCAAAAGTTGAAGTCTTTTGCAAGTTGGGAGTTAAATCCAAATGTTCAATTAATAAGAGACTCAAATTCTGATTAAGTGACCTGTAATTCACCCTTCTGCCCTCATATTCATTTTCTAAGGATAATTATTAAATAAACATCCCTTTTCAACTGATTATCTTTTGACCCAAATATGATGTAGGGCTTTGGTAACTTTATACTTAAAATGAACTCAAAAAGAAAACAAAATAAAGAACAGTGATTTTAATAACATACATTATACCAGCAACATTTCATAGAATTAAAAATTGTAATTTTTGGAAAAGGGTTAGCTTGAAATATTATGTTTAAGCAAAAAGGAGGCTTCTGTCTTACAGAAATAATACTCTAGGAATAGAGTAGAACTCTGCTGTACTTAGGTATCTGGCCAAGTCCCAGACATTCAGGATTATCTTAAAGTACTCCAGCAAGTTCAAAAACCCTCATGGAGTATCAAGACCCACTCAGATCATCAAGGGTAAATTTGATAGAATAGAAAGAACTAAAAAGACTTTACTCAGGGGGGGAACTCATTTCTTGAATCTTGTACTCTTTTTTTTCAAAAAGAAGTGCCAAAGGCTTTCTGAAAAACAGAAAATGTGCAATTTCTTTCACAAACATAGATCTATGCTTTGTTTTCTTATTGTTGTTGACAGAATCCTTCATTATGCCCTTAAAGAATCATTTTATGTTTATTTGTACTGTCTATACAGATTTGGAGATTTGTTTTATGAATTGCCAGAGAGTGATGTCTTTTTTTAATAAAAGTTTATTACACTTTGATTGATTTCCCTGATATTCATTTTGTGTGTCTGTGTTATAGAAACTCATTTTTGTTCTAAAACCCAAATTACTCTAACTAATGTACCAGAGGAGCACTGTAACTGTTTGCAATTGACAAAGCAAAATGTTTCACAGCTTTATTTGTCAATGCAGATGCCATGGAAAAATCATTGAGGGGTAGTTTGCCAGGATCCTTATTTATTAATTCATGGAGGTTTGCAAGAATAACTCATGAGTTTGAAGCAGCACAAATGTCAGAGAGAGCTCAGCCACCTGATCATCCTAGCACAAATTAACAAATTACATCTTGTGTGGTGGTGGGTATGTTAAATGCATACAATATGCAAGCATTTACTAGCAACAAATAAATATATATTTAAAATGTTAACTTACCTTAGCACACAGTAAAAGACGCTTCCACTGTAAACCAAATATATTCATATTTTCCATAAGCTAAAGGCATATGTAAATACAGTTCCTGTGTCTCTGCTGATGTTTGATAACTTGCTAAACACCAGTAAATTGAGCACAACTCAGAAATATATGGAAGAATGGCATTTTTGGATTTCCTCATTTTGACACTCTATATTATTTGCCATCATTTGCAATTGTTCTGGATAACATTAAAATTGCATGTGCTTCATCACCTGGTAAGTCAATTTTTTTCTCCCAAAAGAGTACCTTCTTTAACTCAAGTAATGTTTTCAAAAAGTGTCAATGTCTTTTTAGTGAGGCAGAATGGGATGAAATTAAATCTTTCAATGAAACCTGAGGTGTATGCTATTCCCTCAGTGCTGGTTGAGATTCTCACATTGCCTATGGGACAGCAAGATTAGACAAACACACTGAACATATTCCGTAGAGACTTTTAGGGAATAATCATCAGAACAGTTTTGTCTTGTCTTGTATTGCTTCACCTGCTCTCTGAGCAGCGTTCCACATCTCAATAGAGATTGCAACCACTGATTATTACTGATTATTGCACAGCCAGACATTCACCCTCACTGAAGGACACGACTGAGCTGGCAGGCTTCATCTTGAAGAGAAAGAAATTGGCAACACTTGTTCAGCAACCTTTGGTGAACGGTGGTGAGGCAGCGTGACTTCAGCTGCTGAAAGGACAAAGCTGCCAGGCCCTGCTAGCAAGAGATAGGAATTAAGCCATGAAACTAATGAACAGCAGAGGAGCTGGAAAGCAAGGTTACCCTGTCCTTCTCCTGTTGAGATCGTCCTGGATTTTAATTCTCTGTCCTGCCTCCTGTGCAGTCAATAGCAGCCATTACACATGGTTAAAACAGATTTCTGTACAGAGGTGCTGTCCTGAGAAAAGACACAGTGGGCCACCCTGCTGCCTTCCAGTAGTGAGTACCAGAAGTGCTCTGGGCAAGCTAAATTTGAAGTCAGCTTTTCATTGGGCAGTGCTTAGGCCATGTCATGTCCAGAGGTCCTTTCCAACACAAACTGTGAATCTGTTCCAGTCATTCCCCTGCAGTACTTGGCACCAAGAAATGGCAACGGCGCTGCATTGATCTGTGCTGACCATATTATCGTAAAAGCACTCCAGCATCAGGAACGTGGGTTGAAAGCTGGGACTCCTTTTAATTAGAGCTAACATGGGTCTGGTCTCCCTTAGAGGGAAGAAATCACAAAGAATGTTCTTGATAGCAGTGAGATTGCCATGTTACAGAAAACACATCAGATCAGCCAGTTCACTGTTTTCACATAGCTCTGTTTCTTTTTCCTTTAAAGGCTCTTGCTTCCATTGCTATTACACCTCATTCCACCTTCATGAAGGAGGTAATACTCAATTACACAGCATTGCTGTAGGTAGTGCATGCCCATGCTGTCATGTGCAGGCACTCCTCTGCTTTCTGGGGCTTCCCAGGCATTCCAGAGCCCTTTTTTTAATCCACCAGCCAGCATTTGATACAGAATCTGGAAATTATTTTGCTGCCAAAAGTGTACAAGGGAGGTGAGAGACAATCTGTCGGTTTCTGCTAGAGTAAACACAAAGAACCATTCTCTCATCTAGTAAAACAATAAGATTAGTCCTTTTATCATTAATTTTTTTTCTCTCCTTCACTGCTTTGTAAACACTGCTTGTATGACATTGCCTCTTATCGTCTGCAAACGGAGTCTGCTTTTGTTGAAGCAGTGTCAATCACAAGGGTTTTCCTGCTCATATACTTAGTGATATGACTGATTGAAAAAGAAGACAGCCTTTCATTTGGGTCTGCAATATGTGACATAGTCACTGTTGGAAATATGAGGAAGGGAAAGAAAACAAAGGGAACAATTTGGTAAAATATAACCCCAAGTCCACTTGCTCTGTCAAAGAGATTAAGATTAAACTGAAGGAGGTCAAAGCTATTAACATTTAGACTATAGGGTATATAAGAAGTTAGTGTCTTGTTAGATATTGGCTTTCTAATTGGCGAGAAGCTTGTTTCTAATTCTTTATGTAAACAACAGCACTAGTAAAAGCTTGGGTGGTCTCAGCATTGTAACCCAGTGGACATATTTGATCCACATCAACCTGAAAAAAATGTCCTCGATGACCAAACTTGCATTTAAATTGTAAATATGTCTCTTGATTCCTTTTTGCCAACTGTGACAGCATTTGCAAAGGGAAAACTTAACAGTGATACTCTGGGGCTGATTTAAATTTGTTTTCCCAAATGCCAAATTCTCCTTCACACCATACACTTAGTTGCAATCTTATTTAGGTTCAGCTCTTTGGACCAAGCAAAAAGATTACTGCAGCCACCAGGAAGGAACACAGACATGACTTGATTGTTAATTAATTCCCATAGCAAGAGTGACTCTTACACAAGTCAGATTATTTATGGAATATCTTTTGCATTTTCAAATCACATTATTATCTGATTTTACAGTGCTCTCTATCGCTTCCTGTCCTAAATCCAATGGCAAGTGAAACAAGTAAATTAGATATCAGCCAGCAAGGTTAGTGATTGGAAGGTGATTTGGTTAATGCTTAGTTGCACTGACCCAGTCCATACCTCATGACTGTATTTAGCAGATCTCGTGTGATGGGCTGACCCTGGTTAGATGTCAGGGGCCCACCAAGCCACTCTATCACTCCCCTTGTCAACAGGATGGGGGAAAAGAAAATAAGATGAAAAATAACCTCATGGATCAAGACAAAGCCACTTTAACAAAACAAACACTATATGTGGAAGCAAAGGAAAACAAAATATTTATTCTCTATTTGCCATGAGCAGACAATGACCAATCACTTCCTGGGAAGCAGGACTTCAGTATGCATAGTGTTTTCTTTGGAAGACAAGGGTAATAACAAATGCTCCCTCTCATCTTTTCTCTTAGCTTTTATTGCTGAGCAGGCATCACATGGTATGATATACCCCTCTGGTCGGCTTGACTTAGCTGTCCTGGCTGTGTCCCTTCCTAAAATCTTTCCCACCCTCAACCTACTGGTCAGAGAAGAATGTTCACAGAATCACAGAACTGCAGAGCCACTGAATCACAGAATCACTAGGCTGGAAGAGACCCTTAAGATCTTCAAGTCCAACCCATGCCCTAACACCTCATCTAAACCATGGCACTGAGTGCCACATCCAATCTCTTTTGAAACACATCCAGGTATGGTGACTCCACCCTCTCCCAGGGCAGATGATTTCAGTACTTTATCACCCTTTCTGTAAAAAACTTTTTCTTAAAAGAAGCTGAATAGAATTGATGCTGTCTGTTGGACAGACTTGATGCTGTGTGAGCCAAAGCGCTAGTTTCTATTCTCAACACCTTTCTAGCTACCAATACAAAGCACAGAACTCTGAGGGTTGCTGTTGGGGAAATTACCTCCATCTCACCCACACCCAATGCATCTGATAATCTCCCACTGTATTAGCATGTTTTCTGAGGATTAACAAGTTTTGATTTGGTATGTGAGCAGCATAACCAGCAATCTCATACAAGGGGAGGGATGAGTGCAGGAAGGGTGACCTTGGGGCCCTGCCCTCCTACACTCTGCCATTATTCCTCGTGTGATCTGCCAGAACTTCATATCTTTCCACAGCTTGTGCTGCTACAGGGGGATAGGCAAACATTCACAGGAGAAGGATCATGCAAAGTTTGAACTGGAAATAATCCTTATAAATTCATTTGGGCTGCTCTGCTAAAATTTGAGCCATAGGTTTTTAACCCTACAAAAGTGTGGATGATGTAAAAGGCAGTGTTCAGTGATCTGTCCCACAGAAAGACCATTACTATGAACCTTCCTGATCCACTGGCCAGTCTCTGTCATCCACTTAGTGGGATTTCTTGCATCACCAGAGGAAGCCCTACATCTAAAACTGCAGTTTAATCATCACCATTTTGCAGTGAATGAATACATTTCCTTGCTCAAGCAGCTACAGCCCAGGGCTTCCTACAAACCTCTTTGAGCACAGAGGGCAGCCCCTCACTGTGACACCCTTAACCGTGCTATCACCTCAGCTTTTAAAATCCATTGCAATCCTTTGATATGAGGAAGGCAGTGTGTGTGAAATTCTCACCCTCCCTTTGGAGCACAGCCTCACTGAGTACAGTGAGGGTCATCAAAGCTTTTCAGGCCAAATTGCCTACAAGTTCCATGTGGCTGTCACCTGACACTCTCTGTTTTATCTTTTCACCTTCCACTGGTCCATCACTCCATGCCCACTGACACAACAATATTGCCACCACAGAAATCATTGCTAGTCTGCCCAGCTCTCACTTGGCCAGATGCTTGTGAAAGCAGGAGAGTATCACTTTACTATCTCATTAGTTAATCCAGTTGGCAATGCTGAGCACACTAGTTTTCTAATGGAAGAGATGGTAGGAAATATTTTCAGGGAGAAGAGTTTTCTTCAAACAGATGAATATTTTGTTATTTTGGAAGGAGCAGGACAGTTTATGTTCAGTTTTGAAAGAAATAAAAATAAAATGTGGCAAAAGCACTGGGGTCATATATACTGACGTGTTCATGAAACGTTTGGCGCTGGAGAGCCTACATTTTTCATCAAAAAAGTAATTTCACAAATCTCCATTCTCCAAGAAATGCATTTGACTGAGTATTTAGAGGCCACAGAAAAATAGATTTTTATTGTTATTAATTATAATGACAGTCCTGAAGAAAAAAGGTCATTTTATGAAAAACAGATGATTTTGAAGAGAAACACTGACTAAAATTACTAACTCTGTTGAACATTGATATAATTTGAAAGATGAACTCATAACTGCAAAAAAAATACATTATAAGGTTTCAAATTTAAATATATACTGGTGTGTTTTAAATGTTTAACATAAACAAACCAAGGATGAACAGAATCATAAGTGAGGTAGCTTCAGAGTGTTCTAAAAAAGCCCTAGCAGGAAACAACTCCAAATGAAATCATCTTGCCTATCTCAAGCCAGAAAGCTGGCTGTCATTTCTAACTTTTTCTGTTAACAGTAACAATACAGCATCAGATCCTAGAACCACCAAAATTAGCAGTGTCTCCCACTCAAGAACCAGTTTCCTGGATTCTAGGGTACAAGTGATACTGAAGCCTGACTCTCTAATCCACCTTACCATCTGGCAATTTGTTGATGGTGAGAGCAACAAGAAAGCATGGAAAGATGAGTCAGGCACTCTGCCCTTTTTAAAATATCAGTTTGGGTGGAACTGTTAAACACATTCCACTTGTTATCCATTCATTTTCCTTGGGAAAGATTCTTTGGAGATCTAGTTCTCTCCTTCTGAATTCCATTTAGTCATGAAAATAGGGCAGAAGAAATAGGCTCAAAGACATAAGTAATTCTTAGTCTGTAGCTTGGTCTGTTACGAAAGAGGGACAAAAAATATGGGGTTTTTGTGTGTTATTAATGCCTTCTACAAGTAATTATCAGAAGAAGAGGGAAGAACTATCACCCTAAGTAAGTATCCATAAAACAAGAAGAAAAATAAATCATGCAGTGTCAGCACTTCAATATGAATAGCATGGTTTGGAGTTTTCATGCCACCAAATTAATATATCCCTGGAATAAGCCATAAATTATAAGTTCCTTAAAAAGTGCTGCATCCAATAATTTTGGAAAGCTGTATACATTATTTTATCCTTATAGATGAAAATAAAATATCATAGATGTAGACTTAAGGAATCAGCGGTAGTTTAGATAAAAGTGATCATGATTTGCTTCTGTTTGTTGTATACAATCAGAATTAAGTCTGGAGCAGTAATATGTATATTTGATGGATTGCAAGAGCCAATTTTGCAAAGCTGAGAACAATTATGAGCTAAATCATTTGGGAGAAAGAAATTAGACAGGAAATGTGGATAATAACTGGAAAGTGTTTAAAAACATTTTACAGAGGTTTAAAAAAAAGAGCCAAAGCTGGACTAAATGTTGACTTGCATAAAAGTGAAACAGCTATGTAAATCAAAATAATTACACCAAAAAAAAAGGCATTTATTAGAATATGAATTAGACAGGAGATAAGAACTACAGAAAATTGATAAGGATGGAAGCAAGAAGTAAGGTTTTTCATCAGAGTTAAGGATAACAAGAAAGATTTGTGGTCTTGACTACACACAACTGTAGCCATCTTAATAATATGTGCAAAAATTTGTATATTGTGTAAATAAATCTGATCTCTCTTGGAAGAAAAAACAGACAAAATCAGTTCTCCTGTAAGAGGACAATGCACTGCTGCTCATTCCAGTAAATCAGGAGAATGTTAAATAGCAATTTAAATCAGTAGACCTGCAGGATTTACAACCCAAGAGATTTAAAAAAGCTGGCTGAAGAAAATTCCAAACCATGGATACTGCTTCTTCCTAAGTCTGAGATGTCCCAAGAAGGACAGGGAAAAAAAAGTGCAAATATCTCACCAGTTTTATTTTTTTAAGTCACATGTGTAACCCAGGTGATTGAAGCCCTTTTAGTCTGAGCTGAAATGATAAAGTAATGTAAAATCTAATAGGGGGCTAGGGGTGTGTATGCAATTCACCCTAAGCAAAATGGTTTAGCAGAAACAAGAAGTTCTCATAAGCCTTCCTGAAAAATTCAGCATATTTACTGCCTTAGGAAGTAAAAAATAAGGCAAATGTTGCCAGGCATATAAAAGACAAGGTGGGCCAGGAAATCGAAGTCCTTCAAAGTCTGCAAAGAACCTGTGAACAAAAACAGCACTAGCATCAGAAAAGTCAGTTTCTGTCAGAGCCCATACAGGTGTGAATAACCTTCCCATAGATAAAGCACATTTGAAAAGCAGATCCTTCATCTTTTGTAGTCACACTTTTTAAGCCCCCCAAATTTAGCAGTTTTTGTAAACTTGTCTCTTCATTTCAAATGTCCTTTTTTCCAAGCTGATATTCAGGCAAGGTTTTTCTGGCCTAGATGCAGGGGAGAAAGTCCTCAGTGAACCTGGTACTTTTTACTGAGGGTCACTCAGAACAAATGTTTACTGTATTAGTACAATTCTGAAACGGTGAACTAGCTCCTAACCAGGTAACAAAGTGAATAATTGGTACAACTTGCTAACTGGTTAGGGTTAACTGTGTGTAACATCTCCATTGATTTATGACTGTCAGGTTCACAGGTTACTTAGATTGTTCAATTTAGCACTTTTCCCCAGCTTTCAATTGAACATTTTGAACCAGGTGTTCAATGGATTGATCGATACAAAGTACAATAGGTCTCTGCACCAGTCCATAAACAAAGCTGATTTTTATAGCCTTGGTGTGATTTAAACCTTTCACACTTTAAAACATTCTGCAGCACTCTTGCCATGTAAGCATATGCTTCTCTTCACTTTCCTTAATTGACATCAGATTGTGCCTGAGCAACACGCAGGGCAATGAAAGCTGCTGTGTGCCTGGAGGGCCTGATCCTGCAAATGTGTGTGCCTGACACTGCATGCAGGTAAGTAACTCCTTTGATCCCAGTGAGGCTATTCACATATATAACCCTGTTAAGTGGAATTAGTTGTAAGGGAAGGACTGACATTTGAATATTGAGCTTTGTGGTTAGGGAGAGCTTTCCTAGCACTCAGAGGTCACAGGGAAAGGCAAATCTCATTTGTTCAAAGTGACTTACGCAATTTGCGCGAATTCTCCTTATGTCAGGTTCCCTCCTCCCCGTAAAAACAAACTCTTATGTTCACCTTTGCACCTTGCCCCCCACCTTGTGACTGTACATATCACATGCCATTTTGTAGGGACTCATGTTCACCTGCCAGCTGAATTTGACGTCTGGCTCAGGGAGGAAAAGGCAGAACATCAGGAGAGGATTGAAATACAGATGCAAGCCCCAGGAGTCCTCAGTCTGTAGACCCCTTACTGGATGCCAAACTCTGGTCTGCACCAGAGCATTTGAGTGAACACACCAGATATCTCATCCCCCATTGCATGATTTGGCCCAGCTTTTACTCTTTCAATTAGCAAAAACTAGGGTTTCAAAGGTTTGGAGAACGAAGACCTTGAATCAGGTTTTGAGGAGGACCTCACTCTCAGGGCTGCTTGGAGTGCAGATGGCAGAGCAGGGGAGGCTCTTCAGTTCTGAAGCCAGGGTTACTTTCGTGAGGGAGCTGAAGAGGAAAGGGCTGCTCCCACTTTCTTTCCCCAGCCCGTGTCACTGACCTGCCGTTCACACATACACACCCATCACATCGCTCCTGAGTAAGTGCTGCTTGTCTGGCTGACCTTCGCCGGAGATTTCTCCAGTACAGAGAGAGTCTGTCTGAGTAAATATCCCTCAGGCATGTGGAAAATGGGTAGGGATAACAGATGAAGTCAACACATGGAAGAATTTACTGTCTTACCCGGAGGTAAGAAGCAGATCCTCCTTAAGTACTTAAACAACTACAAATGTTTTCAACTCAGTGTTGGTATAAAATAATAATGAAAATAACCAGTCCTCCTTCCTTTTAAAAAGTGGGAAGAGAAGGGAAGTGGAGACAAGGGATAAGGGGCAGAGGAAGGTGAGGGGGGAGGAAGGAGAAGGGGAAGAGAAAAAAAGGATAGCTCTCTGAGCTATCGCCACAATCCAGCTTTCATCTCACATACTAAAAAGGCACAGAAAATGTGAAACAGTTGCAAAAGTCTTAAAGAGCAAGTTAAATGACTACCACAGACCGGGATCTTTTAATATCTATTGAGCTGAGTGTCACAGACTACACATATTTTTGCATTTAACACAGCTTTAAATAGTATACATAAATGCATGTCATTGAGCAGTGACAGGAGAATCAGGCAAGTACTTTTACTTTAAAAATATCTTCCTTCTGTGTTGCTGTTTCACCTTGAAAAAGTGCCATATTCAGCATCCCAGGCCCTGGACCCTGAGCACCTTCCTTTGACATCAGTCCCTGTGGATCAGCCTCTTTGAGCCGAGCAGAAGTGTTTGAGAAGAGGTCAAGTTTGGCCTCAGAGGGTGTATTTTGAATCAGCTTTCTTATGATCTTATTCCATCAAAACCTGTAAAAAGGAAATGAATCATGTTTGGATTTCTGCAAGAAGTTGGGGATTATGCAAACTATTTCCTGGTACATTATAAGGAGAAATGGTTATTTTTATAAATAATGTATTTATCTAAAACTGTAGCCAAATAAAAGGCTCCCATTCCTTAGCAGTTAGATACAGAAACTGCCATAATTTAACAAACTGCAAATGAAAACATAACTCCTTTATGAAGCCACCCTCATAAAATAGATCTTGTTACAAGAAGAAGTTGCTGTAAAGTAGAAACAGCACTAAGAGCAGAACAATGTGAGTCTGGAATGAGATTTTACCTTAAATGCTATTCAGTAAATGAAAAGAATCATTAAATATATTACAAGCTATTACTAGAACAATCCATCCAAGTATTTTTTATTGCCATCTTCTCTTACAAACTCATTGAAAATTTTTAGGGAAAGAGGCTGGAAAATCAAGAAACAGCTAGTTTTATAAGGAATTAATATAATTTTATTGATGATTTCAAGGCCAGTAGAGCTGCCACCAATGACCTGGGTGAGGCCCAGTGTTGCCTCTCGGGCACTGTAGAACTGGACAGCTGAGTCACAATGAATCTTTGAGACACTGATGTTCACTTTCTCAGAAAAGGAGAGAGTCTGATGATGGTTTAGCCATTTTATTGTTGCCAGTGTCCAGATCTTAACTCGCTTGAATGTGAGGACGCTCCTTCTAAAGCTACATTTGCACCTGTGCAGTGTTTGTATAGTGTTTAGCACAGTGGGCTGCTTTCAGCTCTTAGACACCAAAGACACTACGGAGACACTATGGCTCTGCTGCTAGTTATGATGAGCATGGATATGTTGGTTTTCACTCAGGAAAAGGTTGCTAGATTGTCATTAAGTAACAGACCCAAAAACAAGACAGAAAAATTGAATGGAATCATAAAATACAGAATATGCTGAGTTGGAGGGAACACGCAAAGATTATTAAAGTCCAACTCCTGGCTCTGCACAAGACATCCCAAGAAGCACACTACGCGCCTCAGAGCATTGTTTAAATGCTTCTTGAGCTCTGTCAGGCTTGGGCTGTGACCACTGCCCTTGGGACCCTGTTCCAGTGCCCAGCTTCCCTCTGGGTGAAGAATCTTTTCTTAATATCCAGCCTAAACCTCCCTGGCACAGCTTCAGGACATTCCCTTGGGCCCCTACATTGGTCACCAGAGGAGACATCAGTGCCTGTCCCTCTGGATCCCCTCCTGAGGAAGCTGCAGACTGCAATAAGGTCTCCACCTTCTCCACTCTCAATATCCCTCTGACAGAAAGTTGTCCAGCCATATATCTGCTAAATAGCTTGTAGACGATAGTAGTGTATAATTAGAACCATTGGCATTTTGGTTATTTTTAAGCTATTTTCAGGATTTACCTGAAAATAGCCATACATATGTTGCATTGATTAGAATACCACACTGTTTTAATTTTAAATTAGCTTTTAAAATAAAAATTGGTGTAATAAAATAGAAGTATTTTTTTTTTATTTTGGTGTAGAGACAGTTGCATATGAAAATTATTATAACTAGTTTATAACATTTGACAATCCCATTCTTGATCAAAATTAAAGATATTTACTGATTTAAAAATTCACAAATTAAGCCCTTTGAAAACTTTTGTGCAAACAACTTCAGATCCTCAATTTCTAAATTTCTAATGGTGTTCATTTTTTATTTTTTGGCCATATCCCTAAAAGAACCCCAAACTATTAAACAAATGTTAGGCTGAGCTGTGTCCAGACAACAATCATGAATTCTGCAAAAATGGTCTTTTTGAAACTCTTCATTATTAGGGCACCTCTTATAAAAAAAATATCTGCCCTGCAATATCTCAAATCTATTAATGTCTGTTATAAATTTCCCCTTTCTGCACTGGAATGACAGACACAGAACTGCACTTCAAGGAATTAAATTCCATAGCCAGGTAGCTTAATTTGCCAATCCGTTTCATCCATAAAACATAGTCTACACACATGGATCACATTATTGGGAATTCAAAGGTGAATGAGAAAGAGCAGCTGAGTGAATAAGGAACAGAGGATGCAGGCATATCCCAAAAGCTTTTTCTAAACAAGTACCAAAAATCTTAAAATTAAACCACCACTATACCAAATGGTCTCAGTCAGACACAAAATTACCCATATTCAGCCATAAGCAAGGCCAGACCTCTTGAAACTGAGTGTTACAGAAAGGTCTCAGCTCCAGAAAAACACCAGTGGCTTGTTAAACAAAATGAAACATTAGCATTTAGACATAGACAAAACAGCCTGGGATGTAAACCTGCCCTAAGTTCATGGCAGCTTCAGACAGAAAACACACAAATAGATGAGACTGTCCCAGGTCATCTGTAGAGCACTGGTCAAACACAAGAGCCTGAAGCCTGGTCAGCCTTTTATTAAGAGAAGGACCTTTTTGAGAACTGTAGAGCAAATTAATTGATTTGGTTTCAGGTAAGACTATTTCAACCCTTGTTTCCCACATTGCCTCCTGCAGTGGAAATATTACCTTGTCATGTATACAGTGCAGAGAACTTCAGGATGGTAATGAGTATTGAGCCAACATTTCTCTTAGTGGCCAGTTTCCTAAATGTGGGCAGGCAATCATATGCACATGCACTAATCAAGCTTCTCTCTTTCCACAGGAGGCTGCTTAAAGAGATATATGGTAGTAGGATTTGTGCTATGTTGCTCAGGGACTAGGGAACAGATGGAGAAAATTTAATTCCCAGGGCCTATGGCTGCTAGGGGATTCCCTTGTGCCACTTAAGTCTTTGAAGTAAAAAGAAAGAAAGTTTCTCAAACCACAAAAAGAAAATTTTACTCCCTACTAACTTGTCTATTTATTTTAAAAAACTCTTTCAGCAGAGAAAACATTTCTCTGCAGGAGATATAACAGCTGCCCCAAATCCGTGGAGCAATCCCATGGTGTACACTTGTGGCTGTCCTGCCAATTTCCTTTTTAACTAAACCACAAAATGATGGGATGCCAACCACAAGAGAGCAAATTATTCTGATGTTCGGCACTTACGTGTGGAGAATATTAACTGACCCCTTTTTTTGATTAATTGGACCTTTTAATGCCATTAGGGACAGGGTTAGGTTATAGTTTCCCACTGAGTGGGACAGACAAGTGACACAAAGCGCTTATAAATCACCCAGCTCACAGGGGCTTCAGCAGCCGTGTAAATATACAGATGTGGACAAACTAAAAGTTAATTGTGTTGTTAGTCTCATGAACAGAAACACATAGACAAGTGTTACCTTGAAGAAAACAAGCTAATTTTAATAATGGTAAATGCAGTTGTTATTGATGACAGCTGGCTGCTGGATTGAAGCATCTCAGGGTTCTCAGTCAAAATTCAGGAAAGCCAACAGGACTTGGCAATGTAGCACAGGAGTCACCAGCACGAAGTGTCAGACAAGTGTGGCTGTCACCAGGCAAGGGGGTGATGTGCAGGACATGGCTGTCCAGTCTGAGAAGCCTCCTGTCAGGGCATGCTGCTTGTTTACTCCACTTTGAGCAATGAAAAATGCAAGTATTGAGGTTGCTGCCAGGAGAGGACTGAAGACAAGTCAACAGGAACCAAATTCTTGTCCCTTTTAAAGCCATGGGGTTTGCTTCCCTTCTCTCCTCTGGCCTCTAATTTCCAGTCAATATCTAAGAGAACAAATGAAGATAATATTTAACCTGCAATTTAAGCCATGGCAGAAGAAAAAGTGACCAAAGTAGTGCTGGGGATATTTTAGCTAACAGAGCAGTTAGCTGCTCTTTTGTTGACTCAGCTTAAAAGAGTGAAAAATGTTTGTATTTATTTTAGGAAAACATCAAAGGAGCATCCTTCCAACCCTGACTATAGCCTCTAGGTACTTGTGGTGATTACTGCAATAGTAGCTCTTTTTTGAACTTATTCCTTGGAATAGGAGTCTAGCTTCTTTGGTCTTTTCTCTTCTATCTCACCCTGTCAGAGAGTGGAAAGCAGTTGCATCCCTGAAATTGAAGTCCATACAAAGACTCATTTTCAGGTTTCAGTTCAATACATACAAGGACTTATTTGCAGGTTTCTGTTCCCAGTGTGGAGCTGGAATGGGATGAAGGGGGATTTAATTGTGTTATAATATCCCTGCCAGAGGAGCAGTCTGGAAAATTACATAGCATTAGGATATAATCTCCCTCTATCTTTTGACCCTCATGTTCTCACTTCACCTGCTCCAGTCTCTCAGAAAGTGGCCAGCCCAGCTGAAGGAGGGTGTTTGCAGGCTGCATCAATCCAAGAATGTGAATTGGACTTACAACCCCTTTGTGGGAACCTACCTTGAGGCGCTCCCTGAATTTGAAGCAAAATTTCACCCTACACATGGCCTCTTCACCAAAGTTCCTCATTCAGTGGCTTAAACTTGGTTTCCACCAAAACTAGTGCAAGCCCCAACTTGTGCCATAGCATCCTCCAGCTGCAGGTGGGGAGAGTGCAGACACACACCCTGTGAGATCCTGCACGCTCTCCCTTCACCCACCCTTGTGTCCTAACCCCACAGAGGGACAGCCAAATGCCTGGCACTGAGGGCATGCAGCCCCATCCCACCCTGCAGGAAGCAGCAAAGGGTCAGGGACAAGGAGATGATCCTCTTGGGGAGAATCTAGGCAAACATTTCACACAAGGAAGCATGCAGCATTAAACCTCATGGCTGTCTCTATGCAGAGATCAAATTGCCCCTTCTCTGGCAGAGCCTAGCACAGGGACATCCCCGGGCTAAACGATCATCTGGGCTCAGCAGAGACGGACTGTGGCCCCAAGAGAGGGGGTGAGAGGTGAAAGCTGCTTGGTTCCCTCTCTTACATGCTGCCCCAATGCACAGGAAAATCAACAGGCACCAGAAAAAGGCACGTGAAAAAGGAGAAGTGCAAATTACCTTTTCACTTCACAAATGAGGAGGGAGAGGCAGGACAAACTCCTGCTCTCAGGTCCAATTCCTTTCATGTATACTTCCTGGGGCAGTACAGTTATGTGCCTGTCTAATAACTCAGTCCAGCTCCAGGTAAGCAGTCATTAGTTTTCGTGGGAAATGCTCAAGCAGTAAGATACAAAAGTGGGTAAATTTATTCAGTCCTCAGTGCTGAAGTATATATAGAGATGTATAGATAATGCACATAAAAATACACATACAGGGGTACACACACATAAAGAAAAATAAAAATAGATAGATCTGGTACTACTTTCTGTAGGGTTGGAATGGAAAGAAAGAAAAAGAGGGGGACATATGAATTTAATAATCTCAGGCATAATTGCCATGAGTAAATGTTAATGCATAGGGATGAACTTTTATTTTTACTTTATACATATTAATAGCCTGCCTCTTTGTGAAAGAGTGACATCAGACATTGATAAATTTGACAGAAGTGAAAGGAAAAAATGGTTGCACTATTAGGAACATTCCTGAGGTGGTGTTGAACGGTGGCTTTGATATATCAGCCTTCAGTTTCTGAGCACATTCGTATTAACTTGTGTGTACATCCAGAATTCAAATGAGCTGCTCCTTTAGATGCTGACTTTTAGCAGCAGTCCCACCAGACAGGCTGAAATCAAACCTACAGTTTCAGAATGTGGTATAGTATAATTTTCTCAGTACAGTTTGTGCCTGCTGACTCTCTCAGAAGATTAGAGAAAGAGGAAGCATATAGCAGGTCGTTAAAGATCCACACAAGGCTGAAGAGTGAAAAAAAATCTTCAATGAACACACTGCTCCAAGTACACCCTCCTATGCCAAGAGATCCATGCAAGGCTGTGTTTATAATATTGCTGAAAACAGAGAGATGACAAATTCCTTGGAATGTATTCACTTAAAGGCAAGTGAGGACTAACCACTGATATCTGAATGCCTCGAAAACATCTGAACATTGGTGCATTGCCCAACATGGATGCTCTTTATAACCCTTCAGGAAACCTCTGAGAAAACAGTGCTACACCTGCAAGATATGTATTTGTCTGGAAACATCCTACCAGTACAGTAAGTGTCTGAGAATCTTACAGTAAAGCCAGCATGCACAGGTGCATCACATGGCTTAGGATTCACAGTGAGGAATAAAGAAAAAGCTGAATCCAGCATCTTTTTCTCATTAGTCCATTGCTTTTAAAAACTAGACATCAGGAGGCTGGAATTTTAAGATGGGAGTTAATACTACTGACACACACTTTGAGCAGCTTCAAACCAAAGGGGGGATAAAAAAAAAATACAACCAAGAAAGGAAAATATTTGGGAAGTGGAAAAGAAGGCAGCCATAGAAAATGAATATATAAAGAGAAGAAACAGAGATGTGTGAATGTGTGCTAGATTATATTCATTAGTTTACCAGAAAATTTTGGTTTGAAATTTGGGCAATTCAGTAAGATTTCTGTTACAATGTCTGCTTCCAAAAGACAAAAGGAAAATTATTTTTGAAAAAGTAAAGTATTGAATAACGAGTTTCCCCTCCTTTTCCTCATTAGAGTGCAAGTACTTGCATTAGAGTGCAAGTACAGATGCAAAAATTAGAAATAAATATTCACCTTTCTGTTCAATACATAGAAATTAGGTTTTTATCTACTTTTTATCTAGTTTCATACAACAGTTAAAAATATTGGATTTTTTTCCCTTTTAAAAATATCTGTCTCCTTTTGGAAAGCAAATGTAGGACATCATCTATATTTTTACTTTTTTTTTTCAGGTGTCAACTATAAGACTTCTGGCAAATTAATTAGCCTGTATAGCCAAGATTATGAGTAGCAAACTAATAACAAACATTAGCTCTTCTATGTAGAAAAAACCCAAGCATTTGAATCTATTCAAGACAAACAGTTTTTATCAGGCCTACTGTATATTTGAATCTCTCAATGCCTAGTATCACAGCATGCCTAGTAGTTAAAGATAATTGAAGTAATAATGCACCTGTTAACTGTGGAGATACTGTGCCTAGCATCAGACTGCTTAGAATTACTAACACAAACTGGCTGAAGGGCTGAGGATGGAATTACTAACACAAACTGGCTGAAGGGCTGAGGATGCAGTTTGCATGTTCTTGCTGGCAAAGAGAAGCCTCACACCCTCATCCTGTTATCAGTGAAATAAGGCAAGAGTCCTTTTATTTCAGAGCAGAGGCCACAGCCTAACAGACCAACCATCTCACTGATTTTCTTCTTCATAATCAGGTGGGCCAATTTCCCTCTTTTTCAATTGCCAGAAACAAGTGGGTTTTTATTAATATCTCTCTTAAAAGTACTCCAAATTCTTACTTGTGCTCTAAATTGCTGCTTAGTGATTAACTCATCTTTTACCTTCTCTTAAAGAAGCAAGCCTCTTCAAGATGGGACTTGAGTTTTCCCTCACCCCATGTTTTCAGCATCATCAACATCAGCATTTTAAGTAAGCATCACTGTCTAAAGAGCAGATTGCTTATGCATGACAGAACTGCTCAAATACTGTGCTCCTATTCAGCAAAAAATATATTCAAAGACCATAGATAAGCAGAAAGACATTATTTAAAAGATCCTGTTTTTAGTAAGCAATATGCTTACTGTAAGGAGAGAGGTGTTTTATTTAACTGGCAATGACTACTCTTATTCTGAGCTGGCAATAGCCTGCAACAACAAATATATCCAAGTGTTTTATTCAGCCGTGGATACTCATTTTCCTCTTCCTGCAGACACATTCTTTCTATGTGTCCAGTGGCTAGAAGCCAAGAAACTCATTTCACGCTTGGTAATTCATTGCTAATCAGTGCTAATCTGTTTGGGAAAACATGTGTGGCTCAAGCACAGAGAATCAGATCACTTTGGCTGCTTTGCTGGTGACAGTTCACCACCAAGAGCAGCTCTCTGACCTCTTCCATGGGACCCACACCAAGGTTCACTTACTCATGTAAGTTGTTCCATACCAAGAATTTTTCTTTTTGAGATGTGGACATTTAAAACGAAAATAACAATTAATTTTGGTGCAATGTGCCCCAATTTCATAATTCACATCTCTGGGATCAGTAGTCACTACTAATACAAGTTTACCACTGCAAAGCTTCTGGGAGCCTTCCTTGGTCTTACAGAGATATACTCAAATGAAAAAAAAAAAAAAAGGGGAGAGAGCTTTGTAAGGAAGGCGCCAGCTTTGCTTTGAATTTTTGGCACTTTCTATGAATTTCTATGGGGCAGATATCCATCAGCCCAACATTTTATATGGGCAACGATTAGGAGCAAAATTTGTATCACAGAATCACAGAATATGTTGAGTTGAAAGGAACACACAAGGATCATTGAGTCCTACTCATGGCCCTGCACAGCACCATCCCCACAAGTCACACCATGTGCCAAAGAGCATCATCCAAATATCTCTCAAGCTCTGTAAGGCTTGGTACAGTGACCACTTCCCTGATGAGCGTGTTCCAGTGCTCAACCACTCTTCTGGGTTAAGAACCTTTTTCTAATACCCAACCTAAACGTCCCCTGACACAATTTCTGGCCATTCCCTTGGGTCCTGTCACAGGGGACCACAGAGAAGAGATCAGTGCCTGTCCCTCCTCTTCCCCTCACAAGGAAGTTGTGACAGCAGTGAGTGAGGTCTCTCCTCAGTCTCCTCTGGACTAAACTGACCAAGTGACCTCAGCAGCTCCTCATACAACTTCACCTCCAACCTTTCACCATCCTCATGGCCCTCCTTTGGAGGAGGCCATTAAGGTCCCCAATGGTTTAATGTCTTTTATGTGTTGTGTCACCCAAAACTGCCCCCGGCACTTAAGGTGAGGCTGCCCCAGTGCAGAGCAGGACAATCGCCTCCCTTGCCCATGCTGTCTGATGCCTCTGAGGACACGCTTGGCCCTCCTGGCTGCCATAGCACTGCTGGCTCATGTCCAACTTGCCAGAACCCCCAGGTCCCTCTCATGGGACTGCATTCCCCAGTCCATATGTACGCCCAGGGGTGGTCCACAAACACAACCCTGAAAATTGCAGCTTCCCCGTAAAAACAAATGTTGCCTGGGAAGCAAATGGAAACAAATACCCCAAACTTAGTGAAATCTACCAACACTTGGCTTTGAAACCCTGGGAAGATGCTCAGACAACAAATATTGATTTTACTTCATGCAAAATAATGTTTATGTTACTGCTGCAAGATTCCGTCCCTGATACTTTCCTGTAGGCGTTGAGCCATATGTTTCTGCAGTACAGCAAAGGCACAATTGAGCTCCTCTGTGGGACGCCGCCCTGCCAACGCCAGCACTCTCCCAGGCAGCAGCACTGCAGAGAGGAGCCAAGGCACACGCAGGCTGCGGGCACTCCTGCGTCTCACCCTCCATCCCAGGGCTGGATTTTGAGCCGAGGCTGCTGAGGCATGTCTCAGCTCAGCTTGACGGATCCGTCGGGTGGTTATTCAAATGCGATGTTGTCCCAGTCTCATCTGGAACGCCTGCATGACAGCATTTCCCACTCACCCAGCTTATTTTTTTTTAGTCATTAAAAATAAGACAGCGCGAGCCTCTGAGAAACCTGTCTGTAAAATAAAGGTCTGCATTAAAGCCAGGTATGAAAAACTGTCTTCCTGACAAGCAGTTGCTATTTGGGGGTGCATCTATCTCTCAGGGAATCGGTTATGTGCCAGCAACAGAGAAACAATCCCATACAAACAGCAACATTAGGGGAATCTTAAGGCTAAAATTTAAGCACTAAAAAGACAGAGTGCACCTCAGGAAAAGCTAGATTAGCTACCATATCACTGCTTGCAAGCATGCATACAATATTACTGCCCTTAATTAAACAGATATGTTTTCTCTCTGATAGAATGAATCAGATGGTCTTCTAGATTTTTTGTGTTTAGCATATATTAACAATTTATCTCTTTTCTGTGTGTCCATCATTTAATTAGCATAAAAGCCCCCTAATCCAATGTTTGCTTGGTCATCTTCATGACATATACTCCTATCTCAAAGGTACTCATTTTAATAATTTCATCAGTACAGATGTACAATGCATTCCACAAGACATTTTTCTCTTAAGAGACAGATGCACTTCTTAGCAGTAATTCATTACTTATTACCTCGCAAGCTGTTTTTCAGACAAATAAGCTCACAGTTCCATTACGAGTATCTTTTAATGATGTTTCTGTTTCAGATTGCTTTATCATTGGAGTCTAATCCAAATTTCACTGAACTTTCCCATTAATTTTAGTGAAAGGCTCTGTTCTTCATTTTCCAAGCAGCTCAAAGCACATCTCAGGAAAATCTGTACACTATTTATTCAAAAAGACATTTTAAAATAGAAAGCAAAATATTTCTTTAGCATTAAATCGCTTCTCTAATGAGCAAAACCTCCTACAGAGGTTTTTCACTAGTTAGCTGAGAGCACATCCTAGAACACAGTAAGTGAAAAAAACCTGCATGCTGAATGATGAATGGGAGCAGGGTGTTTTCAGAATTACTTCAGAGGGCAGCGCAAATGAGTTTCATATGTAGCCTTGCAAAATCATCATGTTGGGCAAATTTGAAAACTTATTCAATATGGTAATGTTAAGCCTGAGAACAGATAGATTACTGAGGGTGTTAGAAGAATAAGGTGGTCTCTGGATCTCTGGGCTATGCACCAGCTATTCCATGCTTCTAAACACGACAATGAATCTTGGAAGATTTCATGCTAGGGAACACAATCTGTAAAGAGACACAACACTGAAGGGCAGAATCTCTGTAGAGTGACCCTTTCCTTTATTGCACTCTCCTGAGATTCCACCTGGATTACTGCATCCAACTCTGGAGCATCCAAATCAAGAAGGACACCGACCTGTTAGACAGCTTCAGAGGAGGGCTACTACAGTGATCAGAGGGCTGCCACACTCCTCCTATAAAGTCAGACTGAAAGAGTTGGGGTTGCTCAGCCTGGAAAAAAGAAGGCTTCAAGAAGACCTTACAGCAGCCTTCCAGTCCATAAAGGGGACTACAAGAAAGCAGCAGAAGGACTAATCACAAGGACATGTAGTGATAGAACAAGGGAAAAATGGCTTTACACTAAAAGAGGGCAGGATTAGATTAGATATTAGAAAGAAATTATTTACTGTGAGGGTGGTGAGGAACTGGAACTAGTTGCCCAGAGGATTTGTGGATGCCCCATCCCTGGAAGTGTTCAAGGCCAGATTGGATGGGGCTTTGGGCAACCTGATCTAGTGAAAGGTGTCCCTACTATGGCACAGGAGTTGGAAGTAAATGATCCTTAAGGTTCCTTGCAACTCAGGGCATTCTGTGACTGCCCTGCAATTCTCTGCACTAAGCATATTTCTGATTACTGGAACCCTGAACTTCACACTGCAAAGGACTTAGGTCTTTGAGGACCTTCTGAAAACCCTGCCTTATTTTATAAATTCCTTGATCTTGTGTATTTTACAACCACAAACCTCTCCAATCATGCCCACTCATTAAATTGATTGGAACAAACTATGAGCACATGGGAAAGCCAAATCAAACTGGGATTTCACTGTGATAAACATGGTGATCAGAAAATGCCAAAAGGGAATAATCTGTTTAGGCATGAAGCAGGAATGTCAATATCCCCCAGTTCAGTGGTCGTCCTTAATGGTTATGAGATTTCAATACTTCTATCATGATTCACTCTTGAAAGGAATTCTAAAACTTTTAAAGAATACTGAGAATATTGCTGTGTAGAGAATTCACCCATATCTTACCTCTTGATTTCCTCCTCTCACTTTTCTCCAAACTTAAAAATTCTGGTGTTTTTTGCTGTTAAGTAGATTCTATGGTTTCAATGATTTGGAAAGAGTAAATGAGAATTTTTTAAAATTAAGTAGTTTAAAAATTAACTTCATAACTATGTTTTATTAAATTAGGAATATTAAGTAGTAGTCCCTCATACTTCATATAAAGAGAAGTAAAGGGAGGAGTTATCCTAAGGGCACCTTATCATGGGGGACAGCTATGCTTTTCAAAATAGTCAACCAGCCAAATACTAATTATCTATAATTTATATTTTTTTTTTTCTATAGTGTGGGACTGCTGATTGACCCCCTGGTTATTAGAAACTGAGAGGACTTGTTAGACAATCAATTTTCTTTCCTTGTCACAACAAACTTGTTCCCTGTAGTTTCTTCTGTAATTACTTATTCAGCAGTTTATTAAAACCTAAAAAAGAAAAGGACTTGTCATTCTTTTCTGAACTTTTACAAAAGAATGAAGAGATTTAAGCAAGAGAAAAAAATGAGATCCTGTATTCCTGTCTTATCAATATCAGAAAGTCATCCTAATAAGGATTATTCCTACACTGACACCACAGCTCTTCCTGTTTCTATAAAACTATTCACAAGTTGCATATATTTCCATATTTGATCTGCATTAATATTAAAATCCTCCTGAAGTTTCTGGAAAGATTTACATGTTTTATCATCAGATAAATCCTTTATTATCTTGTCCCAAAAGTTCATTCTTCTTTAAAATGCAATAAATATTTAATTTGAACAAACAAAGCAAAAGCAATTAAGGAAAAGAGGTGCCCTAAGAAAAAGAGAAATCTGAAGATTGAATTCACAACTGCATTTGCTGTCTGTGTAAGAATTTCTAGAGTCAATATCAAATAGAAAAAGAAGTAGCAAACACCAAATCTCATATGTAGAAGTCAGAAGATACACCAGGGTATTATCCTCAAGCATTACATTACCATGCACTGATATATTGGATGGATGAGTAGCAGATGAGACAAGATGTTGCTGTGGTTGCTGGAGACAGAATGCAAGAGGCAGGTGGCATGACGGGACTGAATAGACAGCAAACCCTCCTGTAACCCTGACAGGAGGAAGTGGTAAGCAAAACTCAGTATCTTTTGGACTTTGTTTCCCAGGAGCTAGAAGGTGTTGAAAGGTTTTATTTATTTATAGTCAATCTTTTGGAGTTGTAAATCTCACAAGAAGCTGCTCAGGAGACCAGAGACTTCTCAAGAACATCACACCTTGTGTTGCTTAAGCACTTTGCATCCACCTTCCTAGAAGTGTGCAGAGGTTTGCATGGAGGGAGGCATCAAGAAGAGAACACGGGGGAAGAGAGGAGGACCCAGAAGCTCTTCTTTCATTTGTGCAAAAATACTACAAGAAAAGAGTGAAATAGATTTAAAGGGAGATAATGATAGAAGTGTTGGGACTTGTGTCTGAGGCAAATTTCATTGTCTTTAAACATAGCCTAGATCTCAAATACAATTTCTATTTCACTCAGAATATACACAGCAAATGCTGCTGGTCTCACTCCTGATCTTTCCAAGCAGTTTTCTCCTACAGTAAAAAAAAAAAAAAAATTCGTCTTTATCTTATTTGACTATCTCTCTTTTTGTCCCTGCTGTGTCTTGCAATCCCCATCTCTGTGCCATCTGTCAGTGAGACAGGCCAGGGAAACACAGAACCACTGGTACTTACAACTCTTGAAACTTCTGGATAAATCATTAGAGAACATGCTACAGGGAACAACTTCACAATGACAGGGAAATAAAATCAATTTTATAATAAGTATTCTCGAATTCTTTTTTCCATAGGGTCAATCCTCAGTCATTCCCATAGAAAACTCTACCCAAGAGGGAGGAAAAGAGAAAAATTGTCTGAGGTTTCCCTCTGAGAACATTTACTTCTTCCTTAGAAGTGTGGGAATTTGCTCTCCATGCTCTGTGGAGCAATGGTGAGGGGATTAGTCTACAACTCCATTAGGTTTTCCCAGAGCCACAGAGGCTGTGCAATTTCTAGCTCTTTTGTAAATGATAGTTTGCTCAAAAGGCCTCCTGTTACACTTGAAATATAGGACAGGTGTTACCACTTTAGCTATAGACCCACACAGAGAACCCAGAGACAGAGGAGTGAGGTGGTGCCTTGGGGTGCACAAACACTTTTAATTTATAAACCATACAAAAAACACAACAGGGGTTGGGGGGCTCTCAGGTAAAGATTATATGGAAAAATGTGTTTTCTATTGACATTGTTACTTTAGAGTGGAGTTGAAAGTTTCCTGAATAGGAAATCAGCATCCAAACTAGCACTAAAACATTGGTGCATCATGCAGGACAACACTGGGCTTTAGTACAGGTCTTATTATCATATAAAAAGCCACCAAGCCACTGTGCCTCTAGGATTGCTATCTGCAGAACACATAATCTTTAACCTGTCACAAGTCTTTCTTGCTCTCAGAATTCGTTCTATGTGATATCCTTCTCCTTCTATTTCCATTTCAGAGTAAGCTCTTTTACCTCCTCCCACTCCACTAAAATGCAGATGTGTCCCTGCAGCTGAAAGTAAGGGAGAGTCACTGATGTTGTCATGTTTGTGGAAACACTGTGCAGATGACCCACCATGCTGACTACCTGAAGACTGCTTTTTTGATCAGGTACTCACATTTTCTCCTCCTTTGCCACTTCCCAAACATGTCCATGTGTCATTCTCTGTGTGCAACACTGGTTTTCAGGATTTTTTTCTATGTGCAAAGAGTTTTGACTGAGGTCACTGTGTTTTGTTTTGAAGACCCCAGGATTAATTTTTCCTTTCATACCTGCAAAGAAGGCAAAGTTCCACATCAGTATCATTCATCAAATCTGTGATTTCATGATGGTAAAATGGTGGATATGAATCTTATTACCACAGTTGTTCCCTTGAGCCTCGGTGGTGGAAAAAAAGGGCATCAAACCATATATGAGTAATTGCTGTAGTCTTTGAGGTCCCTCTGTTGTACTCATATAAATGGAGCATCAGCAAAAAATATTATCAGATCAGGTAACTCTAAGGGTGAGATCCTCAGCAGATCTGAATCACTATCACTCTAATTAAAAAAAAAAAAAAAAGGTCACCATTAATGTCACTTTGAGATTTGGATTTAGGAAGCATTTATCTTACTGTGCTCATCTGAATTTATGAGGAACCTGCACTTAAAAATTAAATTGCATTTGAGAGTCAGGGAAAAAAATCAGTTTTACATGAACAATTAAATGTGACAAAACTGTACCAAACAAAATTCAGGACTTTTGAATTGCTAGGTAATTTATCTTAAAGAACATGCAAAAAGGTGTTTCACTGTCATAAGAAGTTGTCTGGAGATAACATCAAAGCTAACATAATACCACTGCTGTTACCCTTCAAAAAAAACTTTATCTGCAGTTAAAAGAATAAACTGGGCACATTAGAAAGATAATCTAAAATCCAAAATTAAATAGTTTTTAGTGTCCAGTTAAATTAAATGAGTAGTGGAACAATCTAAGAAAATACAGCATTTCATTTCATGACTATTAAATGGATGGCTATCGGTGCTTGTTATGATTATAAAATCCCACTTTTCTCACATCTCCCCACTTTTCAACTCTTCCAAAGTTATAGCTCTGTCACTTCTCTATAGTACAAAAATACAGCACAGCTTCTTGCAATTTCCTGAGACACTGCACCTGTAATATATTCATGCTAATTGCTCCAAACTCATGCATACAGATGACAAAAGAAGCTGAGTGGCAATTCAGCTTTTTCATGCAAAGGAAACTTAATTGTTTTATAATATGCTGTAAGTTTTGAACCTGCAGGTTAAGTATTCATTTAATTACTTAGGGAGAGGTTGCACTTCTACTCCTCTCCATGTAGAAGAGGCAGACTGCATTGGTGCTATGCCAGGAGAAGGGTGAAGAGGAGCTCAGATTTTGAGTTTTCCTTCCTGTCTCTCTTCTTCCTGCATCTCTTCTTCCTGCATCTCTTCCTTTCCCCTTATTACTTCTACTGCCCCTGCTCCACTTGCCACTGATATTTTCAGAAAAAAGTTATTCAAGACAAATATATTAAAGACCAAATAGAGAAAGAGGAGAAGAAATGTGTTTCTTGCACAGGCATCTGGTTTCAACACAGGTATTGCAAGTCTCCTAAATAAGATCATTTACTAGTTAAGGGATTTTATTTCAGACCCTATCAACAAAATGGCAGGAAAAATAATGGTTTCAATACAAAGTCAAAAGTATTTTGTGTTTCTGATAAGAGACCTACTTCTCTCTGCAACAGCAGACCTGGCAAGATGCATCAGTAGCAACCAAGTATCTCCTTTGGCTCAAATCATTGAAGTCTGCATTTTACAAAATTGAGGAAGCAATTGAAAAATTTACATCTAGATTTGTGTGATCCAGTAGTTGCAATATATTGTCTGCACCACACAGAGTCATTAACTTTGTCTTAATGTTAAAAAAATCATCAAATGTTCTGAACATGGCTTAAATTTTCAAAAGACTTCAAGTAATTCAAAGGACCAGTTTCTATTTGTACACCCCAAGTAGTAAAGAGACTTAACAGAATTAAGCAATACAACATCTTCGTTATAGTCCTAAACACACCTCTTACAATACTCACACAATTTTTCTGTGGATAGGCATATAAGTATGGAGGCAACAGAAACCTGCTGAGCAGTGTATGGATCACACTAGAAACAGATAAATTTCAGGTAAAAGGAATGGTGCTCATATGTGTCCAGACAGACAAAGTCTCTGTTTAGAGCCATTAAGCTCCTAAATAATCTCAGCCACTTGTATGATACAAAACACCAGATCTACATTTTTAAAGATGTAATGGTAGCCCCAGAGAAATGAGAGCTTTGGGGTTAGATCACCTTGTGATAGTGTGGAGAACGGAGTCCAACTGCTCCTTCTGACCAAACCACAGCCTGAGCTTGAGTTCAAACCAGCACCCCAAGACAGAATCCCAACAGTCAGTATTCTCTAGGGTAGGAAAATTCTCTCAGACACCAACACAAGAGTTTCCCCTCCTCATAGAAATTATTTGATATGCAAAGGACTGAGGTAAGGAAGAGTGTCTTTAACCCCAGTGACTAGGAAATGTATCTAAGATGGGTGTTCAACTCCACATCTGATAGGTATCACTGCTCCAGAGCAGGAATCTGAACCTGGCTCTTCTACCTTTCTCTCACAGCTACATTTTCTTTGAGCATGCTGGTAATAGATGAGACCATGCTGGTAATATCAGGTCCATAGCAAAGACAGCCCGATTTTGAAGGCTTCAAGGTTTTAGCCACAGCAGTCCTTGAAGTAGATCTCAATATTTAGGTGAGTTTGGACAGCAAAATCTTGAGCATATGCAAAACATAACATGCTAAACTAATAGTCAGGAGATAAGTGACAGCTGAGGAGTAATTATTCCAATGGTACATGAATGCTGGGACAAGGTGATGCCTACATTCTGCAGCAGATTATGGTGACAGAAAAGCTTTGAGCTGACTTTCACAGTACATCCACAGAGTTCAGCACAGCACCATGCAGAGACAGTCACACAGGTCTCAAAGGCAGCCTAGCCTTTTTTGGTATGGCAGAACATGCATTATTAAATTCAATCCCTGTTTCTCAGCAGAGCTAATTAGTTCAGGTGCAGCTCAACGCTGCTATAATTATACTCCATCTGCTTCCAGAGCTAGCTAGTTTGGGTGCTGAGAGCTTGGAAATTTCTCTGCAGTACCCCCTCATGGGAGAGGGCATGATACTATTATGTCCTTAGGCGTGAAAAGAGATGGATTGACGCTTTGGTCTCTTTGATGATGCGAGCCTTAGCAGCCTAAATCCTGCTGAGTTAAATCCTCTCAAGGGACAGATTTTTTTAAGATGTTTAAATAGCTAAAGCCCCAGGTATGGCCCCAGTGAGATTTTTGAAAAATGCCTCATAAGCACTAAGTGTTTGTTGGTGTAAATGACTCTGTAAGGCCGCGCAGCAGCGAGAGCCCCATGTCAGACACCCAGCCGAGGCAGTCTGTCGCACGCAGCAGCCCACGGTGCCCCAGCTCTCACCAAAACTTTGTTGTGCTCAGGTTGGCTCTGCTGCCTTGCAATCCAGCGTGTAAGTGCTAAGACTCATTTGGCTACACAGAGAATATCAAGCCTGTCTGCTTCTCAAGAAACAGATAGTGACAACTCAGATGAATGCTAATTTAGCACGCAGTATTTGCTCGCTTTAAAATGAAGCCTGGATCCAAAGACTACTGCAGAGAATAGACTATCTCTCCTCCATGTCAATTCATATTGGATCAGGCCTTGAATTTGTGGCATGAAGCAATTAGTACAAAATAGATTAGGCAACAACTTCCTTTATTCAGTTGTACAAGTTTTTTCAAGATGAACTGATTGCCCACATTTGTTTCATACAGGCAGCTAAATCATCAATACCAACAAGACTGGCATTAATCAACAAAATTACCTCCTCATTCTCACAGGCATTTAGCTTCATATCACTTCACAAAGGCTGTCAGGGACTGTCTGTAGCTTCAAGTACAATACAGCAGTCCCACAGCATGTTTTTCCAGACACTGGAGTCATCCATATGCATTTGGCCTGCAAGCTTTTCAGCAGCACACTCAAATGAGAACATTTTCAGTGACCACATGAACCCTGCAGCATGTTCTCCCCCCATCTGCTCTGTTTATCCACCCACCACTATGCTGTGATAGCACATATATGTACCTGTGGATACATATGTGCATACATGTCCAGGGAGTGTGTTCTGCTTCCATGTGTGCTGTGCAGGTGTGACTGACACCTGCATTTAACAGGATGGCATCTATGTGAGCATCTGTGTCACTGCCATTATTAATTTGACACTCCACACTGCTGTCAGTGCCAGCTCTCCCAGTATTTTTCTCTCAGCCTCTGCTTGCTTTCTGCTTTCCGGGGGCACTGGCTAAGGCTGCTGAGACTGTTAGACATTGATTGAAACTCAGCCAGTTTCTACTTATTTAACCAATATGCAGACATTACTTTGTGAAATTATTTTAGAAAGTGACAAAGGGAGCTGCCCCACATCAACAGCTCTTAGGAGAAGAGCTCTGCATTTCTGCTCTGGTTCAGTTATGGCTGTCTCACTGCCAAGCTGCTCTCAGAGTGCAGACAGCTTCCTATGCCTTTTCAGACATGAAATAATTACTTGTTTTATATATATATATATATAAAGATTGCTGCCTATTACGTGTGTATATTCAGTCTTGCTGTCCTATCTCTCACACTGCACTGCAGCATTGGACCATGCGAATGGAATGCTGTGAGGTGGCTCCCAAAATGCCTGTGCGAGCCCAGCCCTGTGCCCCAGCTCCACAGCCATCCCCACCAGCACCCTGTGCCACCCCACAGCACTGGGCTCACTTGCTCTGAGGAACTCCGGCTCTCTTAGGACACTCCATCAATGGCAGCAGGCTGCCACAAGGCAGATCAGACTGAAAGGCAGTAATTAGTGACTGAGGTGGTAAAGAGCTGGTATAAGGGATTTTTGCCCATTTCTGTGCAAGGCTAGCAGTTTAACTCAAAGCATCCCCTGCAGTGGTTTAGGTTGTTAAAGCCTGACTGTACTGAACAGAGGGAGGACTCGCAGGCAGTCACGGCAGAGAGGCATTTTGAGAAGCTGTCTCCCCTCAGTCACCTCATCTAGGCTGTGAGTGACTCAAGCCTGTGCAGTGTACATTCAAGCAGGTTAGTTAAAACCACTGACAATTAAAAATAACCTCCCTGGTTTTGCACTGGGCAGTGGAAAAAATGTCACACAAATGATGAAGCTCAGCTGAGAAACCAAACCTAAGAACTGAAAGCCTCGCCGTGGCTGTGGAATGAGCTGGACACAATAAAAAGGGATCAGGGAGCTCTCTCTTAATGCTGAACCTCAGCATTAAGGTGTGGGCCAAAATAAAACTCTCTCAGACATGACCATAAGTCATTCAAGAAGTCTCATGAGCCTCACAGACTGCAGCTCCCCTGATGGCCAACTGGTCAAAGACAAATGCAGCAAAGGCAAAAGGAGTTTTCCAGAACTCAGAATTTATTTTTTCTTTACCTTTTTTCCTTGGTTCTTCCTTTCCTTCTTTATTATTTTGAAACCTTCTCTCTGTAGAAAGAGAAATGTCATTTTAGTGGCTGCTTTAGCTTTACATTTCAAACTTTCAATTTTTATTTTCCACCTCTCATTAATATGTTACAGATGACTTATTTTATTAATTGCCATCTATGTTACTAGTTAATTTATTTTTCTGGGAAATAAATACTTTCCTGACCTGTTCCAGTCTTGTACTAATGCTTAGCCAAATATCTTAAGGCAGTGAAGGAAAAAACAAACAGCTGAACATCTGCTGAAAAGGTTGGAAGGGTGAATAATCTTTAATAGCGTCTAATGAGCTTCCAGAAATATACTGCAAAAGGAGCGATGCACAGATATGAGTTCTAAAACCCTTACTTGTAAGAGTATCCTGCTCAGTTACTTCACTCATTTACAGGCAGGAGCAAACTCAGATGCAAGAATATGTTGCCAGATATGTTTAAAATGCACCCTACAAGGACATATCTCTTTCTTCAAGCAACCACTAATTGTGCTTAGCACTGCCCCTGCTTTTATGCTTTATTGGTACAACTCAGGTCGGGAAGAGAGGAAGGAGTCCCTTATCAGAGCTGAAGCTCTCCATAATTTTGGGGCACCACTTGTCTGTCTTGGAGCTCCACAGAGGCAAACTGAGTGAGCACACATAGGAGCCCACCTGCAACCTGCATCCACAGGTTCCTTTGGTGATACAGGTCAGTGCTGCCCCTCAAAGTGAGCATTAGAACAACAGGCTCAGCACTCGAGGCAGCTGTACAGGTGTGGAAAGTGTTGCTACTATTTCCCTACTTATTGGCCAAAGCAGTAGCATGGAGGTTGCTGAAGAGTGTACCCTTCTCTTTGTCTTGCATTTCAATTTCTCCTGTTTGAGCTGCCCTCATTTCAGCCACATACACCTGCCTACCATGCTCAGGCAGAGCATATAAGTAAATGCAACACAAGGAAAGTCAATAGTTTCACTCACTCACAATAGAAGTTAATTTAGCCATAAATCAATAAAGAAAGGCAAAATGTTCCCTACGTGCCTGTTCTTGCTGCTGTCCTTCATCTGAAGAGTTCAGCCCCACTTAGAGAATCAATGTATCAATAGAGAGTAAACTGTATTTTCAATAAAACTGAAGATGTGCACAGATTCAGCATATGATTATTAATTTCCAAAGTTAGACACAAGCTTTTAACAGTTTCCACTAAATCTCTAAATGAAATTGAATCACTTGGGTAATCATCAAAAAATACTGTATTAAAATACTTCCTCCATCCCTCTCCATGTGCAAATGCAACTTGGCATACTCCTAGGGCAAGCAAGGATACACTCTGGACTGAAAGCAATGGTGCTTCACTGCCTCTTATTTCTGGGGTAGCCCTAAGCTCATTCTGCCACCTTGTGTGATCAACATATAATACAGCACAGTCTCATTTTCAGGTCCATATTTCTTATTCCACTCCATTAAGTCTCGCCTCTTATTTAGTACTCCTCAAAGCTGGGAGTCTGTTAAACTATGTGCAGATAACCACTCATCTCTGATATTCTAATACGGACTGCCAGGACAAAGCAAATTTAATGTTCCATTCATACTCCACCTCCCTAAAAGCCACTTAGTTTTATTAGAGAAGAGAATAATTCTTATTAATTATATGAAAGATTGCACATTCTGTTAGCTTATTGTTAGACAGTGGTTCTCTTGCACTTCATTGAAATTATTTGCTAAATAATGCCTATGAATATTTTTAGCTGGTATTATCCATTCAAAGGAATTTGTTGAAAACAAAAATTCAATTAAAAAAAAAAACCACCTTGACCTGTGTGACTAGCCACTCCTTCTCTTATGGCCTATTATTTCACCTTTATAGAAATAGTTTCTTTACATTTAACCTGACTGGAAAACTGTGAATGTTAGAAAAACATTTGGCTTTCAGTGTAAAATGTCTGTTGAAAAAAAATACAAAGGTAGTCTTTCAGAAAGCGTGACCACTGTTTTCTCAATGTTTCTAATTTTTGCTGCTGTGTTCTGTCTTGACATTACAAAGAAAAAGGTTTTTTTTAAAAAAAAAAGCAAAAGCATTTAATGAATACCCCAGTTAAAGCCTGTAGGATATAAGTCTTTGTTTTGATTAGCTGAATGAATTCAAATACCTTGTTCTGGAAACAGGGAAACAGCCAAAGCATTCCTCAAGTTCATCTACAAAAGCTGTCTGAAGCTTTAGTTCAGCTACCAGGAGAGGCTCCGCAAGGGATTCACAGAGCCAGGAACGGCGTCTGGTACAATGCAAAAATCAATAATGCTACATGAAGCTGTTACCTACGGGTGTCATCTCTCTTCTGAGCACCAGCAAGTGCCCACGTGCATCGTAGGTACTGAAACACATAAATGTGACACCAGCTGCCAGTGCAGAGGGACACTTCACCCTGTCCACAGAAAGGCACTCAGTGCATCCAGTTTTTAAATGCCTGTGAGCTTGTGTGTGCTGATCCGCCGTTCAGCAAAGGTGACAGAAGGCAGGAGCCAGAGAAAACAATTATCAAAAGCTCCTGCTAAATCCTACAAATGCAGATGTTGACATCTTTTATTGCCTTATGCTTTACAGATACAGAACTACATTTCTTATCAAAGTGAACTACGACTCAGACTTAATTAACCAGAACTGCAGCACCTACAAGATCTATGCTAAAAGCACAGTGAGTGCAGTCAAAGCAAAATTCATTCCTGTAGTCTGGTGTTAATGCCTTTTACACAGGGAAATAATTATAGCTAAAAGCTGATGTTTTCACTTCATACTTACAGAATACAATTCCTCTTACAGAATCTCATCATCACCTTAACTCGTGGCTGTGGTCAGAAAACTGTTTATGTTAACATCATACCATTTTACTCCCCATATATTCTGCAAGTAATCAAATCACGGGGCTGATCTCCAGTCCTTCTGTGAGGAGAAATAATTGAGGCAGGAAGATTCACAGTGATTTTAATAAGAACCAGGCAAAATATGTCTACAAGATACAAACTCAAAAAAATATACAATTTGCATGTCAGAGACAGCTTTAGTAAATTTGGAATTTGGCAAAAATCTTCAGGCCACAGAAACACATCCTTCCACAACTAATAATGAAGCAATTTGAGAAAAATTTCTTCTGTTTCTTGAATGACCCTGTACAAAATTTTGACCTTTCTTTTACAAGATTTTTACTAAAAGGATTAATAAATATATATATATCTAAAACCAAAACTGAAACTTTTGCTTCCAACTATATGTTTCAGGTTGACCTAAAAGGGAAAATCATATTCAAATATGATTGAAAAGTACAGCCTTCAAAATATGTTACACACAGTTCTAATTTCAAAAGGCTTTGGCTCAAGTTTCAAAAGCACAGAGCAACCCTACAACGTGCATAATTATCCTGGTATAAGGGAACATAGAGTAAAGGGACCCGTAAAGTTTGAATCCCTTTACAGGCTCTTGCAGAGCCCTTGGCAAGTCATTTCATTCTCTTATATCTCTATTTCCCTGTCTATTAAGTCAGGGCAATAATACCTACCTTCCCCGAAGAGGTGACAGTAATTAAGTCAATGTTTAGCATAGCACTTTCAAGATGCAAATCTCTGCATTAAAGTTCTAAGTACTGTTATTATTATCATCATTATCACCGATTATCATTAGGCTAAAGCTACTGTTTAATTCTGTATATTCTCATTCTGAGAGATACATTCAACTACCATTGTAAGCTAATTATACCATCTACTCTTAAGTATAGGAGTACAAAAGCATACCTTCTGCTGCATTTGCAGTCTGTTCCCACTTTCAAATTCTCTTTGTGTAAAGGGAAGTATATTCTTAACTAATGCCTTAAGGAAGTTTGCATGGTATTGCCAAATTAGCTCATTGCAATTAGTATCTCAGGTTTCTCTGCCAACCCAGGAAAATAGCAGTAGCCACAGACGCAGTTAATAATGATGACTTTGTAAAACAGAACTGGAGGCTGATATTGAAAGGGCTGTCAAAGAGCAAAAGGCTGCATTTCAAATGACCTTTAAATCCGCTGCGACTCCTGCGGAGGATAAGAGGTAACATGAGTGACAAGAAAGGCTTTTCCAGCTCACCAGATTTCACCAGGTCAAAGAAGCATTTGTAATGAATAAATAAATAGATAATGCATCCCCCAGCTGTTTCGGCAACTTTTCTGATATGAGCACAGGTAGGAAGCAGGTCTGTGAAGCTGGATGGATTTCAGAGACCTGAAAAACTCTTAGAGAACCAAAGAACTGAGCCCAAGTTGTTAATTACGCAGGACAGAAAGGAACAGAAATTTGCCCATAGGGCTTCAGATGCACTATGTATCTGTGAAGGCTGAGGCTTTAAAATGCCAGTGTCAACAGTAGTTTCCTAAAATCGTCCTGACTCAGTTTCCTCTGGTTTTGCTCACAAGAACATGCAGTCATGCCCCCTTCCCTGCTCTGGAAAAATCAATGTGTATGAACTTCCAGATGAACTTCCAGATGGGCACAAAGGTGGTCAACTCCTCAAAGCCTTGCTCTGACACAGACAGACACAAAGACACACATAAAGACACGCACTAAAGAGGTGGTGTGTCACACTTCCACATGAAGCCATGGAGAAAACCACTCTTCTCCTTGTGATTGTTTATGCATGAGGACAGCACATTAGTGTAAATAAATAACTAATTTTTAACTGATATTGAAATTTTACAACTGTCATCCTTGAAATAACCTCTTCAAGATGAGACATTTTGCAACAACAGTGTTTTGCATTTACACAATCTTTCTATTTAGTGTTATCAATGCAAAAATATTTCTGAAGTCAAATAATTAAAAGTGCGTGAAAATATTAAGAGACAAAGTAAATGTTACATTTATAGGGAAGGAAACTGAAACATGGAGACGAAAATCTGTACCTATTCTTAGCCAGCTGGATGAGATAAATAAGGGCTCACATTGTCAGTCCTGGCATATCACAGGTCTACCAACCATTTGAGGAACACTGTGGCTCCAGTCTCTCCATGTTCCAGGGAATCTCTGTGCTGCAGGGAAGCCTTTTGCTGCAGCCTGGGTCTCACCCATACCAGAGGGCAGTCAAAGGCAGCTGCAGTGCTCACCAGGATCCCAAATGCCAGGCAAGCGCTTCCCAGCTAGTAATTAAGAATAGTCTGTAGCACAGGGACTGGTGGGAACTCTTTCCTCTCCCAAAGACTCCTTTCTGTCAATTAATGTGACCCAATACCCACCCCTACACAGGTTTTCCTGTTTTATCCAAGCCTCCCATAGATTTTCCCTATGGGAGGACATTCAATACATTTTTGCTCAATCATCTTGAGAAAAAGTGATTAATGAAGCTTTTTCAATGGAGAAGGCATAAATTACTTCTCTAACGTAAAGATGGTGCTGAGAAATGAATGGACAGTATTGAATGGCATTATTACCCAGGAGAATGGGAGAAAAGTCATGAAACACACACATGCATAGACATTTGTCCATCCACTCTCTGTCTTTATTTAGGTCTTGTAGAAAGCTATCCTTAGGTAGGGTGGAACTGGCTGTTGGTAGAAATAACTTTTTATCATTTCAATAAGAAAAAAGAAAGAAATATGCATTGTAAGAAGAGAATTCTTCATATTAATGGTATGTGCATGGTCCTGCAGTGCTATCAGCCACTATAACTCAAGGTTTATTGGTAAGCCAGTGTGTCCCCTTGCTAAAGATCTATGCAAGTCATTTCTTCTTTTGATTAAAACATAAAAACAGCCTAATTTTCCCTATATGAGAAAACCAAGGAACAACCTAGAAGCATTATTTCTATCAGGCAACTATCAAATGCCTTTCCTTCTTTGTCTGGCATTCTAAAGTACATTTAAGCATTACCACACTGTTTTAAAAGATAGTGAAAGTGGGGTAGGATCAGGCTGTTCAATAACATCTCAGATGGTTCTCATTCTTTAAAACCAATGCAACTGAATTTTGCCAGTTAAAAAGCTGTGCAATATAATCAACTTACTGACAAGTTGCAAAATATAATTAATTGTAAAATATCATGTCTTATCATATATAGTATAAAAAATATTTATCACTGTAGTTAAAAATTATGTAGTTCTAGCTCCCAGACAAAACACAACTATAATTCCTTATTTTATTACTTCATTGTTTCTCTTTTAATTAACATTTGAATAGGTTCAGGAGTGTATGAAATTATAAGTCTAACCCCTGCCAAATCTTCAAAACCCCTGGACATTTCTATCTATCTCATTCTGTTACTCAAAGCATCAAACTGATAGTACTGGAAATTAAATTGACCAATTTATTCATCACTGAAGCAGGGCTTAAACCTCAGCAACGTGATTGCCATCATGTCAGTGCTGTCAATGACCTGAGTCTTGAGTTTCAGAGATTGCCCCAGTAACACTCGATAATAAGTGGCAAAACATTATTACTTCCTTTGGTACTCATTATAAAAACATTAATTGGGGTGAAAGGTAATCCACTTCATATGCTAAGTCATGGATCTTCTCTAAGGGTGGACAAGGGGAATTGCAAGAATAAGTATGTCATCATAATTTGTTGCCACAAAATTTCCTTGAAGTTTGAATGAACGGACTTCTAGAGGGCATCACAACAAGGAAAAACATTTAAATTATCCAGGTCTGGCCTGAAAGGTCAGATTTGATTTTTCATCAAAATGAAAACATAACAGAAATGGGATGAGCTCTGACAAAGTGTCTGTACAATTTATGCAGCCCACTTTTTCCATTATCCTGTTTTGACTAGTTTTACTTTATTTATTTTAGGGAACCACTCCATGGCTCACACATTGCAAGTAGTTAAAATTCATGGTTCTTTTACCACACCACCCCTATTTTTTCTCCCTTTCAAGTACTGTTTTCATAGAAAAAAAGGCCAAAAGAAAAAAAACCAACCCACACCATCACCAATTTTCTACAGTTTGACTCCTGTTGCAGAAAAGCATTAAACTCACAGCCAGGAAGCTGTTTTCCCCCTTCTCAAGTGTTGTCACCCTACCTCTTTAAGCTCTGTTTTATCAGTTGCATAGAATTTTTTTCTTCATTTCAAAGAGCACATTAAACTCTCATTAACAGAAAGGGGAATTAAGTATGCACAGTTAGAAAACTAATAAAAAAATTCTGCACTAAGCACAGAAACAGGATTCCCCTGACAAATGTGTATTCACTAAGAAATATCACTGCAGGTAGCAAATAAACTCCCCTGGCTATGTCAGATATCATTTCCAAGTTTTTCTCAAAGCAGGCTCTCTCTTGGAGACATTTCAGCAGGAAAGAATGGGTTCTGCTCAGCCTGGGTTTATCTTGAAATTCTGGACTTTCATGTTCACAGAACAATAATGTTTGAAAAAAACAAAAATTTAAATTAAATCCCACACCTCATAAGGAGGCATCTCAGGGGCCAGCTACTGGCAGGGCTGGAGAGAATGCTGCTGCCAAATGGAAAATGTGATCTGGCAAGTGGACCTGAAATCTTAGATTTTGAACTTGACAGATCTGAAAAGTCTTGGCATTTGGTTTTAAGGTCCTGGAATGTGAAGCTTGCAAACAAAGTTTTTTTCCCCATAAGAGTATAAAAAGCACCTTTAATATGTGTAAAGCAAACTTCCATCTGCCCTTCTTATAAACAGCCCTGGTGTGTTTTGCTCAGTATGAAGTAGCCTTTAGAAATCATTGATTTTGCCTAGATATCCTATATTCATCTTTCTTTGTCTCATATGGGCCCCTGTGACTTTTTGACCTTCCCATAAATTTTAGCATCATTCGGAAGGTCAAACAGTCAGGGAAAGCAAAAAAGGATTAAAAAAAGAAAGAGCTGCAATGGATGGAGAATTATCATCATAAGCTTATTATATATTTCAAACACTGCAGACTTTAATGGCAGCAAGCTTTTAAAAGTTCAGCCACTGCTTTTACTGGTATAAAGGGATACTGTTATTTTTTTCCATCTGATTTTTAATACCACTAATCCAAAGAGTTACTAAAGCCTTTCTGAAAAGTTATATGAACTATTTAAATTATTTTTCATTCATTAAAAATATTTTTTAAAATTAAAAATATTATTTTTGAAAGTTTCCTATTGTTCACTTGTACCCTTGACAACAGGAAAGAGTCACAACACTATTTGCCTCTCTGTGTTCATCTTGGCCAGAATCCTCTCTGCATTTTCTGGCTTTAACTTTTTTCTTCCCCCCTCTCCCCTCTTCCCTTCCCCCAGATTTTTTTACAGGAAAGAGAGGGAACAGGCAGTACTGGCAAAGCACAGCTTTGAAAGTAAATAAAGACGTGGTTGCTGTCTATTTAGTGGCAACATATTCTCATTATTGGTATTGTTAGTGTCATCTTTACCAGCATTATAGCTGGTGCCTAAGCATCTAAGAGACACAATTGTTTTCATAAGTCACATCTCTCCTGCAATTTGCTTAAATGCTGTGAGTGAGTAATTTATCCTGTTAATATCTTGTTCAGCTATTGAGAAGTAGGAGTTAGAAACCACAGAAAAGAAGCCAAAGACATAAGGTGCAAAGGAATTTTAAAAATTGTTCTGTAGCTGAGCCAACCCACCTTGGACCCTGCATGTGCAGAAAGTCTCCAGCCCATGAATCATCTATATAGCATGTTGTGGTCCACTGTGCAAGCTGTAGAGAAACACATGCCAAAAGCTGATCTCCAAAGCCTCAGACAGCTTAGTCGGTATAAATTATCTCTTAGGATGAATTATTCTGTCTTGATTTGAGAATTTGACACTCTCTCCATTTGTAAGTTGCTTCCTTCATCCTTTGCATGTGTTAGCATAGTACTGGAATACATTTAAAATCACAAGAGGTTCATTCCCATTAGTCTGTAAGGGTATTTCATGTAAGTTTTTCTTTGTTTCTAAGTACTCTTTCGCCCAGGTTTTTTTCCCCTCATATATCCTGAAAAAGGAAGAGAAAATGGCATAAGCCCTTTGTAATGTTTCACCCTTTCTTTCTTTCTTTTTCACTCTTACCTTTACAAGACCACAATATTACCATTTATTCTTCTTCTCATTCACTTGAAACTACATTTTTTAAAAACTTCACTTTGGATTTACTAGATAAAACATGCATACCTTCTAGTCAGAACTGTTTATTGTCAGTGAGTTTTATAGGTGAAAACCACAGATGTATAGTTTCTAATAAAACAAAAATGAAATTTTATTTCATGCCCCCAGCTGAGCAAACCAGAGAAGCCCTGTTCTGATGCAATCGCTGGGATAGCTGGGACAGTCTGCCCCACGGGAGAACACAGCAAGCTTCTCACACCAGTCTCCCAAGGATACACAGGTGATTTCGGATTCAAATCCTTTCTCCATCTCTCTCCTGAGGATTTCCCCTGCATGAGAGAAATCTCCTGCTGATGCAGAACCACTGTGCTGGAACTCACAGTGTACCCCTCCTGGATGCTGGGCTGGGGTGATGCTCTCCAGGATGATTAGCTGGCATCTCCAAGGAGGATTTCACTCACTGGCTCACAGGCACTAATTTAAAGGAGTGCCTAGCTACAATAAGATGTATCAACAAAGACTACTGAAAAAATAATGGGCTTTTAAAAGAAGACATACTCCAGAAATTATCTGCAATCTCCTCCAAAGTCCTGTTACACTTGACAGATATTCAGCCAGGATGCAGGTAAATCCCAGAGTTAGCCAAAAGCACTGGACTTCAGGGTCTGTTGAAATTCTGAGTTCATTTTCATGAGGAAAAAAAAAAAAAAAACTATTTCATTTTCATTCGATTATCAAGCAATGACCATAATACCAAAATAATATATAATTGCCAGACTAATGAATACCAGGGATAAATGTCCTTGCCATTCCACACTTAGTCTCTGCTACTCTTTAGCCAAACTTGGTCCCTAAAAAAGGTATGCCTTCCTGAGATTCCCTGAAAGTCAACATTACAGTGAGTGAGACAGCAAAGTGAGCATAAAAAACAACTGCACAGGTTGGTGTTAAACTACCCAGTTAGACAGACTGGGGAAAGTATGACTTTTTGGGAAAAAACATCGTAAGTGCCGCAAGACAACTTACTGACACAAAAATAGATAAAGGTACCACAAGAAGATAACTTGGTACTATCACATTTTATTCTTTACAATCTCTGAACACCCTAAAATATCTAAAACACCCTGAAGCCAACATTCGGAAATGGAAGACTTCGACAAAGAATTGAGCTTGCTCCCTGCTTCAGCACATACAGGATCTTGTACATGACCAACATGAAAGGCGGCTGCCGCAGCAGACCTTTGATGCTGCCTGTGCCCTCCAGTGCCGACACATCCGTGTGCAGAGGCAGCTCCTCTTGACAGACACTCGTTCTGGACCTGCATGCATAAGTTCAGAGGCAGAAGCCATAAAACTTTCTCAACCACTTCACAAGTTCACACAGCAGAAGCTTGCTGGTGGATTTGGCCATTGTTTAAGGCCCTCTGAAAACAGATGGAAACATGATGTCTTCTCACGAGTTTCGTTCCCACATTATTGCCACAGATGGTGCTCTAATATCTTTGAAGAATAGCTCTTCTTTCTTACATAAGCAATAACAGGATGCAAACTATTCCACATTACTGCTGATATAACTGATCTCAAGAAATTACTGCTGAGACATTACAATGTTCTACCATTTATTGCTCTCTGCCCCTCCCAGAACAATATTCTGTTTCTCCATTTAATCCCCTTGTACTCAAAAACAAGAACAGGCAAGAACACACGCTGAAATATCAAATCACCTATTTATCTAAATTTCCTTCTCAAACAGTTCTTATGCTCTTACTGAGTGATTCTATGAATGTCAGTGTTCACTGAAAATTAAGGAAATATTTTTTCAAATTATTTGTTTAAAATATTGTTCTGTTCCCTGTGGGAGATTTTTGTCTTTTCTTCCCACCCCACCCCCTCCCCCCCTACTATGAACAAGTAACTGGATAATTATATTTCAACCTCCCTCATTCCCCAAATCGATGTAAATAATAAATCAAGCACCAATGGGAGACATCTTTGTTGTCACAAAAGGCCTCTAGATTTCAGTATCCAGAATGTCATACAGCATTTGCACTGTTATTGCTGTACATTTGCGGCTCTTAAACAATGACTTCACTGTTATTTTCTGCTCATGAATATAGGAAAATCAGCTCCTGTTTACACAGAAAATAATTTGAAAACCTCCAAGAGGAAAAATGCTTCCTAGTCCTCATTTACATCAACCATCAACTTGCTAAGGAAGCATACAATTCAGCAAGCTCTAAAAATTGAACTACCTTATTATCACAGTAAATAAATCAAAAATTCATGCAATCAGTCGTTGTGCCTGTTGATCACCATCTGGAAAACTTGAAGTCCAGTCCAGACAATAACCTCTGGCCTCTAGGTGAAGTGCAGCCTGCTAGTTATCATCTATGCTTTCCACACCTGGCTGCTGCTGGAGCAGGTTAACTGCACTCTTAACACACAAATTAAGTAATTTTCCTTGGTCACCTCACAGCCCTCCCATGTGCCCCAGAGGGTCCATGCCTATATCATACTGTGATTTTGGGGTTCACTTCTTCAGGTGATGTCTGGAATGGTAGAATGGCTGCATTATGGTTTGCCACCAGAGAGGTTTTGTGGTGTGGTGAGTATTCTACACATGTCAGGATGTGTCATGATGGAGAACAAAGAGGCCTGAGCACAACAGACCCTCTGGGATGGTGCTGGAAGTTTAAGAGTGGTGAAATCCAAAGTCTCTTTACTTGTACACATGTTACCCACAAGGCAAAATATTCTTAAATATCCAGGTGAATGTAGCCACAAACAATTGTTTGAGCACTCTTCAGAGAATATCCTGAGTGGAAATTTCTGTGAAGAGCCAGGAAAGCTGAGCCCTGGAGCATACTGGGGAGTTAATTTTTAGCCTTCTGGGAACTTTGAAATCAAATGGGGGAGACTAAATTTTGGAAGGTTCTACTTTTTCTGGCTTTGTGACTCACGAGAGTTTCACTACTGGAAAAATTTCTGTTATAACCTACAGTAAAAATGTTATTCACTTATAATTACAGGGGTGCATCACCTTTGCTAAGTTCCGTTGTACAAAGAATAAATAAAAGAAATAATCTAGAAGTGTATAAATTTCTGTTGCCTGAGATATTATATATTTAATTACATAATTTTAGCTAGTTTCTTCAAGTATTTCCATTGTGTCTTTTCTGATTCATGAAGAGGGATATTTTGATTGAATTTCTCCTTAGACATGGTCCTTTGTTGGCTTTTGTGGCTGATGCCAACTTTCTTTAGGGCCTGATCAAACTCCCACTGAAGTTAAAGACTTTCAGTAACATCAGTAGGAGGAACTGAGATCATATAAGTGTTGAGGATAAAATTTAACTCCAGAGTAGAAAAGTAACTGCACTGTCCATATACCTGTGAAGACAAGATTTTCTACAAACTTCTGAAAACCAAAGATATATGTCAGATACTCATATAATATAATTAAAATGATACAGTAAGCGAATATGTATTTCTAAAAATTGACTCTACTGTTGCTAGATAGACAGATAATTCAATAGATACATTGAATTCCCGTGGCTTAAGGGACGTTTTGTACTTCAGATCAAAGATCAATAGAAAAATCTGATTGTATTGCAGACAAGATTAAAAGAAGCATACCCACTTCAACAGGTCCCCTCTCTACCCTCATCTGCACAGAAATCTTAATGGGTTTTGTATGAAAAGTTTAACAGGAAAGTCGGAAAACTTCTTCAGTTCCCACCTGTGCTGGCATGCAGGTCTGTGGTGACAGAAGGAACAGATAAATATTTTGGGGCAGAAAGCTCTCCAGCAGCCAAGGACTGTCTTAAGCTAAAGGGCAGCCTTGAGAAAGACTCGTTACAGTATTATGTCCTTTACACTGACAGACTTGAGATATGTGTAAGAAGCTGGAAAAGAAACGACTTTTAGCCAAATTAAATGTGCTACTCCATGTCCTAACTGTTTGAGCATAAAAAAAAAAAATAAGGGTTTGTCTAGATCTTAGAAATTTTGGTGTGTGTAAACAGAGAAGATATCCTCCATTCCTAAAGCTTCAGCCATTTCTTGCTGGACCTAATTGTTAAAATTACATTTAACCTTCTGGATTAAAAAAAACAAAACAGACTATGGAAAATCATTTTAACTCTTCACTTTTAGTATATCTTGAGAGAGACAGAAGTTTCTTCATTTGCATTTTCAGAAGTAGTTCATTTTGCAAAACATAAAAAAGAATGTGAAATGCAAAAGAATAATGAAGTCCCACAAAATCATTGGAAAAAGCATATCCAGGTAAAGCAAGAATAACATGGAGACCTCTTGTCCTATCAAGAGGAATCAAGCCAAAAGATCTCAGATGTATATTAATGTTTGTAAGTGTATCCCAAGTGCAGGTTCTTTGTTCATTCCATTATTGCAGGAAAGTGTAACTTGGCTGAAAGTAAGAACACATGACAGGCCACTGCAATAAGTTAAGATATTGTTGTGCAATAAAGTGTCCGTGTTCAGCATATTTGACTCAGTCATCATGCTAACAAATGTTGTCAGTCATGATGTAAGATTCTGTTTAGAATAAGACAGAGGCATTTTATTCAAATGCATCACTTGCTCAATGAGAAATGCAACATGCCTAAATGAGAAAACGCAACATGCCTAAACTTGCACCTGCAAGATTACACTGATTTGCCAGAATAATTTATCAGTATATACATAAATACACTCATATATATTTGGGATTGCTCAAGAGAAACCCTAGGGTTTGCTTCTTGAGAAAACAAACAGGAGAAAAGGAACCACAGGACTGATGAAGAGCAGTATGTTTAATTCAAGGAAGGGAAACTCCAGCAGTGCTATCATCAGGTAGACAATCAGTTTCATGGGAGAAATTTGTTCCAGTGAATAATTTTGGTTTAGATCTCATTCTGGACATAATAGCTGTCTAGTACCATGCATTACTCTTGTCAAAATCAGATCATAAGAGCATTTATTTGAGAAAGGTATTTAAGTGTGCTTAACACTTAGGTAAGTTTAAGCACTGTCCTGAATCAGGATGAAAAATAACCTCTATCCCCTTTTGTGAAACTTTAACACTTTTTCACTGTTCTCTTCTGTTGTTATTATTCTCATTATAATTGTGCAGCACTGGATCACCTAATATCACTGACATTTGTATTCCAGTGACAAAAACTTTACTTAGAAAATGCCACATGCCAGCTGCCTTCAAAAGATTTCAGGCTCAAAATACATTTTGACAAATTCCAAGCAGGGGTTCAGCCCTCACAAGTACACTAGTGAGCTGAATTCACAGAAGACAAAAATAACTCAGCCAGATTCCGGAGTCTCCAGCATTTTCAATGTTTGAGCTAAACAGTTTGATATGGAGAAATAAACAGTGGGGCAAAGAGAGAGAACTGGAAACTTTTCTCAGTCAAATGAATTCTCCATTATCCTGGAGATTTCTATAAGAGACGGTTGCTCTATTAAATACATTAAAATCCATCTATCTTTCCACGTAACATTGTCACAGTACTTAAAGGGTTCTGTTATCTCCATTTTCTAGGTGAAACAAGAAACACAGAGGGTCTAAGTGACCTCAAGTTAGGCTGAAAACCTGAGCCATGTGTAGGAACTGAATCTCTCCAGTCCCAGTCAAACCCTTTAGACATGAGATGCTCTTTCTTCAGCTGGTAGCAGGGCTATCAAACACTGCTAATACCCACTGGCCATGTCTCCATTAGCAAATGAAATGAGAGGTGGATTCCTCCATGGCTTCAAGGCCAGCTGACACTGCACGGTTCTGAGCTGCACAGCCAAGTTCTTGTACCCAAAATGGGGAATTCATGTTCAAGCTCTTTGCCAAGAGCACTAACTCCCAGCCTATGTACACTCCAGTGTTGCTGGGGAGAACACTCCTTAGCGCCGGCCAAAATTCTGACAAAACCTGTGCTAACAAAGTAACAGCAAACACGATTCCAAAGCAGAGTCTGGGGCTATTCCCTGACCATCTCTGGCCTGCTCATACTCGTGTAGTCTTGTTTTCCAGATATCAATTGTTTGGAGGCTTTGTCTGTTGAGAACACAGAGTTGTAAGGCCCCTGCCAACGAAGTTGAACTGCAAGCATTTCCTTTTGCTTTCCAAAGGTTCCTATTACTCAGTGAATTCTCAGTATTTTCATGGTTTGCATCAAATCTTTACCCAGTTGTAATGCTCAGAAAATGAGATACATCTTGAAGTTGCATGCCCAAATGCAACTTCAGGCGTAAGATATGGCACTAAAACTCTATTCTTGTCTCTTCTGCCTGCAGTTGGAAAGTTTGGAAACACAAAAATCAATGTCCTATTGTTCAGAGATTTCTTTTTCCATGTTTCTTTGTGCACTGGAGGGAGAATATTCATTTCTCTCTTGTTTGAAATGCATTATTTAGTTATTATTCATTTACTAGCCTAAGACAAAGCTAAAGTATGACATTAGTGCTCTAAAGTGCTATTGATTACCAGTACAAAATGAAAATATATAATTGATGAAAACGTCAGGATCCTATGGAGACTTACAGTTCAAAAGGTTAAAAGGAAATGCTGATCTCTTGAAAAAATTGATCTACATGCAGCCAAGCTAAGCTGAGTCTCTAAGCAAGCTGGGAGAGACAAGACAGAGCAGCTTGTTTGTTTTTCATCTGTAGTAAAAATACAATGGCTGTAATTTGAAAAGAGCAAGTGCCACATTTGTGTAAAGTCGTCTGTTTATTCTTCAGTTCATTGCTTGCAATACAGCTTTCTCTTTTGCAAATAAACTGTCTCATCTCGGTTCCTCACTCCCAGGATTGTTGGGGCTGTGGCAAGCCTGGAAGCTGCATTGCAGTCCTACTGAAGGAAGGTGACAGGCTTTGCAGCTGGGTTTGCCCTGTTACCACTTGGTAAGTAACGTTCTCAAACCTCAGAGGCAGAGATATGTCTATCAGTGCACCTAGAAGGATATTGCTACAAAGAGAATTTTGGCAAGGAAGAGTGCTGGGGGTGGGGGGAAAACAGAAAACACTTTCCTCTCTTGGAAGGAGATGGATGCCTGGTAGTTACCAGGTACTGCTGCTCCTTGCCATGGAGATTTATACATTCAAATTTTGTCCCACCTTTCCTCAGAAGTCCACAGTCTGCCCCAGGAGCAAAACACTCAAGGCTAGATTAAATCATCCTTCCCTTTACTACTGAGTGTCTCCAAAATTAGTAACTTCCCTTCTTCTCTGCTGTGATTGTGATACCAGCTGGTTTGTGTAGGAAAATTAGGGATGTTTTGGTGACTTCTCAGGTTTTACCCACAACCAAGAGCCACAGATGAATAGGGTTTGCTTTCTCTTATCAACCAGAAGTAACTGGGAAAGGGTAAGAGAAGGACGAAGCCCATCATGTGAAAGTAGTATTTTAGTCTCTCACAAAAAAAAAAGATGACATAGGGTGGAAAGTTGTCTCAGCTAATTCTCTAGTCCATTGCTAAGATGGTTGTCTACTAAACATTCAGTCACTGAAGGAGAACCTGCTCTTCAAAGGGACTCCCTTCCTCTTCATCCCAGGGAAAGAGGATGAAATATAAATGCAAAAATATATTTTCATCTCTATCCCTTCAGCTGTCTCAGCAAAAGGCACACCTAGCATCTGTCATTTAATCAATGAAACCCAACAAAGCACAGAGAAGAATATATTTGTCTGTATTTATTTCCTTTTGGAAAGTAAGAACATAAGAATATCTGTGTCAGGAAAGATGAAAGGTCCATCCATCTTGGAATGCTCTCTGATGTGGTCAGTATCAAAAGTGTCCAAAATATATTAGGATAAACAGGAAACAGCAGTTCCCCAGAGCTTTCTGCAGCCTGAGCCTACAGAATTTCTTAAACTCAAGGTCATTTATTTGTGTTCCATAATCCAGAATGGATGTTTCATCCAAAAATTTTTCTATTATGTGTTTTACAACCATCTAACTTTTCTCACCCATAATCCCCTTGGAAAAGGGTCCTGCAGTTTAATTGTATGTTAGGTAAAAAACTAAGTCTACGGCAATTATACAGTGAGAAACTCAGTAATTGCTCCCTTTTCAAAACTGCATTGCTTGCCATCATATCCCCATTCAGACACCTCTGGTTCAGGATGAAGAGTGTTAGTCTATTCAACCTCTCCATGTACTGAAAGTATTACATACCTTTGATCATTTCCACAGCCCTTCTTTGGGTTTGCTACAGGCTTTTTTGAGATGGGTTGATCAGAACTAAATACAATAGCAGAAAGGAGCTCAACATGAATTCACACAGGGGCATAATCATATGAGATATTCTGAAGCTTCCTAGAGTTGGAAAATCAGCATCCCAAGAGTCTAGTAAGCTATTTATGTTCCCAACACAACTCCAAGATAATGGAGCAACATGACCCCCAATTCTGCTGACGAAAATGGAAGCCTGGTGAACCAAATGTACCGATCAATAACTTACCACTCATTTCATCAGCAGTGTATTTGTTTAAACAGAGAGAGTTACGTGCCTAAAGACATTGGTAAATTTAAACCTGAGAGACAAATTTGCTCGAGGTCAGAGTGGCAGCCTGTGATGGATAAAGGAATTGAAAGCAGGCCTCCCATATCTCACATTAACGCCATAATCACTCACCCTCTCTCATCCTCTGTGCCCGTTACTGACATTTAACATTTTCTACCCATTGTATTTATCTGTCATCTCTGAAATCCTTATGCATTTCTAGACAGAATATAACAAAACTTTCTAACTTTTAAAATCAAAAGGCTATGTAATGAAGAGGGCTTAAATATTCCTAAACTGAGATTTAGGTTAAAAGGAATGTAGAGATTATGAGCTGCCTGCATATTCATTTTGCTGCATTCTTCACTACTTTGGAAAAAAGGGGAAAAAAGACATAATGTTTACTAGCTCTAACACTGCTGCTATTGCCAACTGAAAGCACTTAAATTCCCTTCCTACAGCTGCCCCTGCTGCAGACTTCTGAAACAAAGAAAACTGAAATAAAAGAGCAAAGAGCATAACGGCTACCAAGTTGCTGCTTTAAAGTTTAGCTCTGTATTTAAAGGTTGAAAGGTTTGAAAATGTGCCATTAAAATATACCACAGGCATCCACTTGGGTAGAGTTCAGCTTGCACACTCTCCCTTCTATTGACAGCAACGATCCAGAGTCAGGTTTTTTCAATCAGGTTAGGAATTCACTGTTCAATTTACCAGGTTTGCTTTTGGCCTGAAAGAGGGCATATAAATTAAAAGCATACCCCAATAAGACACAAGCTTTGATGTCTAATAGGGTTCTGTGAATTCATTATTTTAATATTTTAGATTTATAATCAGAAGGCTAACCATTTTGCTCCGCTCTACGTAATACGTTTTTCATGGTCCCTTTCCCAGCTCTCTCTGACAAATGTTGTACTCAGATCACATTCATTAATACTGAGGATGTTTTTCAAGCCCTAGGGTACTAAGATCAGGGAAGATTTGAAACAGCAACTTTCCTAGGTATTAAAAATATAGTTCAAAAGAAGTTTAGGGACCTTTGCATCGCTTGAAATATTTATCTTTAATAATGTATCAGCATAAATCTGCTGAAGAAATTACTTTGAAAGGTGTATAATATCTAGTAATGGAGAAATTGGGGAAAAAAGGCTAAAGAAAAGGGAAAGAACTAGTTTAGAAGAAACTCCTCAAGATGAGACTTGATACAGGACATTCATAGGTTCAATTTTTTGAAAAAATTGCTGTCACAACTTAAAAGTTGTTCATCCTCTACTGTCTGCTTGTACAGTAGAGCACTGAAGCATCACAACATTCCCTTTTGAGCAAAGCAATGAAAACAGTCCCTCAGATTTTTCTAAACATAAAAAGCTGGTCCTCCTTTTGACCAACCAGTCTACATAGGTAGGATAAATACAATAGCATGGTCTACCTGCTTTTCCGCTCCCTTGACATGAAATGGTCAGAAAAGTAGCTCAGATGGGTAGCTATCATGAGTTTACATTTGCTTTGCTTTGATGAAGCAATAAAAATCAGTGGGATGATATCAGCATCTGCAATTCAAGACAATCATCGGGGTCACAACCTGTCCCCAGCAAAGTATGGAAATGTCACTTTAGTTCTTTCATGTTAAATCCATCATGCTCTCAGTTGTAGCTAGGTCAGCAGTTACAGGACAATCATCTTTTCAATTGCTCTGCAATGTTTTTGTTTTTCAACTGCTCTGTAGAATTAATTAGACATGGAACTGCAGAATTAATCCTCAATTCAATTTTTTTTTTTTTTTTGGAGTATTTGCCTCACAAAAACCTTTTGTACTTCACTTTATTTTTGAAGAAGACTTAACATGCAGAATTTACCCTTCTGGTATTTTCACTGTATAGTAGTTGAGCAGTGACTGAAAGCAACTCCATATATATGGAGCTTTTCATCTTCCTGAATCTCCTTTGCTCATATTACTATAAGATAAGGTACTCCTACTTCTCTTCAAAATTTTTAGATTTGCACTGCATCACTTAGGATTATCCTTAATTAAAGAGGAAAAAAACACCAGGTGAAATGTTTTTATATATTATGGCTACTTTTCCTTCTGGCATCTGTCATATAGGGGGAGCAGAAAGAGAGAAGCAGGTTTGAGACCAAATCACTGATGGCTTTAGAAAGTTAAACTATCAACAAGAACTTTCACTGAAGAACCTCTCATATTATAGCATCAGTTTCTGATGGACTCATTGTCTTTGTGAGGTTCTGATCAAGAGATCCAAACTCATTACAGGTAATTGATATCTGGAACTATACATGTCCCCATTTTCCTAGGTCATGACTTATATACTCATATTTGGTCATTTTATGAATGTACATTTTCAAGTGAACAGTGTTAATGAGGTGACAAAGCTCCAACTGAAGTTACAGAATTACAGAATGGTTTGGATTAGTAGAGACCTTGACAGATCATCCAATCCAAACTCCCTGACATACGCAAGAGCACCTTTTAGTGGTTCAGGTTGCTGAGAGCCTTGACCAGGCTCACCTTGAACACTTTCAGGGAGGAGACATCCACAACTACCCAGGGAAATCTACTTCAGTGAAACACTCTCACTTAAATTTTCTTCCTTATATCCAGTTTAAATCTTCCCTCTTTCAGTTTCATACCATTATCCCTTGTCATGTCACCAGAGGCCTTCATAAAAAAGTTTCTCCCTGTCTTTTTCTTAAGTCCCATCAAGTACTAAAAATTCTCCCCAGCAAGGTCGCTCCAGAGCCTTCTCTTTTCCACGCTGGACAACCCCAACTGACTAAGTATGTCTTCAGACCAGAGGATCCAACACTAAAACTTTTCATAGCCCTCATCTGGGTCTGCTTTAATAGGTCCCTGTGTATATGTAAATATGTTTTTTAGATATTTTAAAACAAATCAAATGAAATGCAATTGAAAAAAAAAACTCAAAAAAACAGAAAATTGGGAGTTTTAGGGATGTTTTAGTTTTTAGTGTCTTCAAAAAATAGGCCATGAGGAAATGAGCTGCATTGCAAAGGACCAAAATATGCCAAAACTAAGCTCACCAATGTTGCAAAAGCAGGGGAAAAATTCAAGGAGGAAGACAAAACTTAGAGGGGAAAATATGAGGGACATGGCATGGATATTTAAAAAAAAAAAAGAAAAAAATATTTCCTTAAGTCAAAGCCATCAAAAGGCATGGTATGCCATCAAGGGCAGGGACATGCACCAAAGATAGTTTAAAAAAAAAAAAAATTTGGGAAATTTAGTGACTATAAGAAAATGAGCCTGGATTATATCACATGCAGTGCAAAGGACCAAAATATGCCAAAAGTAAACTCACAGATGTTTCCAAAGCAGAGGAAAAAGTCAAGAAGGAAGACAAAACTTGGAGGGGAAGATATGACGGACATGGCATGAATACTGGAAAAAAAAAAAAATCTTTCCCAAAGACATCAAAATACAGGCAGGCCATACGCCATCAAGGGCACACACATGCAGCAAAGTTCCCAAAATTATTCCCCACTGAAGGCCAAAACAGAAAAGAAGGACTTACAAACACCCTGGAATGGAGATACCAACCAAGGAATTGGAGGAGAAAAAAAGAAAATTTGGGAAATTTCATGATTACAATAAAATGGCCCAGGATTATATCAGGTGCAGTGCAAAGGACCAAAACATGCCAAAACTAAGCTCACAGATGTTGCAAAAGCAGGGGGAAAAGTCAAGGAGGAAGACAAAACTTGGAGAGGAAGATATGAGGGACACGGCATGGATACTTAAAAAAAAAAAAAAAGGAAAAAATCTTTCCCTAAGTCAAAGCCATGCAAAGGCATGGCATGCCATCAAGGGCAGGGGCATGCACCAAAGATTCCTCTATTGGTCCCCACTGAAATCGCAAGATTCCTTTTCCCTTCCCGAAAGGAAATTTCTGGCTGGAATTATTAAAACAGTATGAATAACATTATTAGAGTGGATTAAAGCTCCATCTGCTGCCTAGGACCCTACTTTAGTGTAGCAATATACCAATCAATAGTCCTCCAACAAGTGTTAGTACTCCACTTGGTTCTGATTAACTAATACTAATTGATTTTGCACTTTTAACAAAGAATACATTTAAAGAGAAAATAGTTCACGCCATGAGTACTTGGAGGATGCCATTAAAGGCATCCATATTCTTCTCCCTAGGCAGCTTATTTTTTAATTTTTGGAAATTATTCCCCAAAGGCAGTAATCAGGGTTCAAAAAGATGGGATGACAAACCCTAAGGGTATGACATACACCTTTCTTTTAAAAATAACAACTAGGCAGTTGAGCAAAATTACACTCAAAGAGATATACTTAAGAAAGGTAACAGTTATAAGAAATTAATTATTTTCATCAGCATGAACAGAAATCAAAATCTGAGAGGTTTTAAGGAGCAATTTTTTTGTGGCTTTGAACTTCATTAAGGAGAAGGATAATCAACAATGGAAATTTTAAATCATATTCCCCAAGAAATTAACAATATATCATCCAGGGCCAGGTCATACATAACTTTTTAATGAATTTCAGTTGTGAAACTGGAGAATAAAGTACAGAAGTATGTCCCCTTCTGCTTTCTGAAAGTTTTATTACTTTCCAGCAGAGTGATAAAAGACAAATATCAGACCAAGCTTTGTAAGGAGCCACAGAGGCAATTTGGGAAATTACAGACTAATGAGTCTGATTAACATACCAGAAAATTCATTTGCCTCCTAATTAGCATAAAATATAATAGAAGCTAGAACAGGTGAGCATATGAATAACTGCAACATGCTGGGGCAGAATCAACATCATTTATATAATTCAAGAGAAAGAGATTTAAAGGACATAGTGAGAAAACAGTGTTTCAGTTGGTATAATGCAGCATGCATTCAAAATAGAAGAAAACCCAAACATGGACTTTAAATGAGGTCCTTCAGCAGCAGTTACAAAGACAAATTAAGGTGGCACAATGTAAGAGAGAAGACCTTTCAGGGATTAATAATAGTTTGGAGGACAGGAAACAACAGGTTGGAACAAATTATTCATTCTCAGAAGGTAGGGAATTTGCCAGCACAAGTACCTCAAAAATCAATGCTGGGACCAATGTGGTTCAATAAACTAATGAATGAAAGTAAAAGAATAGTGAGGTCTGACCAACTCTGACATTGGCCTTCTTGGCTCTCCATGGCAAATTCAAGAATAATAAACCTGGAACAGGAAGTAGAAGGTCTTGGGTCTTGAAGCAGATGGCAAGTCGCTTATAAGTGATGGAAACAGAGTTAGTAGAATGAAACAAAGCAAGAGAAAAGGATGAACAGGACTGGAAGCATTACCAGTCCATCCCCTGTCTCAAGAATGGGTTTTTTCTAATATGTTAGATCATCCTTAACAGATGTGGTGGGAAAGCCTCCAAAGACATAGTTTCTGCAGCATTAGGAAAGCACACAGCTCAGCTGATTCAGATTCCCTTCTGTCCCTTCCCTTAGGAACTTAAATCTAACATTAGCCTTTCTTGCTGCAGTTCAAACCTATTGAACCACACCATGAATGCAGAGAACAGTTACTCACAGAAGACTTTCCCATCTTACAGGTTTATTGTCATAATCTCACATTTATCATGCAATGAGGTACTCTAGACCAGTTCATACTCATGGTTCTCCAGTGTGTCCAAGCAGAGCAAAAACATTATGTCACACAACTTGCAAACTTCCTTCAGCTTATAGTTCTCACTGTAAAGTTTGTCCTTGTGTAACAGCAAGACATTGTTGACTCTTGTTCAGGTTGTTATCACTATATTCACAGACTCTTTCCTGAAGGACTGTTGCTTAATCACTTGTTTCCCGTCCCGTATTTGTGTAGGCGATTATCACTGCCTAACTGAATATCCCTATTGATTTACAGGTTTTTATTAGAAACTATTTCATCATTTCACTGAGATAATTTTGAATTCCAACTTTGTTCTCCAGAGGATTTGCAGTGCCTCCTAGCTTTGTGATAATGCCAAGTTCAGAACATTGGTAAAGTTCAGAAACACTGACCAGAAAGGTCCCAAAGCATTCTGGCTAGAGCTCTGTTTCTATTTAGACAATAATCACAAAGAGTTAGTGTATAGATGTGGCTATCAACCAATTTCATTACCTCCCTTCTGAACTTTTGTGAAGACCATGTTTATCTAAAGAAGAGATGCATTTCTTGCTTCTGTCCTATCCACGTGGATTGTTATCACACAAAGATACTGAATTTCTTTACTAACTTTTTTACCTCTCAAGTCTCTTTTGTTGTTAAACACCTTTTTATCTTCAAGGTGAATGCAGTACAGGTTTGTTCATACGTTGTTCCAGAATTTTGCTGAACTTAACTGAAGGCCTATTTTTCCCTTTTATAAATATAAAAAGGAAAAATTTCTAGTTTTTTAGTGATTCTTTGTTGTTCTTTTCGGTGCTATGGTTATCAACCATATAATAAACATAAGCATTGGTATTTTCAAGTTCTTTAAATATCCCTTGGTGATGTTAGTCAGTTCTATTCACCTGAAGACACCTAACATTTCTAAGACTTAAATTTCTTTCCCGTTTTAGACTTGAATTATACCTCTTTTTCAATTGGTACGAGTTATGCTGTAATTTCCTCCAAGCAGTTTACAAAGACAGATGCAAAAAGGACAACACAACCCTCTAATTCTTCTTGCCCTCTTCTTGTAGCAGTTTTACTGCATAGGAGAAAAAGAAACTTATTACATTGGTATTTCCCTTACTAATTACATATACATGGAATGATGGCCTATTACTCCTAATGTCTTCTGCCAGGTGTATCCTATTCTGAGCCATGGCCCATTTTTTGCCTCACTGTATTCTGTTTCAGTCATCTTTCAATGCTGAATCTGACTCAGAAGTTGTGTGTGTGTGTGCGCACGTTAGAGATCATCAGCGACCTCATCATCTAACAGAGGTGGCTTCTGAAATGCTTCCTCTTGTGCTGTGTCACAGCTGCTTTTTCTGTCCATGTCCTCATTACCATCTCTTCAAACACACCACTCTGCGTTTAAGGGGTTTTTTTCTTAAAAATATCTGTTGTCTTGTTCATCTCCTTCCTTCCCTTCCTATATTAATGCTACCATTTTTGTGGTGGTTTAAGCCACACTCCAGTTTCCCATGTCTCAAACTGTAGTTTTGTTTCTGTTAATCACTTCTTCCATTGCTTTTACCATTTTTCTAAATCAAAAGTTTGTTGCTTCCATGTATGACAAACCTTATCAGCCATTGCTTGAAATTACAGTAGGAGTCAACTCAGACACATGGGCAAATTTAATGGGATGGTAAACAATATTTCCAGGGAGGTCATGGCCCAGAGATCTATTGGAATGCTCCTAAAGTGTTAAAAAGCATATGAAAAAGTATACTCCAGAAAACACCTTCTGCCCTGCCCCTTTACACAATTCCACCACATGCCCCTCTCAAATACCTCTCTGGGGAGAGAAAGGAAGTCCCCCTCTTGATATCAAGAATTAATTACTAGTTAAGGGCTATAAAATTAATAATATGAATAAATTTTCAATTTTCATATTTTAGGAAAGTAGCCAACAATGGTTTACTGTGTGAGCTAATGCTCCTCAGCACATTCATGAATGGGTTACTTAAGTTTTCTGATTATTCAAAATCACTCACTTGTGAACTGACTGTGAAGGGCTGCAGGAGATACCTGTTTCAAAGTGAAGAGGTAATAACACACCAAATGAAATCCCCTGTCAGTAAATACAAAGCAAAGAACAAGAAAGGGAAATAACCACACAATGTAGATACACCAATGCATTCCAAATTAACTATTATCAATTATAAAAAGATCTTGCACTCATCTCAAAAAAATTTCATGTTCAGCAGCAGACTTAAAATAAAAAGGACCAACAGGAGAGGAAAAATAAAAATGAACAAAACAGGCAGCATAATTACATAACTCTGTTACATAGTGTACGCTCTACTGTACCTCATCCCCCCAGAATTAAGGACAACAATTGTTCTTATCATATCTTCATAATCATATCTTATAACCCAGTAACTAGGGACAACTTAATACCAAAAAAAGAAGGTTTAGAGCATCTGAAAATTAAGAACTGTCTACATAAATTCTATAATGGAATTGGAGGTTTGTTATGGAACAAACTGCACCATTCACAGAAGTCTCCATCAAGATGATTGCAACAATACAAACCCACCTTTGACTCAAGGAACCTTTAAATTCTCAAGTGCCGCCTGAAGTGAATTTATACATCGTTTGTCTAACATTTTTTCCCTCACCATTCACACTATAAAGGTGGAATAATAGGTAGAGGGTATCCAATGCAGTGCAACTGCTTTTAAATAACTGGAAATATATGCTATTACCCTGTTCCTAATTTTAGTACTGTAGATTGGCAGTATAGCGCATTTTACTTCACAAGCAAAATAGGAGGTTCTGCTGAGCTGGAAGAGTTCTTTTTTATGACTGCACCATGAGTGAGTTTTCATAGAAATTAAGTTCTTCCAAAAAAAATAAAAACAGAATAAAAAAAAAACCACCAAAAAAAAAAAACAATAAGGAAGAAAAAGAAAATAAGAAGAAAATGAAGACACAAAGAGGGGGATGGGATATGAAGGAACCAGTAAGGAAATGTAAGACTGTATGAGAAAAACCTGGGGCAATTGGCACCAAAAGGGTGAAAGTCAAGTCTATCTCCTGCACAGTTATCATGATCTAATGCAGGCAAAAATTAAGGTGATGGAATTAGAGTGGCAGGAGCTGGAGATGGAGCCCGTGAGGCGAGGACAGAAGAAAGACAAGGAAGGAGGGTGGATACAAGCAATGGGGCGACAGTCACAGCTGAGTGGCAGGGGAACCATTACAGCTAGCACTGTATACACATAATAAGATATACCTATTGCTACCTTGCTGGATTTATACAAATATTGCAGAAACATGAGGCTCCCAGTGGAAGAAAAAGTGCTACATTGCCATCTAGAGCAGAAAAAAGGAAAGTATAGGAAAATTTTGTATGAACACAGCTGCTTTGGAATGTTAAAAAAACATCCAGTTAAAACAGAGAACTGTTCAAAACTTCTTCAACCAGGAAATCCTCAGAAGCAGCAAGGATGCTTTTTTTCAAAACCTCACATGAAGGGGAACCCCCAGCCACAACAGGACTGGCAGATGAGCCTCAAATTATTAGGCCAGAGAGAAAAAGAGCTACAGGAAGAAAATGTTTGATTTGTCAAGACAAATCTCACTAGTTACCTTTCTAAAAGTACAAGAAGCTTTGCAAAGAAGACCGACCCACTGAGGATTTTGCTGTTTTTTAAACTAATCCGAATAAATCAGTTTGGGTCTAACAGAATATAATAAAAGAGTATTCAATTTCTAAATCAATTTTCATGCCCTTGATATATTTGCATTTTCTCTGCAGCAACATAAATTCAAGCCTGTAAGTTCTTATTATTAATATAAACAAAGATAAATATTATTTCACTCTGAAATAGCTATAAGAAAAAAAAAATGTTAAATAAATGGATAAGGAAAGCCTTTCAAGGTATTCTTAACAAGCTCAACAGCTTCACAAATTAACTTCCCACCTAGTAAATTTTAAGAGATGTACAAAATCCAAACTAGAACAATGTGTGAACCCACAGCCAGCCAAATTGTGCCTTGAATTGCACTACCACTGGCTGAAGCCTTATACCTGTGTCAGAAATGCAACTGTTGGAATGAAGAGAGTTTTACTCATCTTATCTGTTTGTGAGATCCTAAAATCAGCAAAGCACACATTTAGTGATAGGAGAATTAGTAGCAGGGTGGCAGGCGGGAGAGAAAGGCAGGGAAGTGGTGCTGCCCCTCAGAGCCCTTTCCTTGCCCTGTCACCATGATGCACAACAAAAAAATGCACCACTTGCAGCATGCCACGAAGCACAGCAATACCTTTAGGTCCTTAAAGCATCAATATCCGTGCCAGTCCCTGCAACACTCAATTTACAATCTGACAGGGCACCTGGTAAACTCCGAATCGCTCTGCTGTCTTCCCTGCACAAGCTCCACAAATCTGGTAAGTCACAACAGTCAGAACTGTTTGTTTAGAACAGAGCAAGAGCAAAATTGAATTACTTCCTGTTATTAGAGAAATTTGTCCCAGAGGAAGGTGTTGAAACTGCTGAAGCAAGAAAGTGAGAGAGCATTTTATGGCTCACTGCATTATGAATGGTCTATGAATACACAGACAAAGTACTCTCCAAAGCTACCAGACTCCAAGACATGAGCTTCATGTTTGATTAAAAGATTATAAATGGTCATACACATACTCCAGCTCTGTTCTCAAACAGTTTATGACTCCTTTCCATTTTATAGTACTTGATGGCAAAGTTTGCCTAGTCTAGGCATGCACTGAGGCTCCGAATGTTTACCTTAGTTGATTCTAGCTGACATGTTTGAAAATTATTGCATCTATTTGTTCTGCTAGATGTTTTGTCCTTGCTTATACCCCCTAATTCCTCACTTCTCCTATTATTAGCCCTATGACTAAAGGCTTTAATTTATTCACCATAGAACTTTTACAAATGTTTTCTGTCATTCATTACACATTGTCTCCATTGTCTCCTGGTATCTCTAGGGTGTAGTAACAATCAAATATCTCAAAAGTTACACTATATATTACTCCATATGTCTGCCTTAGACTTTAGCTATTGAACTTCTATGCACTTTAATAAAAGCACACCTTTCCCTACTGAAATTATTCAATCATTAAACTTTAACAGCTGGTGTGAGTCCACATAGCATCAAAGTGCATAATCAGGATTGTTAACAGATACAGACAACTGTAATCAAGACACATCTTAGTACCTCAAAAAATATGAAGAAAAAATTACCAAAATAAGCAAGACAATCCCTGATGCCTTTTTATATCCTTCTGCCTTCAAGTTCCATCTCTGTTTTCCTCCTCTAAGTTTCTTTTATGTTCACACTTTCATCTGCAAGTGGTTTTTTTAGCACCATCCTCATACAAATATACCTTAATTTTGAGAAAGAAATTATATACAAATCAATATAACACTTAATAATTACAGGTTCCCACTGACGTGCCCTCACTTGTGGGCATAAAAGAAAAACATCTATTACATGTATGAGAAAAGTTTCACTGTCTTTCCTCCCTAAAAATTCTCAGAATTCCTGTCAGAATTTCAATGGACTTTGACTTCTTGTAAATTCATTTCTGATACTCTTAAGCAACATTCCCTACAGTTGCTTAAGTTTCTAAATATTCAGATGTTGTCTTAACAACCATCTCTGGTGGATTTTGCTGTCATGACTAGAAGATTCAAAGCATGGACTTCCCTTCCAAAGCCAATACCTCTGCATATTTGCTTTTAAGACCTGCTATCTGAAATTTATATCTGTATAAAATTTCCTTGCTGCAGTAGGGGAATAGCCAGCAGGTATCCTCTGCAAATGTTTTGTAAAGGAAACACTTAAAGGAGAATTAGCTTGTTCAGATTCAACATTGAATGGTATGAAATAAAAAGAACACATAAAAATCTTAATAAACCTAAAATAATTGCTATACATAGTAATGAAGCAATTGGTAAAAGTCAAGAAATCCCAATTCTGACAGCAGGTTCTCTGATGGCAGGATTTTTTTTTTCTGTGACATGTATTGCTAAAATTATTTTAGATCAGTTTTGCATTAACAGGCATTGTCTAGTCCGTGAGAAACACCTGCAGCTCTCCTTCCTTAGCCACCTCTTACAATCTGACAATAATATCAAAGAGCAAATGTTTTGAAAAGGACCTGGAAATGAATGGAAGGCTAATTAAACCATTTTACACTCTAAAGTGAAGATTAAAATACAAGTTTCCTTGTATCCTTATGGATACATATGGACAAATTAGGGAAAAAGGCATCAAAGTAGAATCTACACAGACATTCTACAGTGTGATAGAAAAATCTAAATTGTATATAAAAAGAAATATTAAATTAAAGGCCTACTGATGTTGGGAAAATGCACATAACAGACATAGTACCTTACTGACTTTTTCCCAAGTATCACTGTGATGAACTGCTAAAATTTTTTTGGAAGCAGCCAAAAGTCTGACATCTAAGAGTAGTTTTTGATCTCATTCCCAAGCTCTGGTACTAGAAAACTGCATTAGGAAAGAAGTCTACCTCCTTCAAAATGTAAATGTGCTTTTCTGACTAAGAGACCACCTAGTTATTGTGATGATTGCTTCTAGCTAGCCTGCAAGTAGCAAGCTTCTGGAGGCTAAAAAGAGAGCATGTCATAGCCATAGCTGTCATAATGAGGTGCACCTACTACCTCTTTCTCCTTGCCTCAAACAGTACTCAGTTTCAGAAATCATTCTTTCATAAAAGGATAGCAAGATCATTTCAGTCTATATTCATATCACTAAATGCATACAAATGCATTCTAAAACATTAGTTGCACTCATTACAATCACTTTACCAGCCTGAGCATTTTTATCTACAGTACTGAATTAATATCTGCTTTCCACAATAATTCTTCTGCACCTTCAATAACTGCATTCTGTAGAATTTGTTTAGGTCTTTTCTATTTCAAAAAATTGAATATGGCTCATTGGAAACTAAAATTGGCAGGTTAAGCACCATCTTGTATTTTTATGGTTTGCATGCATGTAATGAGAATGAGATTTATGTCCCTAACCTTGAAATATTCTGAACCAATTATTTACTTAATATTTATGTTAAATTATCTATGATTGCAGCACTGACTATGAAAGCAACCAGAAAATTCTGCAGGTGGCCTGTAAAGCTAATTTTGAAGTTAGCTGTACTAAGCTCATGCAGTGGTCTCACGGAATATTAATGTAGTGCTATAAACTACAGTACCCTCAGGGTGTTCACCTGCCATGGAATTTAATTTACTTCATATCTCATCTAATAGACTGAATCTCATCTATTAGGTAAATATAATGTGAATACGTTTCCTTGTTTCTCTAAGGAGTTTATTGGTAAAACCTGGAGAGGCCTTCCCATAGAATCTTCTACTGCTATAATTAGCTTGAAATTGAGCTATTGTGCCCTTTTCTGTATTAAGCAATATAGAATGTACAGCCTAGGTACAAAATAACACCAAGCCCAGGGCCGATGCAGCAGCTGCATTGCTCACACAACAGGTTTGTGTTTATTCTCTTTATTGCAAAGAGGAAACATTAGAGCGAGCTGTGGGGATTTGAGCCAGCGGCCGCTGTGCCAAGAACTGCAGCAGCCAGGAGAAGCTCTGCCCAGGGACAGCACTGTGCTCTGCCCTTGGGTGCTGAAGTGGCACATTCTCCTGTCTAAGGAGACAGACGTGAGTTTCATGGGATTCTGTGAATGGTTAAGTTGCCTGAAAACAAATCTGGTATTGTCTGCAGCCAGCATGTTGGCACAACTTCAGCAGTGGGAGAGGCTTCAAAGATGCTCTGTCCCTCTGCACTTCTTGCAGTGTCTAGTGCCTGGCTGTAGCAGTGCTGTGCAGGTGGCATTTGCTCCCAGTGCATCCAAAGCATCCTGAAACAGCAGCTTACTGGCAGGTTGATATGCAGCTCACAGAGAGACATTTTCTGGAAAAAACTTCAAGGGGCTTGTAGTGTAGAGAGGAGCAGACTTTCTGATTAGTTCTTCTCATATTAAAAACTATCCTGGTAAGAAGAAGACCATAGCAAATCTTGCTCCTTGTACTCTTTTGTGTATGATCTGCTGCTGCATAACACTGTACACATTTGGTTTGTTATTCTCAGCCTGGGTTCACAACAGGGTTGCTTAACCCAAGTCCACTCCTGGGATTCATTCCTTCCTGCCACTCTGTCGGTCAAATGGACAGACTCATACACACTTTTCAAAAAAAAATCATAAGGGAATATAACCTTAGTGGAATCCCAGAGCAAGCTCATTTACCATTGGTCTGTACTTCTGTGCATAAAGTTCTGTCAGCATAACTCCCAGGGACTGGTCCTTCAGAAAAGCTAGTAGGGGCAGGGAATTTAGGCACCTGACATGGTAAGTTTTCTCTTTCTGTGTATGCCATTTATGAACTCAACTTAGTTGGTATGTCAAACAGTGGAAAAAGACATGCAGGATGCATAAAAGCAGAAAAATGTGTCCCAAAAACAGCTTTAGAGAAGGAGAATGAGAAAAAGATAGAACCCATGGGCAACTTAAAAAATAAAAAGTAGATGTTATAGTTCACTGAATCAAATATGACATTATAGTGCAGAGGAAATTGAATTCATCTGTACTCGATAAGGGTGGCTTCATTATTCACTTGTGTCTTTGCTTAGTTGTGACACGCATGACTGATGAGACCATCCCCATCTCATGAAGATAAATTCAATATCCGTAGTATCATTCTAATATATTCTCTATATATAGAGAATGCATTTAATGGATGGTGGTGGGATAGTATTTTTATCTTCAGACTCATGAAAGGAAGGAGCACAATTTCCTGGAGCTGACACTTAGAGCAAGTTTATATGGCCACCTTTTCACAACTGTGTTGAGGGTGAAAGTGCTGTTATGGGGACAGAGGAGAGAGAGTAGCACAGAGATTAACTTCACTGATTTGTCATCTAAGATCTGAATCCAGAATTAGATCAAAATGGAGCAGAGATTTAGCTATTGTGTCCTCATTTTGATAAGATATTTGTCTATGTATGGGCATACAGTTATCACAATGCAGTCAGTTAGAAGCACCACTGAAATGGCCTGACATTAATCCAGTGCTGCTCACTGCTGTAACTTTCCTCCTCTTTCTCCATTCAAACAGTTTTCCAAAGCAGTGAAATATTTCTCCTTGATGAGGTCTCTGACTCACGCCTCCTCCCTCCTTCAGTAGCATCCTATATTCATACACAGTTATAGCAGACCAGTTTAGAAATATGGAAATCCTGGAAGATGTTGAGCAGAAGTCATCCCAGAAGAAATGCGATTAATAAGTAAAGCATATAGGAGAGGTCAAAGGTAGCTATCATAAATTTAATTTACTACACATCTGTAATTTATCACAACTCTGCCCAGAGTGTTCATATGCCTCTTCATGAGAAAGATTTCTCCTGCTAGATCCAGGGGGAAGAGAGAGAGCTCAGGCCAGCACAGGTTTCTAAAATGCCATTTCTGTTCATGCTGTTGCTAATGCAAGCACACATCCACATGTACATCCAGAACAAATACTGGTACATCTGGCCACTCCAAAACACAGAACTTTCTGTCAGAAAACTTCTGTCTAGATTGGGACAGAGGTCCATTAATTCAGTATTCATACACTTACAACAAGACAAGTGAGAGATTTTACTGACAGGTAGAAGAAATATCGAAGAAGAAAAGTCTCAAATAAGCTGCACACACAGAATTTTCTTTCAAATCCCATCATTTGTCAGCTGGCATATATCCACTGCATAATGATTTATATAACTTCAGCATTGTTCAGTTTGTCAGTGTCTTCATCACAGCCACTTTGAGAGTTCCATACGCAACCATTAAAGTCTGCTTCAGGCTGAAACTTGGCACACAAATGCATGAGGAAGCTAAAGTAAGAAACAGTTACTTTAATTTCTTAGAAAATTATTACACACTGCCTCTCTTCTGGAGTATAGAATATAAATTGCTTTGAGTACCATATGCACAAATTATTAACAGAATAATTAATTATTCTTGTTTGGCCTAAAGTTGTAATTATATAAAGCAGATATTTTGTCATCATCTACATAACAGAACCAGAGTTTGTTAAGCATATTACTCCACCAGACAATCAGTAGCAAAGAGGTGCCATACAAAAATATATGAGTTGTATAGCCAAATGAAATGCAAATTTTAAACTAAGGTTTTCAATAGATAACAAGGAAACAAATGGGGGAAAGTGACGAAGCAAAATAAACAAAAAGAAACTCCCACAAAACAAATACTTTGCTTGTTTTTTCATTTCGGTTTGCAAATGTGTAGTATGGCTGTAGTGATTTGGTTTTATGTACAAAGAGCCCTTTGCTGATCATCTCAGCTACTTTTCACTGCTGTAAGTCCTGATTCACTGAAATAAAGCTGCACATTATTCTCAGATTCCAGGAGAAATGTAGAAAAGCTATTTTTGTAACTAGAACTTAAAGAGCAATGTCTTTTGTAATTCAGTGAAGTCAGGTTAATTTACACCATTTAAAGAACTGCCCCATTAACTCGCTGTGACATTTTCTAGTTGGCTTTAATGAAATTTTACATATAGTTTTTTTCTTCTCATCTTCAATATAGAATTTAATTGATAGGAGAAATAAAACATTATTAGGTAAACTCCTTTCAAAAGGAAGTATCACTTTCCAAGCGATAGCCTGTCCACCTAGTTGACTGCCCATAAAGCCTCTATTCAGACATGCTTATATTGATGTTACACTTTTTATTAAAGATTTTCAAGATACCACAGAATTTTTAAGTCTTATACACAAAAATGTTTGACAGCATAACATAAAAAAATAGATGCAAAATGCTTTTCTTTTTTCTTCACACACACTGAGTTGCAGACTTTTCCTACTGTACAGAACAGACTTCCTCCTGCAGTTCAGACAAAACAAATGTTTAAGCTAAAACCTTAATTCTGAACATAAAAGAGAAAGGTATTAATACACCACAGACCAGAGAAAAATATGTTGTCTCATTAGTGGCACTTTGATCCGATTCTTCTGTATTTTCTCACTTTACAAAAAGTGTGCATTCCAGAGCAGAGGGAGCACGCCCCTGGCCTTCCCACTCCATGCAATTCCAGCTCAGCAGCACTCCACACACGTTCACTCCCCACTCCATGCAATTCCAGCTCAGCAGCACTCCACACACGTTCACTCCCTGCGGGGGGCCGTATGTGGCACGAAGGTCGAAGTCCGGCTAGCTGAGGGCGAAAGGCCGACGCCCCTCTGCAATTCCTGGCCAGCACCCCTCGGCGTCTGATGGCCTCGGGCTGCGCTGGCTGCGGACTGGCTCACACCGCTGGTATTGGCGAGGAACGGAGGTGACCACTTCACCGGGGGTTAAACGTCGGTTTATTGAAGGTGTTGCGAGACCCAACGAGGGTAAACCAGCTGGGAAAGTGGCACCGAATAGGGGGGGGGGGGGGGGAGGTGAAACAGGATTATAAAGGAGGGGGGTGGGTACAGACGGAACCAAGCGGGAAAGGTGAGGGGGATGAAGTTCACAGAACTGACACTCCATGGAAGCCAATAATCAAAAGGTAAGGGAGGTGTCCCGGGACCCCAGCCAACCACCACCTCCAGAGAAACGAACGTTCTGGAAAACCAGGAGGAGTGGGGGGGGGGGGGGGGGGTGATTGACTGAGCCCAGGGAGGAGAAATGATTTACTAAAAAGGGAAAAAGGGGCAGGAGAAATCATATAACTTGGGTGACAGACACAGGGGTAACCATGGTAACCTAACGGACATCAGGGCTGTGGCGGGAAAAACTGGGGGGGACAAAACCATTTTACACATAATAGGGGGAAACAATACATAAATTGGGGGAATAACACAAGAAACTTAACAACACACTACAACAACTCCCCACTCCATGCAATTCCAGCTCAGCAGCACTCCACACACGTTCACTCCCCACTCCATGCAATTCCAGCTCAGCAGCACTCCACACACGCTCACTCCCCACTCCATGCAATTCTAGCTCAGCAGCAATCCACACACGTCCGCTCCCCAGCGCTGCACTGGAAATGCAACCGCGCTAATTACGGCACGAGCGTGTCCTGTGGAACCGATACTAGTTCATTAATTAGAAGATGAACGTAATTGATTATTTCAACAGCAAGGCTAAACACAAGGGTAGTCCCACAGAGAGATCTGTAGGGGGAGATCTGTCCAAGGTGTGCCCTTGACTTCGTTCCTTGTCCCAGGAGATGGCTTTATCAGAACACAGCCTAATGAGATAATAATTACAGATTACTATTAGTGATGGTTAAGTCATTCGTGACCTGTTCCCCTTAGCAAATTGCTCCAGATCTGATGTGTGTTTCAGAGCCGTATTTGCCACTTGCAGCCATCAGCCAGACACTTTGACAGACAATTGACACATGGAGGTACATTGGCTCTCTCTTCTGATGATGTTCTGGTCAGATAATGCTCAGATTCAATCTTACCTTTGCTGTTGATATGTCACAGTGGCTTGATAAGTGTGTGTTATCATTTCTCCCCTGGTGTGGCAACAGAAATCTTTTGAACAAAGGAAGACTGAGCAGTGAGAGTGAGACACCTCTGCTTGTGCCACCATCCTTATCATTGTCACTGAACACAAGGCTTACCTAGAAGGCATGTTGAAGATGAAAATCCCCTTGGGCAACTTGTGAACAGATATGCAAACCCAGCCCTTACATTTTGGCATTTAGATCCTACACATTCTCTCAAATGCTATTCCGTGTTAGCTGAAAAACCCTAATTAGGATCACCAAAGGCCTAATTAGAGCGAAGGCTTAAACCAGTCCATTCATGTTTTAAAAAATGCAGCACTTTTTGTGGAAACATCAAGCCAGCACTGCCAAACTGGAGCAATCACATCCTTCCTTCTCTCTTGCCTTTTCATAGCCTGATTTGAAGGTTATTTCATCTGGCTTAATTCAAACATTGTGCTCAGTCCAGATTGTGGTTGACACAAGACTTGTGCTGGCACTAGAGGCACCAACACCACTGTGGAGGGCAAGGACAATGACAGAGTCTCTTGAGACCTTTCAGGCTAAAGAAGCAGCCAGCTGTCACACTGGAACAGTACCTACACCACCTCTTCTCAGATGGAGGTGCTCACTTTCATGATTATTGCCTGGTGAACCAGCCAGAGTTCATCCAGAAATGCACCAAGAGGGCTGAAGTTACCAGTTAAACCCTGGGCTGTTGTACATTGGTACGAGGGCACTGATCTCCATAAACATATGCTGATGGATGTGTATTGAGGATTCTTTCTTTTACCTTGCCTGAAATGATTAAATCAATACAGATTCTTTGATATGGACACTGTAGACAACAACAATATTAGTCTCAATAAAATGATACTGAGAGGAAAGTCCTTTTCAGTTTCTTTATTTGATTAAAGCGTTTCTGGCTCAATGTCTCCTGCATAGTATCCCATGATGTAACTGAATAACGAGATTGAAACGGAAAGCTGTTCCTAAGTAAGTGAATACTTCACTGGGGCTTTTGTTCTTATTTAGTACAGTTAAACAATTCCTTCCATTCACTGAACACGGATGCCTGAGAAACCTGGAATACCCACTATGGCTGGGCATGGCTATACTCCATAGCCCATCATGTTTGGAAGCATATTTGTAAGACATAAGAATCCAAAATGGTAAAAGTAAGCACTTAGGTCAAATTCTTCTCTTGCTCAGACACACATATTAACTCCAGAATATTTGTATGTGCCACTGGGAAAAAAAAATCTTTGTCTTTTTTTATTGTGTCAAGAAGTCAAAGGAAAGCACTTGACAGCTTGTGTGCTTCTCACTGTTGAACTCTAAATGTCACTACTGGATTTTTTTCTTTCCTATATAGTCTGCTTTGTTCAGAGTAACTGATGATAGCAGTGAAAAAAAACCCAGAACTTCCTCAGTTTTAAACAGAACCCTGTTGAATTAGATTAATATTATATGTTTATTAAATAAACTGACAGCGCAGATGAGTATTAATAATTGGAAACTAAACATTATGAATTAAATCCCTGCTGCAAGTGAAGCCAATAAGAATAGGGTTAGGTCAAATACACCTAAGGGAAGGAATTATTTGATCTAGTGATCAAATGATGGATGCAGATGTTTAAGGATATGGTCCTTATTAAGCTGCTCCTTTAGTCTGCAATGAAATCTAACTTATAACACAGATGAGGCTGACGAGATAATTCGTCTCCTTTTAAGCAAGATGTAAGTTATGTATATGTCACAAAGACAAAAAACAGCTTGCAGTCACAAAGATAAAAAACAGCTTGCACTTTTTCCTTATTTAACTACTATTTCTAAATGTCATGTTTCCAGAGCCTTGCAAATCCACTCAGCAAAGCTGGCTACAACATTTGTTATATGCAATGGGTGATAGATATAATCCTATAATTTCCAATGCAATAATGAGAGGTTTAATTTTCTATTTCTTCCCCCTGTGAGATGGTGTCTGGCTTTGAATTCTCATTTATGTCTGCATGAGTACACAAACCTGATCTACATCATTGTGAAGTCAATACCTGCTCCGACTTCTTTTTTCATTGTTATAGAGCAAAGCCTGACCTGTAATTCAAAGACATAAGAAAAAGTTTATCCCATCAGGAGTCTCCCTCTTCTTTACTTTAAATCTCCTCTGATATGAGGACTCATTGAAGGAGCTGTTAAGAACTGTATCAGTTTGTAAAAGATTGCCTTCCTTCCTTCTCTGTGACACTCCGTGAAAGGTTAACAATAATTTTAAACTTTGTAAACCAGCACATTTGCAAACTTGCTAAAGTAACATGCATTTTTTCCTGAAAGACAGAAAATCCCTATCAAATCTGAGACTAATTCACAAGGGACTTAACACAGAAAGAAGCCAGAGCAGTTCCTCCCCACTGCCAGAGGCTGCTGGGACGTGAGAGCTGGATGATTTCCACCACCAAGGGAGAAGAGGGGGAGGCAAGGCAAAGGGCCAGGAAAACAGTCTTTGTTCTCTCACACAGAAAAGATAGTATGGAGGGCTGCTATTCTCTTTTCTCACTAAGGAGCCTTTCCATCTTCCAGCTACCCGGAAAGAGCTTTCTTCTTTTCCCCTCAATTTTGGGAGCGTGGAGGTAGGTTTGGATAGAGCTGAGAACAGTAACAGCTTATTGTCCAGTATTTTTTGTCCAGAACAAGCTGAAAACCTCAAAAGTTAAATATAAAACACGTTTATCCATCTCTCTTTTTATTGTGCTGAGAAGTGGTTGTAGTCTTTTACAACACAGAGTAAAATGTAATGGCTTATCTTTAATGTTTGTACTCCCTTTGAGTATATCGGCCAACTAGGGCTGTCTATGTTTGTACATGCTTGTGTGTGAATACCAGTGCAAAACTGTCTATTACAATGGTGGAAAGAACAGACCAAAACAATTTTTTTCATCAAATGTAGTTGTACGTGTGGAAAGGTTCTCAAAATATAGTTTTCTAACAGTAATGTCTTATTTTTATTTTTACTTTTTTATTTTTTTTTGGTAGGGGGAACGACAAACGTGAAAGCAAAAAGAGTTTAAAAAGAAAACACATGCACACAAAACTATTTTAGCCACAGGCTGAAGATTTTTGCAGGGAAATATGAACATACGTCTTTTAACTGAGATAAAACATCTCAGCAGTCCCATAAGCAAATGCTTCACTTTGGTTCACTGTTCAATACGATCCTTGTAAGCTGTCACAACACTTCATAAGAACTGTATTTTAGGAGCCAAACACCCCCATTTCCACAAAGCAACATACTTCCTCTGAACTGCTTTTCAACCACAGTTCCCATTTTGTACTGCAAGAAGTCCCTGAAGTAATCTGTGCCGCAGTACAGACAGGGAATGCTGACCCATTGAGGTGAACGAAGTGTGAGCTATTTGCACTTCAAATGGTGGGAAAATCACTGTTGTGCTTTAGAAAAATGCAGTTGAGAAAAAAACTCAAAAATTTAAAACTACAGGTTTTAACATCGAGTTGTCCCAAGATGATACCTCTTGGTTTGGTTAAATAAACCGAGACATTGTAAATCATATTGGAACAACTTGAAATAAATATTTTGTATTTTATTTTCAATCAAGTTTTTTTCATGTTTTAAAAGAAAAAAATACAGTCTTCCAAGAAGAGTAGGGACACATTTTAATAATCTCTACTATTTATGTAGTGGGACAAAATTCGTACCAGTTTATTCTGGTACAAGTTGGGTTTAAACCTAGCGTACAATTGTGAAATTAAATTCTGGGCCATTGAAGTGACACTGTATACTCAGATCATAAACTCCATTCTCAAGTTTAGTACTGTGCCCTGGACTGCCAGTACAGGATGTCATACACTGGCATGTCACATAAGGTCCCTGGGATACCCTACTCCTCCTCCTTCAGCTCTGTGCAGGGCAATGCAGGAAAGACCTTTAAACTCTTTGCTATGCCCTTGCTCATACAAAATTTGCAGGGTTTCCAGTTTATCTGGGGAAGGATTTTCAAGGAAGAAATTTTGATATGCAGTTGAGAAAATCCAAACAGCCCTTTAGGTATGTATGTATGTATGTATGCCAACTATAGTAATAAAAATAAGGATGACTTCTACTTCACAGTTTCCCAGATCTGCATAAGCTTTGTCTGCATACTTTTACATACCCATTTCTCCAAGGTAGTAGAGTAAATATATTTATGCCATTTTATATGTGAGTTTTCCTCTGGTTTGTTAAAGCCACAGAAGCCACAAAGCAAATTTTTGGATTCCTGTTCTCCTTTTCATCATGGGTCAAATGTCTTTTCAAATCCCATAGCTCTTTGTGAGGCAGTTTTGGTATGCTTGGATAAAATCAAGCACAAGTGAAGTAAAACAGCATTTTCCTGAGCATAATAGATACTTGCTTATTCTGGAACAACTCCATATATTATTGAATCCATACTACTACCATAATTAGGTTAAAAAAAGAAAAATAAACCACACAGACCCATGGTTGTAATTATGTTTATCTTTATGTAATATCTTGTCATCAGTACAACTGCTGCCCTGCCATTAAGTTGCTTGGTCCCTGAAAATTTACTGACAGGCACTAGTGAGGGATGTATGCACCAACAAAGTTACTCATCCATGCTCCAGCCCCTCCATCCTCCTTGAATTCTTTCATTATTTCTGTAACATTTTGTTTGCTATTAGGATTACGTGATTTATTTGTTCAGATTGGGAAGTCTCTTCTTGATGAGCTGCTGTGTTCAGTAAACAGCTCCCAACAACAAACAAGGATTTAAATAATCACTGTGTAATCAGTAGGCACCAGCACATTGGATCTCATCTCTTCAAATCCAGGTAGCTGTCTGTCAAATCACGTTTATCACACTAAAAGTTAGATGTTTAACTGCATCAGAAACATTCCACTCACTTCCTAAGGAGTGAATTTACTAGGAAAGAGTACTGGGCTACCTGGGTTTGCATGGATTCTGTTGCAATGGGACAGTCTTGAATTAACGATGAAAGTCCCAAGCAACACAAGGAGTAACAAGACCAGAGTACTGAGCAGCACTGACTGGTTATCCCCAGTCTGGTTTGTGCCTAGGAGGGAGCATTAGAATAACTAAGTGTTAGTCCAACAAAAGTCAGCCCAAATTAGACATCTTTCCAGCAGCGGCAGTCAGTATCTTTTGGGTTTGTCAGCTTATGTGATACCCCACAAGCTCTCAAGAAGCACAAACAATAATGAAAGGAACCTGTGAACTACAAGGTGTATGCACAGGTCAGTGAGTGAGTCCAAACAGTAGATGGTCACAGGCTATTCACCAAGCTCCTTAATGTGAAAGGATTCTTAGTATTTAATCTATAAAGAGGAGGTGAAGAGTAGGTAGAAGGAAAACATGTTAGATGAGATAAAGAAAATCCTAACTATCAATAAAGAAAACATGAGCACTTAAAGTGATCACTCTAGAGCATAGAAAGCGATTTTTAAATTACTTATCTGATTAGTGGGAGCTAATCTGTCAAGTAGAAACAAATTCACATAAATATATCATAAATTAAATATTCTCTTGTCATTGAAGCTACTTTCGATTGTTGGTGGAGATTTTTTTTCATCAGGAGACAGATTATTGCATTGATTTCAGCCTCCAGAGTGCATTCTCTAATTACATAATTTTAATTGTCTGGCATTTTTATTTGTATGAATTTCAAAGGTATTGACATGAGTTAGAAAGAAAATCCAGTCTCAAAGGTGTAAAAGAATCAGCTGCAATCCTGTTAGGCAGTATACTAAAACACAAGATGAAGCATGTGCTTAAGCCCATATATACTCAATAAAGTGTGTAACCTGTGTTTCATCTTGCCCCTAATGGGACTGAAACAAGTGCAAAGCAGCACATGAACCTACACCTCTGTCCTTGGAGCTGCTGAAGGTGTGCACTGCGCTCTACCGAGGCATGCAAGAAGAAAGACTCAGGGATCTCATCTTATTAAAACATTTCAAGAATTTGTTGCTCAGCTGCTGTTTGTTTTCTCTGACAACCAAATGTTACGCAGAGCACTTTTGCCAGCTGCAATCTGATTAGGTATCACCTTTTCCATAACACTGCCAAGCCAGTCAAACTCTGGTATAGAGAGAGCCTAACCTTTTGTAGATCTCATAATAAACGACTCCAAGTTTCGGGAGAAAATCTCTGATAGAGAGACCCTGACTACAGCTTGTAAATCAAAGCACTCAGATAAGATGTGAGAGCCAGATCTCTCAGAGTTGATCATGCTGACAGTTGAGCTTTGAATTCTTACTTTATAAATCACTTCCTTACCAGGCATCTGCAAAATCAGGATTTGTAAGCCAAGGGGAAAAAAAAGAAGACGTGGTTTTGTTTTGGATTTACTGGTATGATTTGTAAATCTGTTCTAGGACTTACAGATCTGATTTAAGATTTGTTAATCCCATTTAGAATATGGAAATTTTTTCTCTGACTTACCATGTACTGAAATGCTTCAGTAAAAACCGAACTAAAAATTACTGATTTAAAAAGATGGTTTATAAATCAAGGGTTTGCAGTTAAGATTTGCTGGCAGGTTCTATAAACTGCACAGTGCATTTATAACTCAGCCTCTTACAATGGCAGATTTATAAATCCAACTTGCAAATTGTCAGACAACTGTTATAGGCTCAATTCTAATCTGAGAAACAACAGATGTGCTTCCCTGTGTTTCAAAATCCCGTCCTTTTCCATTGCCTGCATCCCCTGCGGCCATCTCGCTTGCACCAGGGAGGAGAGAAGGGAAGAAAGAGATCTCCTGCATCACCATCACCCTGCCAGGAAAGGAAGAAAAGGTCTGGGAAGGGAGAAACAGGAGATGAAATGAGGGTTACAGTTCCTGTGTCCTCTTGCACAGCCTTCTGGAGCAGCCTGAGATCCCTCCTGCAATTCTACGTGGTACCTGGGGGCATGAAGAAATCAGGTAATCCTAACTCATTCCCAGGCTGCCAGGCCATAGGCACAGGGAAAAATTTAACTTCATGTACAAAACAGTGGAAAACTGGACCCAGCAGGAGCAAACTAGAGCAAGCTGAGGATTTTTTTTCAACACTCCCAATGATGTCTGCCTGTCTAGTTCAGATTACAATAAAGAACTTCTGGGAGAAACCCTGGCCCTGTGACAGCAAATATCCCATTGATTTCACAAGGGTAGGATTTCACCCTATAAAAAGGGCACTGGCCAGATTCACAGGAATGCTCTGCCTGCCCCACATCACCCTGGTCACAGCAAGCAGCTGCAAACTCACATCTCTGCTGCAGCAGCCACCTCTCCCCAGGGAGGAGAACTGGGAGCCAGGAGCCAGGGCTGTGGCAGCATCCTGAGGCTCCAAGGCACTGCCAGGGCTGTGTCTGCCCTCCCCACAGCCCTGCCCACGAGGAAAGTGCAGAAAGCAGCATTCCTCAGTAATTACAAGAAAATTTACACATGTACTGGGAGTTAGTACTGCTTCCTTTCAGGCAGTTTTACAGTAGCCATCAGATTTTATCCTGAAGCTGAGGGTAATAACAATGAAATAATAGCACTATTAAATAGCACAATTTTTTTTCCTAGAATGATTGTTTTTTATACTGTGTGAAAACTGGTTTTGGTAAGCAATGGCTACTTCTAGATCCTATGCAGGAGGTACTAAAATACATTAATGCCTTCTGACTTTTTCTGAATGTCTGTCTTCTTGGACTTGACACTCAGAAAAAGTCAAAAGCTTTTAAAAGTGACCTAACATATTTTATTGTCTACTATATTTGAAATTCAATTTATTCTCTACTATATTTTGAATTTCAAAGTTTCATCACTGAATTCCTGTTCTCTATTACTGCAATGCTTTTTTTCCCTTGAATTGCTTGTTGCCTTGGATTTCTTACAAAACAAAATAAATACAAAGATGCTAGCAAATATAAATTTCATAATTTCTTCTTTCATACTGGACAGCATTTTAAAGTCAAAGATCTGATCATTGGAAAGCTCAGCAAATATTCATGAGTGTGTATGTGTGTGTGTGTGTGTGTATATATACATACATGGAGCTAAATTTTCAGGTATTTTAAGTACATAGAGGATAAACTGCACATTGAACTGACTTTAAATAATATTATAAGGGGAATTGAAGCAAGCAGTGCAATTAGAAACAGGAAAATTTGCTTCCATAGCTTGGCACCTAACTGAATACTCAATTCCACATGCAAAATAAATCTGAACTAGAGGGTAGAATTGTGAGAAAAATGGTTAGTATTCTATAAAGTGCTAAGTCAGCTCTTTATATACTATACATTTAAAATATATGAAAATCAATGCATGAAAACAGATGTCTTTTTCATTGTGTATTTCAAAGTATAGAGCCTCACTCTCCCCTCATGCATGTCTGACAGACACAGAGACCTACAAAAGTTTGGCCTTTTCCCTCATGTTTAGCCTAAATAAAAAATGGTAAGAAGAATAGATTTGCAAGGAGAAATAATCTGTGGGAGGCCTCTAAAAGTCAGCTAGCACATCAGAGGTGAGGAATTGTAGCTACAGTTGGGGAAACACTATTTGTTTGTTAAAGCAAATAATTGCTTTAACAAACAGATGGTGCAATTTAATAGAAATTGAGGTTTTTCACGTAATTATCTTGCAGGTGATGAATGAAACAGACCTTTACAGACAGCAGCCCAACTGATCTGTTGCAGTGCTGGAACTGCTATTTTCCTTGTTCCTTCTTTTCTCCTCTTCTTTGGGAACAAGAACGGTTCACCCATGTCAACACTCAGACTCAGACTCAACCTAGGGGCTATTTCTAGACTGAAGACAAAAGGCATTTCTTAATGTGCCCTGCAATCCCAGTGCTCTGACTCCACCTCAGGAGACAGAACAAGCCATATCCACTTTCTTGGGTTCCCCTTAAATGGAGAGACACAGGAGGGACAGGGACGTCCCCTGCAACACTACGTGGGGCACAATGGGAACTCTGGAACCCAGGGGAAGGGCCAACAACACAGCCAACAACCACCACAACTGGAGCTCTTCTCTGAGGGTGTAAAGTATCTGTTGCTAAGCTCTCTTGGCAAAATCAAGGAAAATAAAAAGGGGTTTTCTATAGCTGCAATACAAAGAGCACATTGCAAAACCATAAAATCTATAGCATGAGGAGAGGAGTAGGAAGCACAACATTGTGGCTGCAATTGTACAGTTTTATGGAGCAATGAATTTCAGCTCTGCAGAGGACCAAAGACCTAACAGTGAGCATCTTTTATTTAAAGTTTAAGTTGAAGGATTTAGGCCTAAAGTTAAACTGAACATTTTCTAAAATTCTAAGTGTCAAGAGCACCATCTGATCTACTCCAGCATCAGCAGAGGTAAAGGTCAAGGGAGTAGAAATGATAGAGGACAAAAATAGTGGCAAGAGAGAGAAAGCTCCTGGCTTGCATGTGAAGTAAAGACACATACCTACCAGGCTGCTAGCTGAGAAGCAGACCATTAGCCTATGGTCTTCATTTGTCTGCTCTAACAATACCAAGCCCAGAAAGAAAAACAACTCTGCAAGGAACTGAGTACATTCCATACCTGTGCTACCTAACCTTTTTTGCTTTATCAGTCCATTCATTTTTCATTCCATAAAGATGAAGCTAACATGTTCACTACAATTGTTAGGAAAATCTCAGATCATCTAGGAACAGTAGCTACACAGTACAATATGCTGTTTTTATGTAAAAATCCATACATTGAATACATTTGAATACATTTGGGTTCAATTAAATTCAATATTTTTAAAAAAAGGAGAAGTACTAAGGAAAATTTGTAAACAATTTTATATATATATTCCGTCACCAGCAGTGGCAGCAGTAAACATTTTTATTGAAGGTTTCAAAAACTATGAAATGAGGCAAAAGTGTCCTAATAAAGCTTTGATAAGTTTGTCATTTACTCTGTTAACGTTTTTCCAAAGGTCACTTCAACAGACATGATTAGACTACAGCTCCATGGGAGCAGTGGAAATTAGCTTCAAAGTTTGTCTCATTGATGAAGTTCTGAGTATGCTGGTGGAATTGCAATAAGCATATGTACTTAATAATAAGCACATGTGCTGCTTGCCATCTTGAAAGCAAACTATTCAGCTAAATCATCTGATCTATTCCTTTGCAATCCCCTTCCCCCACAACTGGCTGGATAAATCAAAACAGGTCTCCTGGAAGTGTCTGTACTTCAAGTAAGAACTATAAGGACTTGTCCTTCTTCTGGAAAGCACTAACATTGCAAGTTTAAAACACCTGATGCCTTTACCTTTCCACCTATAGGGCCTCACATGGGTTTGAGAGTAAAGATGCCTCACTGTTCATCAACAGTCTAAAGCTGACCAGGGTTTATGGCAAAAAGCTCACTGTCAGCCTGCCAGCTGATATTCACTTTCCTCTTCAGGGCAACACTAAAGCTGGAGCACAGAAATCTAACACAGGTGAAAACACTACCATACAAACCCCAAAGTAGCAGGGGAAAGGCTCTCCCTTAAGCCAGGTGTGGGACTGATCCCAGAATCACAAATTGTATGTGAACTGTGATTCTACCCAAATCTCAAACACTAGTGTAATGAGACCTTTAGCCCAAAAAAGGAAATTCTGGATTCTAGCAAGACTGTCAAAGGCCTTGTTATTTATTCTGTATCATGGTTTAAAACAAATGTCCTGACTTACACAGAAAGGAAAGAGTGCTATCTAATTCAACTTCTACCCATATGATTACAATGCTGTTGCTCTCCTGTGGCTGAAAAACACCTTCAAAGTCAGGTGTGGAAGGCAGATTAATTACTTTGCATGGGACCTCCCAAGGAGTTAAATACTGCTTTCCATCGCTCTTCTCAGATGTGGAAAGGCTGGGAGTACTGCTAGCCCAAAACCATTCAGAGCAGGGATAAAGCAGCAGGTTGGGCTTTGCCTTTGCTGAGGTGATGCACGTACCCCATTCCTCCCCCTGGAATCCCACCCCACAGTGGCCAGCAGTCCTTGGCATGCTGCAGGCAATGCTCCTGGTCCCTCTCCTGGAGCCCCAGTCCAGCCCCAGGATGGTCAAATGTCTGGAAGTGCCATCTGGAGGAAAGGGGAAGGGCCCACAAAGTCAGTCAAAGGGGATTTAACCCAGCACGGCAAGCATGTGCCCTACCACCTCTTGGAATTTCTATCAGCTGAACAACACTGGAACCGGGAGTGGTACCAATATTTGTTCTTTTCGATATTTTTTCCGTCTCTTCTTCTCTTTGTTCTAAGTCCCTCTTCTTGAAGCTTTGAGTAAGGTAAAGTCAGAGGGGCTTGAAGTTTGCTAAGTTGAATGGACTAAGTTAATGCCTTGTGAAGTGCTTTATGTTCGCTGATTGCTGCTCTAAACTTATGCCAAAGCCCTCTGATTTTTAGAAGTTGCCACTAAAGTTCTTTTTGTTGTTTTGACCTCTTGAGAATATCTTGTCTGTATTTCTCCTGTAACTCAGGGTACATAAAATATCCTAAGCTGCTGTCAGAGGCTCGTTGAGCAAGTTTCCTGGGGCCTTGCACCGGGACACCAGAGAAAAATGCTGGAACTCTGGCTCTTGATGAAGCATGACCAAATTTCTATGGCTTCATAGGTTACTCTGTCAACTGAGCCAACCTAGTCCATAATGTGAGTGCTTTTGGTGTATTTCAGTCACAATTGCTGACTTCCCAGCAAAAAATACATTGAAGTTTGACAAGCTTAAAATTTGGCTTTAAACTTTTAGCATTTTACATTAAACTGAGGTGTGCTCAGAGCATAAAGGTAATTGTGGCAGAATGACTTCTCAGGTCATCATCATTTAATTGTGACTACTTGAGCCCCAAGAAGTGATAATTCAAAAGTTTGAAAACACTTCAAAAGTTCCACTTTATTGAAAATTGAGAGAAAATACTTTAACCATTACAGAGAGTAAAATGATAAATGGATCAATCTTTACTAGCAAACAGTAGTAATTAGGTCATACCTCATTTCTTTATTAGAGAAAGGCTTTGGTGTTTAATCATCATTACATAATCATTTAGTCTTCTCCAATCTCTGCCTTTATAGATATTGTAAACCTGGGCCCTGATGTTTCAAATGGTTCTATGCAGGAGGAACCCCATGATCAGCTATTTGAATCAGCTACATGACTCTTGCTTTATACCATATTTTCATTTTACAGTCTGTGTTCATATGATAACACAGATAAAATTCCCTGAAGGATTCTAAGAGAAAAGTTCAAAACTGAAATGTCTTTATATGAAGACACTGCTACAAAAATAAGAGAGTCTGAAATCACTTGTAAGGCACAAGACAAAGCACAGCCCAGGGCATAATACCATCCTGGAGAATGTCCAATCGCCCTCTATTGTCTGAAGACAGATGTGCAATTCACCAGATGGACCATGTGTTTGCTTTAGCACAGATCAGTATTGAAGTGCTCATTTTCTGAAATAAGCCTCTGAAATCCAAAAAGAATGGGAAACATAATGAATGAGTTCTTAGAGAAATAAACAATGTCAAATCCTCTGAGCCTATGGTTTTCCTTCATGACAGACATTGTCTTAAGCCCACTTCCTCTTAAAGGAACCCAGAAGGTTCTTACTGGCTGCTAAAAATGTTAAATCAGCAGCCACTTACAAGGTCAGTAATGATAAAATCAGTAAGACTTACTCTAACAGGAATTTTTCTTTCCCAAGATATTGAAAATTATTTTGCCTTACAGCAATTACTACAGGGAGGAAAATGAGATGTTGCCTCTGTCACCTTCCTTAGTGAGACAAGGCGAGTTCACACTTCACCACCTGACAACAAATAGCTCTCCATGAAACACAGGCTCACCTTCTCTTCAGGGGTGTTGGGCTCTTCTACTTTTCATAAGGAAAAGGAAAAGCAAGTAAAAAGTGTTAAATGTTTCCAAAAACCCAAAGACATTTTAATTGGAATAAAAACAGCCTCAGGGTAGGGTGCCTTTTCTTCAGGCGTTTTAGTGCATGTAAAACAAGTTTCCTTCCTAACCACAGGCAGTAAGACCTAAGGCCAACTCAAAGGTCTAATGACAGCCCCACACTATATTTTAAAAGTAGAAATGCTTAACCATGGTCTTTACCTAAGGGTCCCCACTTGAGGGAATCAGAAAAATAGCCAAAGGAAACTCAGCAGGACTGCTTTAATAAAAACATGAACCTACCCTCCAAACTCTTGTCTCTCTTTCCCACCTTTACCTCTTTTTGTTAAATCTGATGGAATACATTTGGTTGAGCCTCTAAGCCTCCTTCTGCTTGCACAACTAAAAGTGCAAAGCCTCCTGAGCAGCTCTTCAAGCCCTGTAAGCTCTCAGGAGCAGCAGAGTGGTGTAAACTCAGGACTCTACACAGTGAAAATCACCTGCCTGACCCAGCTGCTGAGCAAATGTCATTATTCCTAGGTCATTGCAACTTCTTTTTAATTTCCTCTGCTGCTTGGCTATAGTTGCCCCATTTGTCCTCAGGTAAGGCAGGGAGCAACCTGCTGTTGCAGAAAGGAGAGTTTTTTCTTCCTCCTTTCTGCAGGCACATTCACTCAGCAACATAGTCCTGTGTTCTCAATTTCAGTAGTCCTGGTGCACAATGAACTCTTCCCCTCTCCTTTTTTTTTTTTCCTTTTTTTTTTATGCTTTTGCTAAACCACCTTTGGCCATTCATTGTGTTGAAGGAAGGGGAAACTGATAGCAGTGGTAAACAGGGAATGCAAGAGCAAAACTACCCCTTCTGGCATCTGGAAGTCTGGAAGTTGTTGGAGCAGCACAATTATCTTGTCAAATAACATCCTTGTATGACAAACACTTTCAACTTCATTCTTCCTCATGTTCTATTCACAAGGTGTCAGATAACTATTTGGTAGTTAGAAATTAAAATAAATAGAAAGCCCCACAAGCTCTGTAGACAAGAAACACTAGAAAAGATTGACAATACTAAATAGGAAGTTGTCAGCAGCCACTGAAATGTATAACGTAACATAATGGATCCAAACTCAAAAAATTCTCCTTTCACAGGATGATTTTTCACAAAGTTCCTAGTTTTCTGTTTCCTGCAGCACTGGCTGAAAAAACACTAACCTTTTGAACTCATTCTTCTAGCTGAGCAACAAAGAGAAATGGAGGAGGCAAACAGAGCCCTCACAACAGAGCACAGACAACACGTATCATATGCAACCATATCAATATGCAAGGGAAGATGGTTCCATACCTCCATGAGTTGGACACAGAGGATGTGTCCTGTAATATTATTTCTGGCAGAAAATGCCCATGCAAGCATGATATATATATTTCACATGCACAGAATTGAAAACCAAAACTAAACCAAAGAAACCACAGAGCTTAATTGAGATAATTAGGTACTTTTATGACCCAATACATCCCATCTAAAGTACATGTTGGAAACAGTTCTTGTCCTAAAATTGCCTGGTTTTCTCCATTAGGACAGAGAGATTATCCTGACTAGCTTAGGTGTAGTGGTTTATATCCCAAACACATGGCAGGCAAGGTGCAACAATTATCAAAGGCTGTGACAATATCCTAAGGTAAACATGGTGTGACTTAATCTAGGTTGGAGCTCCATAAGCATACCCAAATACCTTCACTTTAAGCATACCCAAATACCTTCACTTTAAGCATATCCAAATACCTTTACTTTGCATTCCTTAGCTCTAGGTTTCCCTTTCTTATTCACATCCCTCTGATGTGTCCTTTATCACAGGTCCTTATACCCCACACACCCTTCTTTCCCATTTCTCTTCTAGAGATGCCTCCATCTTTGCCATTGGCTTTCACTGTATTAAAGTGTATTTGGGTTGGTTTTGTTGGCCTGTATGCAAGGAAATGTGAGATATTTCTGCTGCAAAGCCCTCTAAACTAAAAATCACTAATCTGTGATGACAGGTGACTAGACTCAGTGACTCAGGCAGTGCCTTCTGTATGAAATCTTTTGTTTCAGGCAGACAGCAGATTTTTTACATGCTACTTTTCACCCTTCTGTTATGGAGGGCCAGTATACACTGTTAAACTGTTAAAGCATTGCAGTATTACCAAAACCATAAAAAATATATTTATACCTAATGTCCTCTGATTGCCTTGTAACTGTAAAAGTAACAAAATGGCATTTAAATTACCACAATGAATGAAATTTGAACAGACATGACTGAGATGTAAATACAGGTGTTGTTCTCTGACAGCTTCTTACTCTGTTGCTATCCTAGTCTCTGCACTACTACCCCAAGCTAAGGGGGTAGTAGTCATAAGCTAAATGGCCATTACAACCTACTCAATATAGGCATTAGTATGTACTCTTTACATGCAGTATATAGAAAACTAGTGGAAGAAATAGGGAGGAAATTACATTTGGTTTTGCATTTAATTGAGTGATTTTCTCTATAATGGCTCTCTGGAGTCCATTCACTTTATCATGGGTTTAATTTACATCAGGAGATAGTCGGAAATCACGCTGTTCCTGAAGGAAGCCCTGGCTGGAATCTCTCACCCTGGCAGCAAGGTGACATTCGATCCGTTCCAAAGGGCATCACGGGAGTGCAGGAACGCTTCCCTGCTTCCAGAGAGCCTCTTCTAATGACCAAACTTCAGAAACATTTGACATACAGCTCTGTGCTTAGGAGCACGTGAATATTTTAAATGCTGTTTATAAGAAGCAAAGCTGTGCTAAAATGCCTATTTGCCCCCTGCTGCTTAGTAATATTAAAGATTAGAGCCAATTGTTTTGTATACTGAAGAGCCTATAATGGTTTCTAGAGAAGAACATGTCAGCAAACTAGATAAGGTTCCTATTAAATTTTTGTTGCTGTGGACTGCTGACTTGGGTCATTATACACTTAAATTGAGTTATTGTCATTGTTATATAATGAAACAGAGAGCTTTTTGCCTCCAGTAATGTAGCATATCTTTTAAAGAATGAGTTCTCCTGACTGATTTATAAAATAGTTCTGTTTGCATTACAGTACCAGGCTGCTGGGTGTTTCAAAGTGATTTAGATGAACTGTCCTAAGAGTTCGTGCATATTTCGAAAGACAAATAACAGAGTCTTGTGTGAACCTGCTTCCAATAATCTTTGAAATTTATTGAGTGACAGAGAAAGAGATTGTAAAATTACAACTCCCCTCTCTCCCATAATCTAAGAATGTTTCATTCCAAAACAAGATACTTAGGGATTTGTGAGGGTTTTTTAATTCCTGATAATCATTTGTTCAGATTTGAAAACAGGACTTCTCCTTTTTAGTTCATTCCACGAAGATTTGTCTTTCAAAGTCTCAGAGTTTTATTCTTTAGAAACAGTTATGTTAACACTTTTAAATTTGAACAAAGAATGTGAACATTGGAAAGATCAGATGGCCATAAAAATTAACTACTTCAAGCTACTTTATTTCAAACTAACTATACTGCTGGGGGACACCATAACCATTCCTTTTCACCATTGTCTTTACTGGAGCCAGGATTTTGCTCTGCACATTTTCCACAGTTTTTTCCCCTTAGATGCATCTAATGGCAGTTCAAGACAGGATGAAAGCATCTAGACATATGCTATTTTACTTAAATTCTTTTAATTCCCCATGCAATGTCTCTGAAGAGCTGTGTATTTTAAGAGAAATTCCACAGGGAGTAGTAAAAGAACCCAAATCAGCAGATGCAGGAATATCTGACTGGAAGAGTTTCATTCCCATAAGTCTTAGACAAGAATATATTCAAGTGATACAGGCTTATGCTAAATGCTTCCTGAGTCTGCAATTTGGCTAAAAAATAGAGAGTCTTTTTGTTTTCTCTCCACTCCCCTCACATATTTCATAGCCTTTCTCTGCAGCTTTTCTGGCTTCAAGGATCTTTAACAAACACAGGTCACTGGGGTTGTGCAGTAATAGTGAAGATCACATCCAGTTACATCTCCTTTTCCCTCCCTCTGTTAGCAGACACATCCTAGAATTGAATTTTCTTTCCATAGCATTGCATCATTTCTATTCCTTGTGTCATTCTTTGATCAAGCTTTCTCTTATCTCTGTTCAAATGCTAAGATTCCAAATCATAGCAGAAAATCTTTATTTGACACTTGTATTTCAGATTTTAAATTCCGTCCTCTTTCTGTGATCACAGTTCTCAAGGTCATCCAATTTTGCCACTGTCATATTATGATCCTCTTCTGCAATGATGATGCCTCCTGGTTTAAACCACCAGCAAAATTCATTTGGGCTCTAAATATTGAGCCTTTACACAGACATAAACTAAAAGATTCTAGGAGATATATTCTAATACTTTCTCCAGAGGAAGTCTAACAATAACATCTCACTACCCTATATTACAAATATAGCTATATTCTTTTTTTAGACAATTTCTCTCCTGACAGTTTGGTGTTTGGTTTTGTTTTTTTTTTTTTATAATTGTCAACTTTATCGAATCAGAAATTAATATACTATTTTATTGCAGCTCTGTTTAGTTAAGTCTACTGTATTTGCCTTGAAAAATAATTCATTATACTAAAGAAGGTGAGAGGATATGCTTGCAGATTTCTACTCTGGTAAAATTTTTTTACATTTTATCCAGCCTTTCAATTGTTTTGATATCCTAATTATTATTTTTCTCAAAATATGTTTTTAACTTTATAATGCCCAGCTAAATGCTATAGGTTTCTCTGATTACTTTTCCCTACAAACAGATTCTATACCCAATACAGAACCACTTTGAAACCAAGAAAACTACTGAAAAAATTGATACTGGATCTGTGGTTCTGTGGGTTCGTTTTTCACAATTCTTCAATAACAATTATTTGTTGCCTTGAAATTATCTTTTCTTTCACTTTGGACATTCCTAGGGTACCTATTAAAGTGAACACTGACACAGATGCATTTCCAACATATTTCCCTCCCTTTCCTGGAGGGACTGAAATTCTAAACTCATTTTCCGTGTTTGACTTATTTACGAGTTTCCTTCACAGACAAGTCTATGAATATCTCACTCTGCTGCTCTCCTTGGCCAAATCCTTTCTTTGGAAGCACTTCTCTCTCATTCAGACTGAGAACTCTGCGGGCTCTCCTTTGTCAGTTCTCTCACTGAGAATGAAAGACAGCAGGGCCATTCAATTCAAAGTAATTTTGTGTTATAGTCTTTTGTCAACCATCTTCATGAAAAATCAAGCTTAAAATAGCATCAGCAATTGCTAGTTCAATGACTACTGGGGAAAAAAATTAAAAGACTGCATTTATAAATAAGGCAGTGATGGACTCCTTCACAGCATTTTTTTTTCTAATTTATCCTGGATAAGTTAGGATTTAGTTAAATTAATACATTTCCGGTGCTATTTAGAATTCTGAAATCAATACCAGATCCACAGGTATAGCCAAATCAAGGTCTGATGGTCCACTGCCAATATTATACCTTTTATCACATTTCTAAAAGTAATTTTGACTTCAAGATAGTTTTATCCACTGTATTTGTTTTTTGTTTGTTTGGGCAAGTGTTGTGTTTATCACAACTTCTGAGTGAAGACAATCTCATTGATTCTGGTCATTTAGACTCTGAATATATCCCTGGTCCAGCCACAGCCATCTCTCTTTCATCTGTGATATTCAACTTAATTCTGTACATTAACAGTTCTAATGTCTCCATGTTTTGGCCCACACTCCTTGCATGGGTATTTCATGTATTTCCTTGTGGCCAGCCTCAATCCAGTACCTACCTATTCAAAGTAACTATTTTTTTGTTTGTTTTTCCCATTTCCTGATATTCATGTAATAAACTTGTAATTATTGTAGCAAAAATAATTCTCATATAAAGATTTTACAGGTATCTCAGCGCTATCATCTCCTGTCATTTAACAGTTAAAAATATTTTTTTTTTCATTTTTGCAAATCAGAATACAAGTATCCTAGTTGTTCAAATAAAATACATCTGCAAAGATTTTTCTATGAATGTGTTCTGAAAATACCTGCCTTTCTTTGATCCATGATTTGATCTCTGTTACTTTGTCATTCTTTGAGCCTCTGTCAGGGATATTGAACAGACAGAATCACAAATGAGTAAAGTTGTAAGGGACCACACTGGGTCATTGGGTTTAACCTCCCCACTCAAGCAGAATCATCCTAGAGCACAATTCCTGGGATTGTGAGGGAGACACCACAAATCTCCAGGAAATCCATGTCACACACACAGTAAAGAAGTTCTTCCTCGTATTCAGGTGGAACTGCCAGTGCATTATCTTCTGCCCTATGTTTCTTGTCCTGCTGTTTGGTACAACATTTCATTGAAGGTCTCTCAAGTCTTCTGGTTTTGATTGTTTTGATCCATTCCTGGGTATGTCCAACTGAATCTGGATATATAATTTATTCTGTAGTGGAAAACAGGCAGTCATTTTTGCCCTACTGTGTGGAGACAGTTCAGCATGGTATGAAGGGCTTAAGCCAGCTTTCTTAAGAGCTTGAACTCTTAGCATTAACCATGTCTGAAGAGTGCACAGAAGACCAATGTGTGAGGGTATTAAATACAGTTTAGAAAATTTGTCTCTTTTTTAATGCCTAGACAGGTGCTGGAGTTTTTTGTTGTTGGGTTTTGCATTGCTTGTGGGGGTTTATTTATGATGGTTGCTGAATACCACAAACTTTTAAAATACTGACATAATCACTGGCATTTGTCTATAATGACAAAAATAAACCTCTCCAATATTCTCACTTTTGTGTAGCTTTATATTTTTCCAGCAAGCATTCTCTTCAGTAAGTCTCACATTATTTAGCATTGCAGATTCTGAGGCATTCCCACCCTATTCATGTGATTAACAGATATAGTAAGTGGATACATCTGTATGTTTTAACATAAACTTCTGGGGTTCCATGAATGTTTTTGAAGTGGAAATGGCAAAATCCTTTGCAAGAGTCAACAAAATAAAGCTCACGTGTAAATTTATATTTATAAAAATATATAAAAGAATCAAAATATGCATCAAGTCTTAGTAATTAGCCTCAATCCATCAATATCCATTGCCAATGACATCTCTATCAAGGGACCCACTTAAATCAAACATCCTTTCTTCTGGCAAAGAATTCTGCAGAACCACCAGCCTTAGGAGCCAACACATCCAGGTTTTACCAGTCCAGAGGCAGAGTGAATGTGACACAGGAGTTCTTCACTGAGAATGAGTTTTCACAAGAGTGCTGAGCTGGTCTAACAGCTTCCTACCACTAAAAATATGGTTCAGCTTTCCCCTTTTTCTCAATCTCAGCTGTGTGTACTTACCACTTCCTTTGTGCTAGCTCCAACAGTTTGATGACTCAATTCAGCTCACTCAGCAAGCAAAAATGGGAGATAATTTTCTGCCTGTTGAATAAGCTGACATGTCTCATCAATGGGTCAGACTGGCTTCAGAGACAGCAAAAGAAAATGTACAGGATCACACAGCCAGAGTGCAATGAGAAAGGAAGGCACAGGCTCTCCTGGGCTGGTAAATTAGCACAACCATCTTCTGAAATGCATATTTCTTGTCATCCACACCTCAGCACTGAAAATGGGACTGATAACATGTGTATTGTCAGATTTATTCCAGGTGTTCTACTCTCCATAAGCCACCTTGTTAAATTCGGGCAGACACCTCAAGAGTTTATCTGAACATAAACAAAACTCTACTGCCTAATCAGTAGCTGAAACACTCACAATGTTCACATCTTTCTTTCCAATAGGATAATCAGATATAAATTTTCCCTTAATAATTTTCTTCTCGCTGGAAACTACAGTCTCTGATGGTATGTGAAGAATTAAACCAGTCCCATAAGATCCTGTATCTTATCTGCAAAGTTCATTAAAAATACTTAAAATATCTGCCTAATATTAGGCATTGTAAGTAGTGTTAGCTCTGGTAGTAGTGGTTTCATTTGTCACAGAGACAGCCCAGGATCACACTTAGCAGCCTAGCAGTGGAGGTATTCGTATTCATAAATAAACATCCTTTTTGAAATGTGTGCCCCACGCAAAAAAATTAACAAAAAAAACCCCAACAACCTAAAAAGTCTAAAAAGTCAGGGAATCTTACTTTAGTGAGTTAATGAAACAGTAATAAGAAAACACACCCTTTTTCCTTATTACATCTATTACACAAAGCATAAAAACTATACATGAGGTCCCTATACCAGAGGCTGTGAGTCATGTGTTCAGTTTTGGGCCACTCACTACCAGAAGGACATTGGGGTGCTGGGGCACGTCCAGAAAGGGGCAACAAAGCTGGTGAAGGGTCTGGAGCACATGTCCTGTGAGGAGAGGCTGAGGGATTTGGGACTGTTTAGCCTGGAAAAAAAGGAGGCGCAGAGAGGACCTTATTTTTCTCTATAACTACCTGAGAGAGGGGAGTACCAAGTAGGACCCAGTCTCTTCTCCCAAGCAGCCAGGGACAGGACAAGAGGAAACAGCCTTAAGTTACCCCAGGGAGGTTTAAGTTGGATAGGAACAAATATTTCCTCCATATTGTTAAACATGGGAACAGGCTGTCCAGGGGAGTGCTGGATCCCTATCCCTGGAAGTATTTTAAAAGGTATGGACGTTGCACTTAGGATGTTGCACATGTTGCATGATTTAGTTGTGGGCTTGAAAGTGCTGGGTTAACAGTTGGACACAAGGATCTGAGAGGTCTTTTCCGACCTAAATCATCCCATTATTCTATTTTATCTGTTGATCCACAGCTCACTGACTGCTGTATCTCATGCTTTTTTTATTAAGAAGCTGGAGGGGAAAGCTGTCCATTAGATTTGTGAGACAAGGTGCTCATTGGGTCAAAGACTTTCTGTGGGGAGTAGAGGTCAGCCCCCAAGCACACTTACCTTTTAGATTCCAGGGTGGAAAAAAGCAAAGACTGGGGATCAGGACAAACAACTGGGGTTAAAATTGAAGACCAGATTTTTATATAGTGTCTGCTGTAACCTGGAAAGACACAAAAACTGAAAGCAGAGCTCAAGGAAAGGGCCTGTCCTTCAAGGAGCAATGGTTAAGAGAAATAGTTGTTTACAAAGCTTTTAATTTCTGTTCTTCTGTAGCAGACTGCAATTATCTCAGTTTCAAACCTAATGTATTCAAAGCTGGTCCAGCAAACAAGGTTTTTGATACTCAATGCCCGTTCACACCCACTGGAGGAGAAAGGTGCAGGCAGCTCCTCCTTGGTGCTTTGGCTTATTGTGCATTCTGTCTCACTTTGATCAGCAGGCTGTGCCCACTGCTAACCACCCTGCCATCTCCACACTGAATCCTGGCAGGCCAACCCTCCTTCTTTAGAGCAGCTTCTGCTCCATCTCACGTCCCCTGGCACAGGACCTGCCTATCAGGAACAGCTCCACCACATTCCCTAAAAACTGTTCCAGCCTTGCCCTGCGCTCCACAGTTAAAACCCTAGCCCCTCTGAGCCAGACAATCTGATATTTCACTCCACCCAGGGGCTAGGCATAGCCTTTATCTCTGCATTAAAGATGCCTTTATTCTTTTTAAATTAAAAACTCTAGAATATTGATTCACATCAAACAAAACTGCATCAGGCATCCTAAGTCTAATATAAAATATTATTCAAAGACTAAAAACTTTTTCATGAATAAGCTTTCTGCACACTTGAGAGCAAAATATGACATACTGAACCCAAAAGTAATATAAATCTTTGAGAAAGACAAATTTCCTAGTCAGCAAAAATTTGCTGAAGTTGTATACTTTTCACAAAGAAATTAAATCACTGAGCTGCTCTGGAATCCTTTATAACTAATAATTAAAAATCTAAAATCTTATTTTCTTCCTGTAATAAATATAGCTAACAATCGAGATAGATGAGAAAAAAGTAGAAAGGTTTGTTGGATGATTTAAGTTGAAGGGGTTACTACATCAATATTTTGTACTCTAAAAAGGGCATGCATCATTAAAAAAGAAGACTTTATAATTAATATGTTTTCATACAACCTACCTTATTTCCCCTGAGATTACTAACCAAACCCTTTTAAAAATCAATTAGTTCAAGCACTTAGCCTAGTACCACTTTAGAATGTAGCAAGACAGATATTAGCTGAATTTAAAAACTACAGCAACTTTATTTTTAATTACTTTCCAAAATGCCAGATTTACATGTTATCAAATACATTTCCATGGCAGAACTGACCACTAAGCATTTTTAGACAGGGCAAGAAAAATTAATTATATTCTTTCTAAAAAATTCACTTAGCATTCAGAACACCTGCATTGTTGTCAGGGATAATAAATGTGATTAAACTTGTATAAATTTCACTACATTAACCAGTACAATAACTCAATAGCTTTGTTGAACTGAGCTGATGCCATACATTGCAACACTGTAGTACCCAAGCATAATGTAGGGGAGTGCTAGGAAAAAAGTATGATTTTCAAAGGGAAGAATTGCAGCCTGCCAAAGACAAATTCACCTTCTTAAGCTGACAATAAAAAGGAAATTTCTGGAACTGAGACATTTTAACAAAAAAATTTTAATCATACATCATGCACTGTTAAGGCGTAGCAATACAATTGTCCTGCTTGTGATAATATATTAGTTCTCAGGGTCTGGCTGTTTTTATTAGGAAGACAAAAATTTTAGCAGAACATGGTTTGTGTTTTGAGGCACTGGAGTTGGCTGAACCTGGGGGAATTATGCATTGTCCCAAAGCCATTCCACAGCAGGCTTATGAAACAGGAAGGGTGTTTGGTGCATACAGTAAAGCCATACTGCTAACAATTGACACCTGCATCCTGAACAGATAACAAAACATAAATAGCAGTATTTCTAGGCAAAAGATTTTTTTCTTTTATTGAGTTGAAGTTCCAGACTCCAGAGAGCTGTCTAGGCTGGCAATGAAGCACCCCAAATATCTCTCAGAAACCTGGTACCTGGTGCATGTCGGGAGGTGCATGCCATGAGACAGGAGGAGCTGGCCCTGGAGATCCCTGATGGGTGCTCCAGTTCATCCAATGGGAATTTGCTCAGTGCAAGAGAAGGAGATACTGAAAGCACAGGTCTGATGTGTCTCTGAAGTTAGAGAGTGCAAACCAGAGCAACACGGCTCACCTAGAACCAAGGGAAGGACTATGGATATCTGCACAGGACAATTTCTCCTGCTTAATATTGCCTTTTACAAAAAAATATGCCCTTCTCTATGGTGCTTGTTTCTCTGTCTGTTGACTACAGGTGTAGCTTAGATGATGAGAGAAGGTGGTTTGCCTGCATTTAGAAAATACTGAAGGAGACCTCACTCTGACCTAAGCTTTGCATTTTTCCAAAAGGGTATGCAAGATTCACTGGAGCAACACCCAACCTCTCCACCTTAGAAATACAGTTCTTAATAATCAGACAAGAGTGCTTGAGAACCTCACTGCTCAAGTGCAATGCAGATGATGTGCAAACAAGAGCCAAGAATGGGGATATGTGGTCTTTGTTGTTGACTCAGTCAATAAAGATGCATAATTTAGAAACAGTGGAGTCAAAACTGAGGAATGAAAATGAAGTGACAGATGTGCTTATTAGAATGTCTGGTCAAACTTGGCACATCTCATTACTCATTCCTAGATAATGTTCAAAAGTTACAAATATCATGAAGGGAGAAAAATACCCAGGGACCTTGAGTCAGCTGATATGAAAAGGGTAAGTTATCAAAGGAGGGTTGCAAGTAGAGGAGCATATGCAATGATGCCAAGAAATTCAGAGAATGAGGAGAAGGCTGAAGGATGAGAAACCATTTACAGGAAAGCTTCTCATCCTTTTTAAAAATCCATCTCAATTAGTATAATATCTCTTTGAAGTGCCACAAATATTTTGTGGTGAGGCAGATTGCTGTGGCTGTCTAGGGGGAACTGTTGAATGATTTCTTTATTTATGTTATGGCCATGAGGAGGGAGACCAAAAATATTTCCATTCACAGGCAACACATCCTATATTAAGGTGTAACACTGCCATTTCTGAGGCAAAACATTCAAATTGCCTTGTAAGACATGGTGATGCCTTATGACAATTCACTAATTGCAATTCTAGGAATAATGGAAATAAATTATTACAGGAATTAGTTAATCTATAGGAAACTGACAAAAGTAAGCAAAGACTAAGTCTTGTATCAGTCTACCCAACTAGAGGTTCCTTCTTTCTCTTTTATATGGAAGACTGATATATATTGTACCTATCAGCGTTGTAGCTGAGCATCTTTTACCATAGAAAATTTGAATACAATGTTGACAGAAGAAAAACACTACGTAACAAGTCCTGTTTCCTGCAGGACAGAACTCGAACCATTATCACCAAATCTTAGCTTTGTCCTGTAGCCAGGACAAGGAAGGTCCTGGTTTAAGCTTTAGATAAATCCAAATACTTTGGTCAGAAGTTGGCCCATTCATCATATAGTTCCCCAGCTCTGGGGAAAATGAAAGATGAGGAGAAAAAGTCCTCATCTGAGTAGCAAAGTGACTGGAAAGTCAAGATACCTGTCTCTTTCTTCCATGTGGGAAAGCCCCCTAAGCTCTTTTTTCCCATCTCTTTCCCTTCCAGGCCCAAGAGGAGCCCAAGAAACTACAATTTGTCCTCTTCTCAAGGAGTGGGTAATGTAAGGTACCACAGGAGGACCTGTGGAGTAACAATTCCTGGTGCTTAAAGGTAGGCAGATAGACAGAAATGAGACTAGGGGCCAGAACTGCATTTCCCTCAACCTATGATGAAGAAATAACATTATTTGTAGAATTACAGCACACATGCATGCACATACATGCACACATACACAAACCATGGCATGGGCAGAGAGAGTTCAAAAATTAACAAACCCAAAATATAATATACTCTTTCAAAAAGCAAATATTCGTATATGGGGGGCAGTCTCAAATTATGGGGCCTGAGTCATGATTTTCGAAACTTTTTTATTAGCAGCACAGCCCTTCATGCTGTAATTACAGCACTCTTAATTAGATTGGGAGATCACTCCAAGATTCCTGAGACAACTTCTGTAACAAATATAGACACCCTCAAGGCAGTCATATACATTTATGGAAACAGCAATTTAAATAGCAGCTATAAATGGATCAAAAGGATCTGATGACATCATCACAATGAAAAAGTATTTTTGGCCCCACCATATGAAAAATTATTTTAAAAGTGAGGCCTTTTTTTCACTACATCAAAACACACTGATGTGATTTAAAATCACTCTTGAGGGAAACAAAGGCTGTTTTTTCACTCATTTAGTAGATCTAGATAGAAATTTATTAAGAAGTTGTGACACCAGAGATAGTTCTGCACACCCTTGTTGGAGCAGTAGGAAGCTATTAAATGCAACTTTAACACGGCATTCGTTGCTGCAGTTGCTCCATGCATGAGGTTACCAGTTTATATGACGAGATTTTAAGCACATTCCTTTATGCTCTTCTTGTTTTCCATTTCTTTCCTAGCATCCACTTTGCTAGACACTAACTTGGTTTTAGCAAATATGAAACAAAGATTGCATTGCCTTGCCAAATTCCCTCCTACCAAATTACTGAATTACTGAAGGCAATCCCTGTTTCAGTAGACCTTGGTTGTTTTGCTTGACCTCCAGCAGGTGTCCAATTAAGTCTGAAAAATTTATATGATATTCCCTTTCCATTGATAGTTCTAGAATTAAACTGATGAGATCTCTAGAGAAGGATCATCAGTGTTACACCTTTCATCTTTAATTACACCGGTTGAAGATGAATGAATGTACCAGAAGGATCCCAGCTGGGAAGTAGCACGCTTATTAGATAGTTGATAATTTAATATACACTCTGAATTCTGATTATTTTCTTAAAACATCTGAAGAGCTTTCAACATGTGACAAGATTGTAGTACTTATTCAGCTGAACATTGACTGTGCCCTTTTCCTTTTAAAAAATGCCGCTCAGATGTAGTCAAAGAACTGTGAGCATATAGAACAAAGAATTTTAGACAAGGTGAGTTAAAGGTCCTGGTTAATGCATTCAATCTGTTGTTTCTAACAATTGTATATACATCTAAGAGACTGCATAGAGAAGCAGAGCAGAAGACTCCTAGAGGACTCCCTGGAGTCTCACCATAGAAGAATCAGTCCCTCTGCTCCAATGCTGTAGCTCCAGCTCCTCCTCATGTATTTTAGTCCTGAGAATGCTTCATTGAAAATGAAATGCTAAGTGAGTTAAACTTCAGAGTGAATCAGAGCAAAACAGACTTGCTTGGTAGAGCCTGTAATATAGATACCTAATATTAGGTCTCAGCCACTAGAGGTTGAGAGATACTTGCCTGGACCTCTTGTAGATTGTTGAGAGCAATAGGTCTGAAATAACTCCTTTCATCTTCAGAAAGAGGTAATAAAAGAGATCAGATAGTACTGCAAAAGTACCATGCTTAGGGGCCAGCATGAATGTTGCTGAATTATTTCAGTACTACATTCTTAAAAAATACTCAAGTCTTGCTCAAAGCCAGACACAGTTAAGTAAAAGTACTAGATTTTGTTCAGATGTCTCAAGCTAAGTAAGAACATTGTAGCAGGATGCTTTGCCTAAGCAAGGATACAACAGCTCAAAACTTGCATCTTTTTACAGGTTGATGGCTTGAACAAGGAGAGTTTGCCCTGTGTTGGAGCAAGGAGGGTCTGCTGATTTTAGTGTTGGTGAATGCTGAGATCAGTTTGACCAAACCATCAGGCCCCACCACAAGGATGTGCAAGACACTCCCTGAGGCTGGGACCAGTGAGGAAATACAAGAACTGATACAAAAGTGAGAGTCAGAAGTGTTTGGCAGTAAAAACCACAGAGCTGCTAATAACTTCTTTCAGCACAAAGCATGTTTTGCTGAGTAAATCTGACAAAACATAATCTTAAAAATATGTATGGCTGACAGTCCATCACTTTAGAAGGCCAGTCCCACTTTGCATGGTGAGGCCCTTGAGCAGACACCCCTAAGCTGTGTGATGGTCCTTAATTGGTGGAGGTGCTCCTCAAGGTTATTTCTTGAGGCTGAGAGAAAGAGATTTGCTCACAGTCATTAATAATTTGTTTTTCTAGTTTTAATATAATTGCTTCAATATAATTGCATTAATATAATTGCTTCAATATTGCTTCAAAAATAGCACTATACTAGTAGTTATACCATACTGCATGGTAAATAATTCTGATTAAGCTCCTTTTTTTTGTCTAATTATTATCATTTTTAATTAACTCAAATAAATAATTCATTTTAATTATATAAATATATCTGAGTGGCCATCTTTAATCCTGCAGGAAAAAGTTTTTTAAAAGTTCTATTATACCAGTATAATCATTTAGACATGAACTGTTGACTGAACCTGGGAAGATCCAGTCTCACCAAGGCTCCTCTCTGAGAGCAGTTACAAAAGCAAGGAGGTCGTTCCAGCACCTTGTGACTCAATAGGAGGAACTTCTCTAACAAATTCTGTCTGAAGCTCCCACTCTGCCCCAATCACATTAATTTGTTTTTACTCTGAGAAACATGAAATGAGACCCTACACAGATGTACAGCAAGATTTACAGAAACATATGCACACAGCCACAAGTACTTTGCACTCTTTTTTTTCTATATAGAAAGAATCTATTCTGCTATTTCAGATTCAGTCTGTTATCAATTAAAAGTGTTTTACAGCTCAAACACAAAATCAGTCAACCAAGGGGCTTGGTAAATGTGTTATTTATATAGTTATTTGTTAAAATGAGCTTCACTGCATTATAGAATGTTAAGACAAATTGTTGTGCCCTTTAGATTCATTAGAGATGACAAAATACTAAATAAATCTTAAATAAGTATTCACCTTTCATCACACAGGAACATAAATGGTTAGATTTTATCAACAGGGGACTCTTTTTAATCTTCCTTTATTAACCATAGGAAAAAAATTGCTGGTTTTCCTGCCTTCTTTTTAAAAAAAAAAGTCAAATAATTCTTGGCATGGCAGGGGAGAGTTAAAGAAGATCATCTTTCAAGTGAGGAGCAAATCAATCTCAGTGAAGGAAAGCCTAACCAGCCTTACTGACTCTGGCCTGCCAGGTACTGTCTCACAGAGAGACTTCAGTGAAGTGTCAAAGGCAAACCAGCACTTTATAAGGGTACTTTATTGTGCACAAGCAAGGAGTGCATTATCTTATCATCTGGTTTTATAACTTCCTGCTTCATTGTGCTGCAGATTAAAAAAAAAAAGGATATAAATGTCATCTTCTGTGTCATTAACCTAAAATCTATTAGAATTTTATTAGAAAATAAGTAGCAAGACAGTACAGCTACATTTCCTCCCTTATGCTGTGCTAAATTGCTTGTGAAAGTGATATATTACAATTCTTACTCTACATCTATTGCAAAACATGGAAGAGAAGCCCACATACTGTGTACGTTAAATGGTAATGTTAAATTGGCAATGAAGCAATGCACATCTCCTTAAATCTCCAAACAGGTTCTACAAATTTCCCTTTTGAAGGATAAAGATAAATAAAGAAATTGCTTCCACCTAGGACTAAACAAATGATACTAGTAAGCTTCCTTGTTGATATACTCAGGTCACAAGCTATTAACCTTTTTTTAAAGATAACTTTTTTTGAAGAATAACCAAAAAAGAAAGTGCTCTTGTATTTCTCTGCTCGGGGCAGGCATCTCCTTTATTATTAAAAGTCAGAAGTCTTCAGAAAGAAAATAGATTTCTGAGCCAATAATTTAGAGTCTATGAAAAGTTATTAAGGTTTCTGCAAAACAGAAAAGGTCTCAGTTCATTTGGGTTTTTTAATCATACATATTGGAAAGCAGAATTCAGGAGGGATTCGATTTATTCCTGAGTAACTGGTCAGCACAAGGTTAAATAAAGAGGCAAGTTATGTGTGGACTTCAGGCTCCCTCTTTAAGGGTCAGTTTTACCCCGAATGGAGCACATGAAGAAACTGCAATGGGTAGATCCAAAAAGGCAAAACATTACATCAGCGAGTAGCAGGCTTAAGCCTCTCTAGGGAGCTGTTTTCTCACAAGTAAATTTGGCACCTTGAAATTTAGCCATTCTCCCAGAAGGACACAGGTAGCCTCTGTAAAGATCCCATTTCTAATTCTCCTGCTCCCATGGCTGTGGACAGTGATGATAGTCCATAAAGCATTCAAGCTGAACAAAAAAGCACCAGGAGAAATTAAAGCTCTTCAGGCTGGACCTGCTGTTGCAGAATATAACTGACCCATCCAACACTGGCTGCTGCTTTCCAGCCTTTGGAGATTTGAGCATGTGTAGTGGGACAGAGATTTCAGAAATTGAAGCAGCCTGCAGGTACAAGCTGAACCAGCCCATTCTCAATCCAGTCTAGCTCAGTTTAAACTGGGACTAAAATCCTTCCAGCTTTGATCCAAGTTCAAGCCCATAATTAACATGACTGGGCCCAACAATCCCTCGGAGCATTTAACACTAAAAAAAATGCTGTGTTTGAAAACAGGAATGTGACAAAGGCATGTGGCAAAGGTAAAGCATCCTGCTCAGTCAGAGGGATAACCCCTGCTCCCCCAGCAGCACAGGCACTCTTCACACTTGCAGCACAATGCCACAGGGTCCTCTTACTGCTCACATCTGACTTGAGAGGATGGAGAGGTGCTGCAGCACTGCGTCAGTGATGCTGTGCTTACTGTGCTATAGAAATCAAGCAGAAGCATGAGAAAAAAACCTGAGCTCTCTGCTACCTACATACACCCCAGGTGTACAGAAACTGATACATATTTCTACAGTGATGCACCCCACAGGACTGCCAAGGTCCAAAAGATATATAAAGGGCTCTGCTGTATAAAAGTGTGTTGCTCCCTGTTGTAAAACAAAGACCAAAAGAATAGAGCCAAGCGAGCACAAGAAGTACCTGAATTGATAAGCGCCCAATACCAAGCATAATGGCCTTGAATCATGGTGCAAAAATGAGGGCTTTTCCTGCCCACACCAGGGCTGGGGAGAGGCAGAGGAGGGTTAGGAGCAGGAGAGGCTTCACATGATGTGGCCTTGTATGTTCTAGAAAGTTTAGGCAGCTCCTGTGCTCAATAGCACCCCAGCAGGGATGTTCCTTTATGGTCAACTCAGCATTTTGAAGTGGTAACTGTTTGCTGGTTCTGTCTCAAGCTGACTATAATGATTTCAAAGTTAAAGTTTTGTGTCTGTCTCTGTCTCAGGTAAAAAACCCCAAGATTTGAACCAGTAATATGCTTACAATTAGTACTAGGTTTAGCTGATTGTGAAGAAATGAGGGGATAAATACCCCCACATATGGAAAATTACATCAATTTTTCTTCAGAGTTAAGAGATTGTACCTGATTGTCTTTGTCCTGAGATAGAAAAAATAACTGGGTGTTCAAAAGTACTGGTGTTGCTGCTACTGTCAGACAGGCTGTTGGTGAGCACTCTTCATCAAAGGACATTTCATGTCTGCATCCACACCCTTCACATTCTGCTGCGAAAGCAATGTCAGCCTGGGTCATATGCCTTCAAGGCAACTTTAACTTGGGAACATTTCTTCAAAAGACACTAAAACTGATTTACATTTTTCCTTACTAAATCAGCATTTTTGGTATCATTTGTGTCAGTGCCAACTTCCTCTCATTCTTCACCTGTGTTCTGGCCTCCCTTTCCCCTCCCTTGTGTGCTCCTGAATATCACTTGCGTGCCAAGAAACCCATATTGATGAATGCAAAGTTTTTTGGCTTATTAGAGAAAACTATATTATGCAGCCTCCTATGCAATCTGCAGTAAATTTTTTTCTAACATTGGCTTACATCTTTCATGAATAGGAGTAATTTTTCTGAATAGGATACTTCCTTTACAAATGGCAAATACCCCAGATTTGGACTTTTTGGCCATTACACTTTTTGTTTCAAGCAGTTAATGCCAAGATGACAGAAAGTGGCACACTGTAACCTCTATCCTGCCAGGAGGAGGTTGAGACTTGATGCAGAATTTTGGAGTTGGAACAAGCACTCAGATACTGTGGTGATTATTTCACACTGATTACTGTTCTTTACTGCTGATATTTTCCCTGACTGGTTAACTTTTCCCATTCATGTACCTCTTCTATCAAGGTAAATTATTAAACAATTCATTTAGTTTTCTTGAGGGCTGTTGGTTTAGTTTGGGGTTGTTTACCCTTTCCCAAAAACACATTGAAGTTACCTTGCAGCAGTGCCCAGCAGAAATCACAGTGCAATTTCAGGAGGAGTTAATGGCAAGATTGCACATTACTCATATCTCACAGAACTTGATAATAAGTTATTATTCCTCACCCTCAAAGGGACAAACTGAGCCATGAGAAGTGATTGCTGAGATATCCCAGTGCTTTTGCAGGCACAATGGTGTGAATGTTTCCAGTCTGGCTCAGCACACTGTCTCTTCACTTGCATTTACTGCCAATGCCAAGCACACAACGAGGGCACTGAAGTCCTTTCAGATGTTGATGACTCACACTCTCTAAATACGTCACATGCCCTGACAAATCCACCTTCCCAAAGAAGGCACCAAATGCCATTAGATGAAGCAGATGTTTCTAGGCAACCTGACCATGACCGTGAAGTGACCCCCATCTATTTTGGATTTATCAAATCATCAAAGGCTCCTGGTCCTGCCAATAAGACTTGGGACAGGCGATTCAGAGATGTCATTATATAATGACCAGTTGCCTGAGCCAACTGAGGCAGAAAATGCTGCCTACCGGGGATTGGGGCTCTTCCTGAGGGAAGAGGAGCCCCAGGAGCCAAGGGGACACAGAATAGCCAGTGTCCTCTCCTTCCAGGGTGCTGACCCACCACATCTGAGAGGAGGGAGCCCAGGGACTGCGGCAGCCATCAACCAGCCAGGGACCATCAGGCAAAGTGAATGAGTCAGAACTGGAGTCTATGCAGGAAGAACTTTTTGGGAGCAGGGGGAGGGAAGGATAGGGATCTGACAGGAGGACAGATCTGAGATCCCTCCAGAAAATCCCATTGGGAAGTCAAACAGAAAGACTCTGAGCAACCTTCAACATTTCTGAGTCAAAAGTGGGGACTTGTACTGAAATGGAACTCCTTATCCATAGGCAGGGCATGCATGGGTGACAATGGCAAAAGAGGCATTTGGATGCTCTTATGGCCCTGACAGCATCCCTCCCCTTTTAAAAGGCAGTAAATACCAAGGTTAGCCATAGCCAGTTTCCACAATGCTTTCTTATTGTACACACCAGAACACAGATAATCACAAACATCTGGAGGGTAGCAGCTCCAGTCAGGCACCTAACACATCACACTAAATCAGATACCAGATATCAACCACAGTGTCCAAAGTAGACATTAAAGTGAAAAAAAACCACTCAGCCTTTGCAATTTTATTCCCAAAAATTCCTGGATCTCCAAGATCTAGCAATACAACGTTACCATAGAAAATCCATAGCTCACTTACTAAGCAAAGATGCCTGAGCTGCAACCATATAAGTCCTGATTACATCAAAATGGCAATGAGGAATACAGAATGGGTAGTACTCCCAGACATTTACTCAGTAACCTATCAGGAGCGTAACATATGAATTATGTTGTGAAACAAGAGGTTGGAGGTGAAACAAACTATCTGATAAAGAAGCACTGTAGCAGTTCATTCGAAATGTGGGCTGCGTCAAGCCCCTTATTGTAATTACAAATGGAATGGCTTCTCTAGCTATAAGGCAGAAATGAAAGCAGATGACTGCACAGAAAAGACTCTTTATGGAGTGCTCAGGCACTAAGAACTTCTCAGCCAACAGTCCTTTTCTGCTTGAGTGCTATTTCCAAGTGTTTTATATTTTGTTCTCAGAGACTTACACAATCAAAACCTGGAGTTAAGATGATGGTTCCACATCAGGCAAGTAGCTAAAAGCAGTTTTCAATCCCTGTATTAGGTGCATTCTTTTTCAAAATGTATTAAGCATCTAGTTTACCAAATAATCACGACAAACAACTCCAAATTGTCAGTAGGGAGGAAAATCTTTTGATACCTAACATATCCTTTTGCCTTTGAGAATTTTATAGTGCTATAATGCCTTACCAATTCTGGTGTAAACAGGGACAGCACCCCCAAAAAAGGGCAAAATCAGCAATTAGCTTGGGCAACAGACCCTGAAAAGTACAAATTTCTATAAAATCAGGAGTGCTGCTGCCACTGTGGAGGAAGGGTGAGACTGCCTGGAGCAGGCAACTCCACAGGCTCAGCTGCTCCCCAGGCCCTGGTCTGCATCTCCCCCTGTTTCCTCACCCTCCCTTCCCCACCCTCTCTCTCTCTCTCTCTTCAGAAGCCCCCTGTCCTCCTGGGACAGATCCTGCTGTGGCTGATGCTGCCCAGAAGACCAGAGCAGGTTCTTGGAGTGACAGGAGAGAATCACTATGCTGAGCTTGGTGGAAATCTGCTGATGCAAAAGCAGCCTTCAGTGCTGCAGCTACAGCATGCTGCTGTAGCCCCAGTAATAACTGACTTGGCAAAATTCTTTTCCAGACAATCTAGCTCAAAAATGGCAAACAGACTCTCTTTCTGTGTTGTTTACCTGCTAGGAAGCAGGGAATAAATGAAGCATGCATGTGCATGTGCACAACTTTTGTATATTGGGAAAGTTACCTGTCCTTCACTTTCTCATTTATTAAACTCTTACTTTGACAGGTTCTTGCACACATGCTTGGACAATTTTTAGAAGCCTCATCAATCTAAGTACAGCTGAGTTGCTCTCTCACCTCCCTATCCAGACTTTGACTGAACAGTTTCTTTTAATAAATGAGTGATACGGCTGGGTGTTATCAACCTACTGTAACATTTAATAGATATTCATAACATATATTAATCATGAGCAAGTTTACAAAGGATTCAATCCTGCAAGGTGTGGAGAACACTTGATTCTCCTTGAAGTGAGTGAAAGCAGAAGGGGTGAGATTTTTGTCCTTCCCAGGTTCTGTGTTAGAAATGCCAAGTCTTCCTTCTGGACATTAAAAAAGTGAGCACGGCTTTCTGAAGAAATGCATGTGTCATTTGGTCAGTTTGTTTTACAGGTACCGTGTTCATTGTAGACAGAAAACCTGGTTTTGTTTCAAAATTTTTAGCACAAACAAAAGCCTTCCATCAAATTTATCCCAGGTACAGTCCTGGTCTTTAGCAGAATTTTCTGCATTTTCCCTACTTGCTTTGAATCATAGCAATACTGCTTGCCCTAGAAACACTCACATAGAAAATGGCAGCGTTCACATTCCTTTCCACATGCAGAACTCAGAAAAACTTCATCAATTAAAAACCAATCAAGTACGTAAGAACAATAACACAGCTTCCTAAAGTCTAGCAACCTATTAAAATGAAATACAGAATTACAATTAAGATTAATGGGAGACAACTAGAATGAATTTCAATCAGTTCTATTTCAAATGCATGTGGGATCCTGTTCATCATTTATACGAAATTATAAAATCTAACCTCATTACTGTTATTTCTTCCCCATATTGTGATTTTAAAAATAAAGTTCCAATCCCTAACATAAAATAGTAGGGAAAGAAAATAAGAATATTTAATTCTAATAAAATACAGTTTGTTGAGACTTTTTTTCATAACAGGAAGATCGCACAGCTGCAATACACATAACTCTGTTGACTAGATATCCACCAATTTGTCTGGTTTGTGTACAGACAAATTCTGACAGCTGTTCAGCCACTTCTTGACACTGTATTGTAATACTAGATATTCCATAAAAGATTACAAAATATGCCAGCCAAATTCTTTATACCACAGAAGATTATGCACTTTTCTCCCAAACAGTATCCCAGTTCTGTAGCTCATTTCCATCTTGAAAAATGTGATTTTCAGTACCATCTGCAGACCTGCAGCTTGGGTGTGGTAATCTGCTTCTTCATTTTCAAACTGAAGAGATTACAGGTAAGGTCTTATATCTCTGCAGATTATATTGATCAACAAATCTTTTATCTGAGAGGATAGGATTGACTAGTGAGCACCTTCATCATAAGCAGCACTGAGTCATAAGGAATCAAAAAAATCTAAGTGATTTTCCAGTTACTTCATTCTTCTGAAAATTTCTGAAATAATTAAACAAGATAAGAAGTATATACTTTCTCTTACATCACCAGAGTTAGTGAAAAATCACTGGAAAGCAATTGTTGTGTCTTAGGAATGGCACTCCCCAATTCAGCACCTTCTCCATCCCCCAAACAAGACTTTCTGAATGCAGACACCACCTGCTTGTTCCCCACCCCATGCCCTCCCCCTTCCCACTTGGGGAATGGAGTTCAGAATTGGAGCCACAAAAAGGTGAAATTTACAGGCTGAGATGGAAACAATTTACAGGAAACAGCAATGAGATAAGATAGTGAACAGTGACACCAACAACATTAATAACAAAAGCTATAAGACAAAGAAACAATTTACACAGAAAAATCACAAAATACCAAACTTCCCCCCAAAATGCCTTCTCCCCAGTCCCTTACTTCTGCCCCTTGCAAGTGCAAGATAGTATATAATAGTATTATGTCTCTCTTGGCTACTACCAAAATATTAACCCTCTCCTGCCCAAAATTAGTTCACCAACACAGCTGTTTACTTTTCCAGACAGCATAAGGTTGAACTCAAAACTGGGTACAAGCCTAGGAATGGAATACTTGGGCAGCTGAAGGAAGTTACACTACAGCCCCTGATCACTGTGAATAATTATATTCAAAAATATTTTACTTTTGCTTTTTCCATAGTTATACTTTGGGCTCATTTGTTTGCAATGTTCTGTGTTATAATTGTTTTGCCTCCATAGCCCATGATGAAATGTCAAATTAGATGATACTGTAAAGTGGCAGAATATTTAACAGCCATGAAGGCTTTCTTCATCTTCTTCTGCCTTCCATATGTAAATGTCTCCTCATCTCCTTCAAGACAATCTAGGCTATTTTAGGGGTTCTTTACCTCTAGACATGCTTTCAAATCTCATTATGCAAATCCAGTATGTGTCACATAAGCAAAAATAAAATATATTCAAGTTATTAAATGCAAATCTGAATTCTTTAAAATAGGAGTTAGATATCCAGTAATAGAAATTAGAACTGTTAACTGAGAATCAATTTTCCAGCTGTCAGTTTAGCAAAAAACAATGAAAGTTTTTTAATCAACTCAGTTGGCTACCTGATGTTTCTTTCAACAAGAGCCATTCTTCCCATGACAGGTAATTGGGAGGAGGCATGACAAACCCCATTTACATGAGTAGAATGGCTGCAACAAGAGACATCCTGCTAGCAACAGCCCCTGGAAGATCCCAGATCTGACACCCTGCAAAGGGGTCAAGCAGAAATAGAAGGTATCAGATGCTGAGTGAGAAGAGGAAATGGGGGAACTGTAGTCACAGTGAGCAGAAAAAACAGATGGTGGCAGTAGGCTGTAGGATTGTTGATTTTGGTTTGTAATTACAACTGGCAATCATTTCCAACCACTGCTGCTTTTTTTAATTATTCCACTTTGATTGCAATTACCAGCCAAAATCAACAATCCTAGTAATAGAGCTCAGAGTTTTCTGATGAAATGGTTAGACTCCCAAATGTTTTCACCCAGACCTTACAAACCTGCAATTTAACAGGAAAACTAATTAACAAGAAAAGTTTTTGGATCACAAGTTGTATGCCAATGTATTCGTAGCCTAGAACCATGAGAGTAAGAATATTACAGTGAGGACAGTTGAAACTTTCTTTTGGAAGTTGAATTACAATCAGGAAAGGCAGCACTCACCAGAGTGCAAATGATTTCATGCACTGTTTTGCTGTAGAGCATAGTTTAGGGTAAATGAGTGTCTCAAGATGACCCAAAGCCTGAGGTTTTCCAAAGCAGTGACATTTTTTGAAAATATCATGTTGACTTCTACCTCATTGGAAACTGTGCTGTGTACGCAATAAAACTCATCAAATTTCTTAAGCATCTGCAAGTAGGGCAGGGGTGTTTTGGAGTCTACCTACTAGGCTCAGCCAACAACACAGGCTCACACAGGATGCAAAAAATCCATTTTGAGCATATTAGAGGTGATTGTGAGCACATAAGTGGAAATCAAGTCAAATTAATTTATTCTTTCTGCTAAATAAAATCTTTCACCTCACAGTTGCTCTTAAGAAGGATCTCATCTTGAAAGGAAAATAAGAACAGACTCAGCAGAAATGTTATAGAAAACCCTACTGAAATTGCCTCAAGAGCACATCTAATCCTTCTCCTCACTGAACTATACCCAAGCCATGCCAGATAGACAAGTTCTTCATCTGGAGATTCCACATCCTTTCACAGATTGTGCTAAAGCTTTCCTGTTCTTGTTCTCATTATATTATTCCTAACTTTCAGTGGGAATCCTCATTACACCAGTTAAAGCCTGTTATTTCTTATTCTATCAGTAGACTGTGAAAGGAACACTTTTCCACCCTCCTTTAAGTTGTGCAAAACTGTTATGTTTCCTGCTAATCTTCTTCTTTCTTTACTTAACCATTCCAATTTCTTAAGCCTTTCTTCATAAATCTCATTGTCTGCTCCTACAATTGCTGTTTTCAGTAATCTCTCCAGTTGAGCCAGGTATTTGTTAAAAGTTAGTACTCAAAACTGGGCATAATATTCTAAATGAACCTTTACCAAAACTTAATAGACTAGAAGATTATTTCAAATACCCTACAGGTAATACTCTTGTGTAACTAACCTATTAACTCCCAACAAAATCACTTTTTTCTTATCGTGTTCAGTAGGTTATTCACTGTGATGGGAGATTCAGCCTAACCTCTTATTCTCCAGTGAGGAGGATATTCAATTATCCAGCCTCTTATTCTCTCTCTCTGGGTGTAAGAAGATTATTCCTGTCCAAGCATAATATCTTGAAATTCTTCTTGTTGAACTGCTGCCTTAGACTGCATCTTTAATGTGTCAAACTCTTTCTCAAGACTAATCCTGTCCTACAGTATGCTCCTTAAATATTGATATCTAATGAAAGTTCACAAAAAATACTGAAAAGTGATAGTGAGCTTTTAAAAACTTTTTAAATGCAGTTTTCCAAGGAGAGTGCAACTAGTCTTATTATAATCTGTAGAGTGATTTCTTAGCTAGTTTATGAAATGTCATGAGAGATAAAATCAGAATTTGTCAGGAGAAAGCAGCGTGTCATAGCCTGTTTCTTTTCTATCTATAAGGGTAGTTATTATTTAGTTCCAGAAGAAAATTAGACCACTGACAACCTGATTTTGGAAAATCTATAATGGCTCTTAATTCATCTCCTTATCATCCTCCAGATCTTTAAAGATACTTTGAATATTTGTTCCAGTATTGCTGTAAAAACTAAAGCCTAGCAGACTAAAGCATTGATTCAAACAGTGGTGTAAGTGCAAGGTACATCGTGGTACTTTCCAGTGCAATTCTGGTCAGCTGGAGTGAGTACGTGCACAGCAGTCTGACTTGCAGCAGCCACTGGCATTTGGGGGTTGTAGTGGAGCTCGTGATTGTAAATGTTCACAAGTGGAACGAGAGCTGGGATCGTGTCACGTGCCAAGAAGAGCCACCATCGAAGACATCAGAAAAGCAGACAGCACTCCAATGTAGGTCACAGGATCATCTCCCTTCTTCTCTTCATGTGCACATTGGAGGTCAAATGTAGACTGATAGTGAGGTAATGATGCGTTTTGGTGGGTTACTGCACCCTGCACCTTGTGAGACATCCCACCCTGTCGTACTTACCTGCAGCTGCCCTTGCTGCACCTGCTGATGACTGCCAGCCTGCCTTTGCCCAAAGCCCCAGGCAGACCTACAGGTGGGACAAATGGCTCCTTTGCTCTATTTTCTTCTCAGTTCCTCATTCTGTTATAAATGAAATCTCTCTCCACCATGCCTCTCCCTTTCTCTGAGCAATGCAATTGGAGCTGTGTCAGGGCAGCTAGTCCTTTCTTTGCTCTGATTGAATAATAATGAAAGGATGGGAAACAAAGACTAGAAGCTTTTGAGATTAATCCCCCTTCTGTTCTCAGCTGTCAGACTTACTTATTTTTTCCTTTTTTCAGCTAAATCAGGTCATTATACTACAAATCTTTACTCTGAATGCAAGATTAAACTCAGGTATTTTATTTTCATCAGGGCATAATATTCAGCACAAAATAATTGGCTAGAGTTTCATCTGGATATTTGTATAGGGCCTCCTATCAAATTCCACTAAAACCTTACTGATTCTTTCCATTTTTTTGAATTCCTTAGGATCTTACTGTAGTAGACTCCTGGCAAATGAAATCTTTCACTCAATTATACCTATCTATACATCTGAGATGTCATGTTTTCATTAAGCCTCTTTAAACAATCAAAAAAATGAAAAGGTCTTCAGGGTCACCTTGCAATAAAAACAGCAATAGAAAAGAAAAAATATATAACCTAAGTGTTTGTCCTGGACATAGTATTTTTTTTTCTACAATGAGAAGGAAAAAAAGAGAAAGGAGAAAAAAAGAAGCGGTAAACAAGAAAAAGCTTTCAGACTGCATTTAACTGCTTTGAAGCCAACAATAAACTTACCACAGTTAAACTGAAAGGCCAACAAGGGATAAGGTCATCAAAACCAAGGCTCATTGAGCCAGTGTGTTTGGATAGATGCCATTTCCACTTTGTCAGTATGAAGAGTGCTATATTGAACCGAGAGAACAGAGCTCATGCTGACATAAAATTAAAACCAAAAAACATCAGGTCTATCGTGGTGATCTCACAAGGAGCAGCTATGCATTAGTAAACTCTCTGGTGTGACTATTGAATCTACCTTGATGTTTGTTACTTTACTGATTACTTTATTGATAGTGTCTTTTTTAAAAAGACATTATCACACAGGGAATGTATTTTCTCAACTGAGAAAAACTGGCTTTATGCCACTTCTGCTCTACCCAAAATCGACCCAACAGTAGCTTTGGGATTTAATTTAAATAGATATAGACAAAGCATGACAAAAGCATAGCACATAACAACCCTACATGGGCCTCTGATAATACACAATTTTTTGCTGCTGAAACAAATCAGAATATTTCTGGACTTAGGCTTTCTGCTCATGTTTTGCTTTTTTTTCTCTTAAAAAAAGTATTCTCAATTTAGAAGTAAAATACTACTATAAAATTCTGCTCTAAAACTAATAATAGACAACGGGACTAACTGATGTTTGGAGCCCTTGCAAAGTTATGCCTTTTATTAATGCCTAAAAATATTTTTGAAGCATTTCAGGTTATTTCTCTCAGAGGTATCTGATTTTCATGATATAAAGGTCATGGGAAGACTTCATGTCAGAATAGGTCTTGCAAAGGCCATTATGTTGATTCCTTTGCTCTTATGAATGGACAGCCTTTCTGACACATCTTTCGTATATGCAGTGCAAAGCTAAGTTTAGTCCTTGTGCTCTATGATACACGCAGTCCATTGACTTTGGGCAGGAGAATTCTAATGAGAATCGCCAGAAATACTGCTTGGATCAGCAGTGGCACGAACAAGTTTGAAAGGTACAAGGCAAGCAGTGTCCTCTGAACGTGGAAATTTATAACTCACCTCTTCTTCAGGTTACTCAAGTCGTGTCTGATTAATATCCTTCCGGGGAGTTTTTGTTTCCTCCTTTGTTGGAGCTTAGTTTCTCTTGCTCATACCACTGCTGGGAGAAAAATATTCCACTAGGAGAAACATGCAGCTGGGAAATACAACAAGTATAATGTCCCAGTGAGAGTAGTGGCAAAGGTTTGCTCAAAGGATGATGTTGAGCAGGGGCTGGAGATTCAACCATGGTGCCTCAAACCCACTGCTCAGGCAGAACTGGGGAAATCCTTCCACATAGGCTACCAGCAGGCATGATCCTAAAAAGACAAAACAGATTTTACATCAGGAGAAATGAGGGTCTTTATCACAAGAGAGTGAGTGAACAACAGAGAGGAATAAGTGAGAAAAACAGGACGGGATCCTGAGAAACTGAGTCTGGTAGAAAGCGTCCCTGCCCCTGGCAGGGGGATTGGAACAAGATTATCTTTGAGGTCCCTTTCAAGGCAAATTATTCTATTTTTTATTACTCTGAGCTGGCTAAAAGCCAGCCAAGATGTCCTGGACCTGAACAAGCCCTCTTTGGTTAGAGCAAGAGCAGGTTGCCCTGTTTACACCCTGCAGACACGTTTAGGGACAGTTCTGACACATTTCAATGCAATTGTGTTTTCAAATACACCCTAGAGAGCTCTAGATTGCAGTGATATTAACAAACAGCCCACCAAGCTCTGAAATCCTATAGAAACCTGTGGAATGTGTGGACCTAACAAACATCCTTGCCTTTCAACATCCCAGGCAGGCAGGCAAACACGATGACATTATCAAAAATGCCAAACCAAATTTTAACACTACTGAAAACTTCATAAAAGTCAGTGAAGAAATCTTTCTTCTGTTTACTATTAATGGTTGCAAGATAACCTTTATTTATAGTGCCTTGGGGACTTATTCAATAGGATGTAGTGACACTGATGAGAAGGATTATTTATTGTTTATACAGTTGTTTAAAGATGAAGGCTGCATAAATACTCTGGAAAGTATAATTCCATGAAAAAATCTTTTCATAATACATCAAAATACTTCCTGCATTAAAGTTATTCCGGACTCACTCTTTGCATCACAAGCCACATTTGCAATGCTCAGAAGGCCTGACTGTATCCTTTATCACACAGCATCTGATATGCAGTCAATGCAAGAAAATCAGTTTCTATCTGGTATTCATGTAGTGCCAATAATCTGCAAGGCATATCGACATCTTTTGAAAAACCAAGGAAACTGTGGGCTTGTTTGACAGAATTTAAAAAAGAAAGTTTCAAAACACACATTAATGGGCCATAGCACTTGCATTGAGAAGTGATGAAATGGTATGATAAGGATTACACGAGCAACAAAAACTTTCCTATTTTGTGTAAGCACATTAAAATATACCATGTTATTACTAGGTTGTGCATAAGCTCAGAAATGTCTTAAGCAATGAAAAACACATTTTTGTTCATAATTTCCAAAACAAACGTAAAAAGAAACTTTATACACCCAAGAGGCAAGTCAGACAATACCGAACACAGTGCAAAACCTCTGGTTATCACATTCTGTTCTTACTCTTTCATTCTTGTCACTAGTACCCCAAGCAAATACATTGATCACAGGATAGTTTCCACCACTTCTGTCCTCACTTTACACCAAGACCACCAACAACAATGATTTAATTGATCAGTTAGACATGTGAACTATGCATATACGACAGAACAATTCATGCCAGAAACCACTCACACTGGAAGTACCTGCTGTTTGGCCCATGAGCCCTATTGTCTCACGTTCAGTGAAAATTTGACTTATTTTATTCCTTTATATCTATGAATATGAATTTTTATATATTTGACGAGCATTATACCAAACACAATTGAAATCATTCTCCATCATGTTTCTTTTTCCTCTAAGCTCCAGGTCCCAGGGTCCAACTTTTTCCAGAGGTAATGAGCAGTCTAGTTTTCAATGAATCAATAACCTCTAATCAATAGAGCATCTCTAGGGGTTGATTTTAAACACCTAAAATTAATCTGTCTCAGGAGGCACCATTCATCTGTGTTCACTGCAGAGATGACTGCTCAGACCAGACACTCTGGTGTCCAGCATCAGGGAAACTGAGTGCTGAACTAAGCTACAGCAGTACTTAGCCCATAACCTACTACTTTTTCAGAAACTAAAAGTTTGGGAAGATGAAATGCTGTATTTCTGAAGCCAGTAAATTAATCATAAAATTATAGAATGTTTAAGAGTTGCTATGGTTTTAAAGACCATCTAGTCCCAACCTCACTGCCCTGTGCACGGACATGTCCCACTTGACCAGGTTGCTCAAGGCTTTATCCAACCTGGCTTTGAACACCACCAGGGTTGGGGCATCTGCAACCTCCCTGGGTTCAGAGAGGTTTAGACCTGTCCCAGTGTCTGAACACACCTCAGAGTGAAAAATTTTCATTTTGTTTTTAATGGAGGATTGGGAGAAAAAATGTCTTTATGTTGTGGGAGTCATGGGAACAGAACAAAGAGCCTTTTCGGCTTTTTCTGTGGAAAGCAATCCTCAGTGATATAACTCCTCAGAAATTTTTTGTATGCTGAAAAAGGTTTTCCGTTAAACTTTTCTGGGCAAATCCATCTGGGGTGTATTAAGACAAATCTAGTTATACTGATCTATTACTTCTGTCTGAGCACTTAGTTTTCTTCAATTTAAAAACAACATAAGGGAGTAGGAAAATCTTTAAGCAATGAGACATGACATACTATACCATGCTGTACTGTTGATTAATGTGTATCCCAGGTGGATGGGGAGTAAGATAAGTGCCTACACCATATGTGGTGAGTGCATTAATCAATATTAACGTGTATTAACAGGTACAGAGAGAGGGTACTGAAGAAGAGCTGGTTTTGGAGCACAATCCTGCAGTGATGGCAATGGGGGATTGAATCTTGTTGACATGAGGAGTCAGTCTGACCTCTGAGACTGTGATCTTAGACAAGCACGTGCATTTGATGGACTCCACACCACAGGATGTTGCAGAAGCTAAAAGCTTACATGGATCCAAGGAGAGGAAGGGCAAGTTCATGGATCAGAAATGTTTCAGGCTGTAAATTTAAAGAAATATCTCCAGGTCAGGAAGTTTCTGAGCTGCAAATGATTGGAAGCAGGGGGAAGCCTAAGTATCACATAGAATTCACCCTGGTTTTATCCTCTTTCCTAGATACCTCCTTTTGATGGCCATCAGGGACTGGGCAAAGAGCTGGAGAGCCATGTGGTACAATCCCATTCAGTGCTCATCTAGTCTGGTGGTTTATGCCCTAAATTTACAGCATACATTGAGTCCTCGTTAAATCTGTGCAAGTTGTTCAATGCTCAGATTGGAGCAGTGTGTGCAGCTGCATGCACACCTCCACTGACTCATTGAGACTCAGGTACCTGCCTCACTGCAAACACTGGCAGGAATTCAGCATGGTCTCCTACCACAGAGACCTGCTACCACAAAACATGTGCTGCCATCATCTCCCGTGTCAGAGCTCTGGTGAGGCACCAAGCCTGGAGAGATACTGCCTGCCTGAAGGTAGAAAATCAGCCAAGAGGCATAAATCAGTGCAGTACAGAATACCTCAGGAACGCCACAGCACCACTGCTCCACACACAGGAGAGGACTGGGATTTTCAGGAATGAGGCAGCAGCTCTTGCTCTGTTCTGAGTTCAGAAACATCCCCATTTTCCACCCTGCCAGACAGAGACCTTATAACACAACTGCCACGTTAGAGAAACCAAAGAAACAACAATAACATATTGCTTATTGGAGCATATTAACATGCCCCACAGCAGTCTCATTATGACTGTTAAACTTTTACCTAAGATACTGAATTAAATTCCTTTTTTATTTATGGTCTCCACTCTAGATTCTGCTACTTACAGCCCTTCCTACTAGCACAGGAACCACAGTGGTTCAACAGTCCAACAGTAAAACAATGCTGTCAACTGCCTACTTTTAAATTAAATTAGGCTTCTCTAATGCTTCTAATTTAATGTGTTAATGCACACAGCAAAAGCAAAGATTTTGAGTTGGCTTTTGTGTGATTCACCTAGTCCTGTGTTTCAAAATCTTTTTGAGATGCTGAAGTGGCATTTAAATTATAATTTCAACTGATCAGTTAACTAACATATTTGAATGCTGATCCTTTTCCATCACTATAATTTTGAATTTAAAGAACCTTCTATTTTAAAGGTGAAGAACTCTAAAAACCGCACATGGCAGTAAACATCTCAGCTATGTTTCATCCTTTGTCTCCATTCTAGGCAATATGAGGGAGCATCGGTAGCTTGCATCCAGCTATTAGGATCTGTCCCTGTGTTGATCAATAAAGACCTCACGACTTCACTCTACACTTCAGTTCCAAGCCTTAACTACTCAGTAGACAGCCTGTAATTTCAGCAAGGGACGAGAGCGCCTGCAGGTGTTGAATTAATGCATTATGAAAGCTGAACTCTGCTGTGTTGCAATGGAGTTAAAATCAGGCTTCTCTGCTCTTGCTGGCAATATTCAGCTCCCAGTATACTTCTGACTTTGGATACATAGGCTACCCAGTAATTTTGTCACATCTTGAGTATAGAGCAGAGGTAAAAATCCATTAGAGTCTTACAGCCATAGGTTGTATTTACCATTTGCTAACAGTCTATTGTGTTGTGAAAGGAGCCTGCTTCTCTAGTCCCACCACAGAAAGTTTCTTTTGTCTCACTAAAACTCTCAGAAAGGAACTCAAAACTCAAAAAGGTCACTGATTTCTTAGGAAAATAATGTAAATTGTGATGTTAAAAATATCCTCAGTAAAATCAAACTTTGGGAAAAATGTATTTTGAAAGAAAAATATTTTAATTATAATTTTTTTAATTTTAAAATCAGACCTGAAACATTGTACTGAGTGTTTTCAATGCCACTGATCCACTGACTTTGGATGAGAAAATTAACATAGGCAGTGAAGAAAAGCCATCATCAATGCAGCTGTTTTTTTAGGCAGACACCTGCTCAGCTATGCCTCTGTGGGTCACATCTAGTTGCCAGTCCATATGTGTGACATTTCTGAGGCCAGATTGCAGCTTCATCTCCCAGTACCTCAGTAAAGCTGAGGAAATTTAGATGTCTCACTAAGGCCATGTTGACACCTGTCTCTGCTCCTAACCTGTACCACTGGGCCACCCCATGGGGAGAAGGAGGAAAACCTTCAGTACTGAGGTGGAGATGAAGACGTCTGCTCAATATTTTGAATACAGCTGCTCTGTTCCCCAGAGCAAGTTTGCAAGTCCTGAGTAGAGCTAGTCATCAAGGTGAGGTGATGTAGGCAGCTGCCTCAGGCAGCAGGCTGCCAGGTGGAAATCAGCCTTTGCTGCGACTACAGCTGGAAACATGAAGGGCAGCAGCTACTTCTGGGTGGGAGAATAAGGAGACTTATTCAAGAAACAACCACCAATCCCCTCTTCCTCTCAGCAATGATAAATCAGGCTCCCCAGGGGTCTTCCTCTATTTTCTCCACCTTAGTTTTACTTCTCTCCTTGCTAAGAAATCTTACATGCAAAGAAACAGACTCTCCCCAGATAACTGCTACAGATTTTGATGTCCCAGTGAGTGATACAGCTTATGCTAACTGTAACCTTCTGCAAAGCCAGGCCAGGCCAAATGTTCTAGCTAACAAATCTAGTTAACAAATTGTGTCAGTCCCCTAATATGTACTGGAGTTCACAGCCTTCCACAGTCAGAACAGCACAGGCAGGAAGGGGTCTCCCAAAGTCACCTTGTTCAACTTCCCACTTGAAGCAGACCCACCACAAGCACTAGTCCAGCTTTGCCCACCTAGGGCAAATATCCAACAGTAGAGATCACACAATCTTTCTGAGCAACCTGTTCCAGTGTGGCACTTATGGCACAAGATTTTTCCTAATGACAAACCTTAATGCAGTCTCTCCCTGCTGCCCCTGGTTGTATGACCTGCCACCACTGCCAAGCACTGCAGTTATATCATTCTTATGACTGGCCTCCAACCAATCTACCTTGGTCTAGGTGCAACATCACCAGCGTGGACTGGGGAAGAGTTATTTTCCTTAGTCTACCCACCACACTCCTCCCAACATACTCTGCATGATGTTCCTCCCTTTCAAAGAGGCTGCATTGTCTCCTCCTATTCATTTTGGTATTCACCCAGTCCTTTTCAGCAGTTACCACTTGGACAGCCAGCTCTCAGTATTATTGGTGAACATATTTTAAGCAGAGGAGCAGAGCAGGAATAAAAATATGCAAAGCACATCCATAGGAGTTCAAAAATAACATGTTCCATTCCCATTATCCACTTGTTCTCCCTTCTGTACTCACACTGCCCACACTAGGCTCTGCCCCGTGTTATTATTAAATTCAGCTGTTGGAACTGCCAGTACCAAAGCATTCACAGGTGCTTTTAAAAACAGGCTTAAAATCATGATGTTCCAAATGTAAATGGGACAACTACTATTGGTTTGATCATTATTTATACATGTTCATACAGCCTGAGTGTATGTAGGGCAGGGGAAAGAGTCCTCAGTATATTTCCCTGCTATTTCCACACAAGCAGGAAGTGCAGCCCAATAAAGAGGGATTTTTTGAGTGAAAGAGTGCTGAAGACTCAGCTCACACTTTACCAGAATTTCAGGGCATTTTATTTCTGACTAGCTCCAGTCTATTCCTATGGATTTGATCAGCCATGAACAAAGTGAATTAGGTACAAAGTGAGAGTACACCTTTCATTTTACTTTCATGTACTCCAAGATGTCTCTACAATGTGAACTCAATATTGTAAACTGTAAAGACTATGATTTGTGTTCCAGAGGTACTCTCCTGATTTGAAATAAATGCTAATGCAGAGGTATATGAGTTTCTTCTTTGTGCACTTCCTGACCCTACTCCTTGTGTCTCAATAGCAAGAAAAATACAATCACTTAGATTGGAAAACACCTTAAGATCATCAAGTCCAACCTTTAACTAAATCATGTCCCGAAGTGCCACATCTACACATCTTTTAAATTCTTCCAGGGATGGTTACTCCACCACAAGGCAGGCTGTTAAGGGAAAGGAGAAAGACAGAAAAATACTTGTGGTAGAACACAGGCATTCTGACTGAAAATGATATCTCGTGTCTATCAACATGTGTTTCATTTTACTTTCCCTGTCTTGAGCTTGGTTTGCGCTCAATTATTTATTTTGCATCATTCAAACAAAAACAAAACAGATAAGAATGTTAAATATAATTATACAAAATGCTGTACTCTGAGGTCCTGAGAATCACTGTGATTACAAACAAAATTTTAGATGTTCAGTACCATTTTCTTTATCTCATGCCTTCAGTTGAAGAACCATTATTGTTTCCTTCTCTGGCTCACATTTTTCATTGCCCCTTTTTTGCAGCATGTATCAGTGCAAACTTGCATCCTTCCTGAAGCATTGAAGGTTGTTCAGTTTATTTACATCCAGTAGTACATTGATACTTTCCACGTGCAATATGAGGTCCTAGCTAATCCTTGGACACTAATTTAGTTGAATAGCATAGTTACAACTCTCTGTCATTGCTAAAGTTAATGATCTGATACTTTACAAGACAAGAGACATTTCAAATGAAATTGATTGTATTAATAGTTTTATTGAGCAATATTAACAGAAGTGTGTTGTTCCACAGTGTCCTCAAGCAAAGCCTTTATTGGCACATTAATGGTGACATAATGCCCAAATCCATAGTAAGAGACACATTTTATTTCTATAAAATACAGTTATGGATAGCCTAAAATTCTATATCAGAAACTGAGAATCATCCCATTCTGCTTGAAAGCCCCCTCTTCTGTGGGAATGTATGGATAACTACTGCATGCAAATCACCCCATTGTACTGACAGACTCTGTGTTGCCAGCTGTCTGTGCTAGAGAAGAAGAATATCTGGTGGAAATGGATGAATTAATTTGCTTCTGATGTACTGAAGTATCTGGGATCCCATTTGATATTAGGAAGAGGGGAATGTAGCCAGCACCTTGGAAAATAAGACTTTTTCAAACAAGTGATATTAGAGCGTTTCAAGTCTGTGTGATGAACATTGAAGAACACCTGGTGAAGAAGGCAAGAAGGAAGGTAGCAGAGAAGAGCAGCTATACTCTATTTGAGAGAGTCAAAATAGGCCAGTTTCACAGCCATAATTTAAAGCTGTTGAAAAGCAACCCATACCTTACTTACTATTTCAGTCTCTGGACCTAAAATTACTTATTCAAGCCAAAGGTTTTCTCAGCTAGAGGAATGCTGCACTGGCCCTCATGTATATCAAACAATCAGTTTCTCACACAGATCACAGCCCAAATTCAAAACCAAACTTTTTTTCTCACAATGGCCATATAATTTAGGTCAAGTTAAATGCCAAGTATCATTGAAAAATTGCAGAATTTTCAATTTTAAAATTTTCTCCATGTCAGACTGCCAAGTGATCCAACCTGTGTTTCCAGCTCATATATACAGGCATCCTTTGTGAAGCTGCATATCACTATATACAGCTATGGTCAATCACCTAGTATAACTTTCAGCAGAAGCAATAGGGTTGTCTGGCACAGTTAAAGGTGTACTGATGAAGAGAGAGCGTCTTTGCTACTTTACTTTAATAACCCAACCAACAGAAAGCAGAGGAAAATACAGTTCAACAAAATTTTTCATCTCCATCTGCCCTTAGCATTGTGTATATTTGCCTACCATGACACATCCAGGGAAGAAAACTGAGGACATATATGGGATAATAAAATAATTAATTCTGTCTGTAAAGTGCTAAGCCAGACCAGCCCTCAGAGGGTTCTACTTCAGATGCTGTGATTGTTTTTCTCTCCCAATTAGTTTATCTCTACTGATAGCAACCTGAATTGCACAACACTCCCTCAGTGTTAGACACCATAGTAGACACAAGTTGTGTAAGAGGCAAACACAGCAAGCAGTCTTATTACCACAGAATCATAGTATGCGCTTGGGTTGGAAGGTAATCTTGAACTTCATCTATGTCCAATCTCCTTGCCATAGGACCCTTTCCAGTTGACCAGGTTGCTCAAAGCCCCATCCAACCTGGTCCTGAACACCTCAGGAATGGGGCATCCACAAATCTGGGCAACTTGTTCCAGTCCCTCACTACCCTCACAACCAAGAATCTTTTCCTAATATCTAATCTACATTTACTCTACCACTCAGAAGAGATATTTTGGATGAGCTTTGAACATTGTAGCAATGGACAAAACTGTGGCTTCCAAAGGCTTCAAGTTTTCAGCTTGTCATCTCTCACAGTTTTTTCAAATAAAAGTGTCAGCCAGTCTGTGGGATGTGGTGAGCATGCCCATAACCACCGAAGCAAAAGGCTTGTGGGGCATTGCCTTGGAGGAGTAAGAGTCTAGCAGATCACCTCAGCAGCCTTCAGTTGTACAGAGTTCCGGCACCCTGCTAGATCTACAAATAGAAAAGGCAATAAAGACCATCCCAACTAATAGGATAAAGAAGCCTACATGGCAAACACTTCTGCCATTTCTTCTGTGTTTTGCTGCTTTCTCCCCAGGTACAAATGATTTCCTGTGCCTACAATTTTCAAGAGAGAGCGTTGGAAACTGTGTATGATGCAGCAAAGCTTGACAGCAATCCAGCAAGGTGGGCAGCTGAAAAAGGAGGCAGAGGCAATCAGAGGAGAACTGCAGACAATTGTTCCACAGCTGAATTGTGAGCCTGTGCCTGTGAACTAAAAAATCTATCTCAGATAATTGACATTTATTTGATTGAAACAGCAGGGTGCCCTCCATCAGAATGGGAGGAGACCATATGGAACAACAGTATGAGTGGAGATAATGTTTGTCTGCTGAGTGTGTCAATGTGTTTAGAGATTATTCATCGGGCTCTAGGGATTCCAGTATGGTAATGTTTCAGCTAAATTAGAATCAGATTAATTGCTCTAATCTAATGGAAAGACAATGTTTATCAAATTATTGCTTCTTCACCACATGATATTGTGGTGTCATTACTCTTTGAGTTAAAAAAAAAATAAAATAAAAAGGCTCTCTTGTATCACATCTGCTCATGAGCTCCTTAACAGTGTTGATTACTGCACAAGAGAGACAGTGCAGTTTATAACTCTCTAAAGAAATTAATGAATTAGGGTGAAAGTTTGGTAGAAAACAAATTCTCCATACTGTGGGTAGACCTGAAACTACATTAATTGGAATGACTTTGCCTCATTTGGGACTTAGGCTTTTTTGGAGGGACTTTATTTTTGTTCAAATGTTGATACATTTTTGCCTCTTTTAAATTTTATTTTAGTGGAATGAGCTTGTTTTTTTCACAGAGCCTAGCACTAAAATGGAACCATATAGTAAAAAAGTTAATGTTTTCCTCATTTTTTTTCATCTTCTTTAAGTTGCATCTGAAAATTGCAATGAAATTTCTAAAAAATATTGAGTGTGCAGATAAGATGACTAAAATCCTTTAGATATACTTGCTATTATTTAATGCTTAGGGTCATTTTAGATCACCTGTCAAATGCCAACCCAGAGGAGATACAGAGCTTTTCAGCTACCTTAAAACTGAATGGAAACCCGCAGTTCTGGTAGCACTACACTGCAAGTGCTGAGTACCTCATAAAGTAAGATTCTCCTTTAATCTGTCCAGAGCCTGAATGGTGCAATAGCCTCCAAAGATGTCTTTTAAAAGCTGGTTCCAGGCTTTTTACCCTTAGCATTTTAGAACACTTTCAGTATATGTTATACATGCTAAAACACAACATTAAAATATTAGCCCTTTTAAAACTTTATCTAGTAAGCACAATCCTCAAAAGGAGTAGAAGCATGACCTCTTCTCAAAAGTGCTAATAAACCCACCAGGAATACCCCTCCATTCTGATTTTCCAGTGTGTTGCCCTGACTTGATGCTACTGAAAAGCACTGGGACTTTTTCACAGGACTTTGTGTATCACACCAGAACAATAGAAGACAGTCAGGCACTTTGTCTCAGCCTAATTTATAATGGTGACATGGTGTTTGTGAGGCATTCAGGCTACATGCTTAAGAGAGCACTGAACAAATATTTTCTAGGCTTCTATAGTAACTAATAGTTTTTCCTGCCTTAAAAGGGTCATATATCCTCTCAAAACATATTTCACTGAATTCTATTTAAATAAAAGTCAATACCTTTGTTACTCAAGTGTTTATAATGCCTATTAAAACACATGGTTTATAAAAGTGGGCTAAACGCAACCACAAAAGTGATTGAGCAGAAAGCACTGCTTATTCATTCTCTCCCCAGTAACTTTCTCTCCCAGGTACAATTTGGCACAAAAATGCCAAGATTTTAAGGCCAGGACCTGTGCTGGCAGGATATTTGTTGTGCCTGTATTCTAGGATTCAGTGTTTCCATAACCCATTTCCCTCCACATGCATTTTTCTCAGACTTACACAGCAAAGCTTTCTGGAGAGACAAACTCTCCTTCAATCTTTCTTATTTGTAAGACATCAGAAGTTCATGGCAACTCTCCCATATAAAACTTTGAGTTTTCAAGCCTTATTTTATAAACATAGATCAAAAGTGTAGTAACGTGGGATGCAAATTGGGCTGCAAAACCAGATGCACTCTGAAGCCAAGATGACAAAGCCCTAGGCACTTGCTCTTTTCCAAGTTTCAATACAAAGCTGTTGTTAAACCCTTTTTGGATACCCAGTTTTTTATATTTCTGTTTGAAACTAACAGAGAATCTGCCCTCTTTCCCAGTGTCTTCCGACTACTTTTGAAGTGAGTAAGGCTCCAGAACGAGCCGCGGTGGATGGCAGGCAGACACTTACCCTGTCATCACTTGGTGCTTGGATCTCACTTGGTACCTTTTGTTCCGAGAGCTCCAGCAAGAGCTTCCCCATTGTTTGCCCTGCTGTAGGAGCTGTGAACTTCCAGCCTTGCCACTCCCCGCTGGGCTCCTGAGCTCTGTACAGCACAAAAATCCACAGTCACGTCGTGCTGGGCACGGAAACACACTTCTCACAGATATATGTAACTTAAGGATGATGCAGCTTGCTGAGGAATACTGTGACTCACTGTATAACCCACATCACAAAAACACCATTCAGGAAAAATATACTAGTTTAGTATGGATCTATAAGCTTTGAAATACAGATGGCTAATCTAAATGCTTAATTTAAATAAATGACTTATTCATGATCTTTAAATTATCCACTACCATTATTTGGAAATGATTTAAAGTAGCTGTAGTCCCACACGGGAGAAATGGTGACATGCTGTTGAGAAACCTTTGTTGGTAAAATATACGGATTTATCTGTTTTGAAGCAAAAAAATGTTGTATACATAGGACACTCCATGTGGTAATGAATTAGAAGATTTGCAAACTAGCAGCAGGGGATAGTGTTTCTGAAGAAAAGTCCTTTACTAGAATCGGCAGGGTACTTCAAAATTGCTATTATTACTATCTATTAAAAATCGCAGTGTTAAAAATGCATAGAATGCTCTACAGAAAGATTAATGTTATGGTTCATTCCTTGCTCTTAAAAGAATTTAAAACACAGTTCTGCCTCTGGAGACATTGTTGCCATACTCACAGTAGCCTGAAGGACCCAACAAAGTCGACAGAAGTTGCAGCCTATGATAAAAAGCATGGCTGGGCATTGATTCAATATAGGCAAAACAAGAAAAAAATGTAAGAAAAGCAAGATATTCAGATCTGAGAATTTTGACCCTGACTCTTCTTATAGTCTGGTTTAATTGCACTGTATGAAATTCTGCTTTCATTGGGAGTCAGTATAAGTTTTATCATCTATTTAAATGCAAATTCAATTGACTTCAAGGAGGTTTTCCCAGTTTCATTTGTGTGTGTATATAGCTACACATATTTTAAACAAACAACGGGAGTAAATTTGTGAAAATAGAACTGTTTGCTTTTTTGATTTTGGCAGTACAGTTTTCCTGCACCCAACCTTTGTCCAAACTGGTATGCACTAAGAAATTACACAACTTATACTTCTTTGACTTATATACCCAAGCAACAATATAGAAGGAAGATTCCCAAATAATTAATTTTGATTACAGTTTTATTCTAAATTGTCATTCATACATGCATAGATTATGCATAAAAATATATGATCTTCTCTATAGAGAGTCAGAGGTAGCTTTAGACCTAAGAATGACTGCAGTGAGAGGACAATAAGCACTACCACCCTACTTACTTTCCTTTAGTATTTCTTCATTGCTTAGGAACTGTACCAGCAGAGCAGAAGCCTGTGCTGGCATGACTTGGTAAATATCTCACAACTTCAGTATTCAACCATGGCATCTGCAGAGCTATCACAAACTGTTGCATCAACATGTATGAGGACATACATTTTCAATTACATAGATTTTTTTTAATCTCTGACATAGATATGTAAATTATTCAGGGAACAGATTATATATATGCTATAAAGGCAGCAGAGTAGTTTTAAAGCACAAGGGCAACTTTTCACTGTTCAATAACTCAATTTTTATCTAATTATTGCAAATTATAATGCAATTTCTGAGCCAACAACATTGTTGTAACTGATTTTCTGCTTGAGCTGTACAAACACTAAAAAACACCTGAAACTGGCAAGCTCATGTGTGTAATTGAAAAAAAACCCATTTCTGGTAAACAAAATGTGCCAAGGTTTTTCACCTGCAGCAAATTATTACAGGTGTTAATAAAACCTATTTAAATAGCTTTCCTAGTACATGAGAAACTTCTTATATAGCTCTGGATACGGCTCTTTAGTTTTGTTTTATGGGAGCCTAGTAATTGCAGTAGAAATAAAGTGACCATAGAATTCAGTATTGCAGGATTGATGGCTCCTGTAAAGGGATAAACCTTGCTGTTTGTCACAGTTGCAGACTTTAAAGACTCACTTGTACTTCTCATCTATGTCTCAAAAAAACCCCAAAAACTAAAAAGAGCCCACAACACTTCTTCAATTGATTTGCCCTTTGTCACTGTCGCAGATACGTTTTCCCTATTTTGACATGTAGTTGTAATTCTATTAGCAGCCCATTGAATGCCCTGTGAAATCGATCTGTGTTGTGCTAGCTGGGTCTTCTTAAACTAGGTGATTTACTGCTTCTGCCTGCTAAAAAAAAAAAAATAAAAATAAGAAAAAGGAAAAAAATAAGAAGTATTTTGACTCCATGGTCAACAAAGTACCTAAATAGTCTCTGAAAATGAATAAATTTTAGTTTGGTTGCTGGCTGTCCCAGTGGCAGACAAGCTGTGACCTCTTGCCAGCAGCTTTACTGAGATGCCTCCTGTTGCTGGCATGTAAAAATGATTGTCAATTTCCCTTATTCATTTACCTCAGTGGCTCATATATAAACTAGATCTCATTTACCCAAAATGTCCTCAACATCAATCTATTTGGTTTACCTAATTTTGTGATTTCTCACTGGGCTGCCCAACTGCCTGACACTGGAGAACAAGTTGAAACCTATTCAATGCCTATCCACTGCTGCAGACAGAAAACTTGGTGCATTTACCATCGTTGTCATTCTAGTTTAGGTCAGAGAAAGGGGTTAGCATCATACTCATCTTATGCAGTGGTATATGACCTATAATTTACCCGGGTCTAAAATGATGTCCGGGAAGTTTAGATTATGTCCTGATATCTGCTTTGATTGCACTAATTCTTTCCTCTGGATCAGAAAAATAAATTACTTTTCTACTAGCCATCAAGAAAATTTATGTTGTTTCAGGTTGTTGTGTGGAGATTTTCTATTATCTGAAAATGTGAATTTTTGATTGTGGATACAAAGAGATGAAGAATACTTTAATGTACTTTGTTATCTTAACCAAAAGTCAGTTTCTAGCTGTGTTTTTTGACAGGCTGTGTAACCAAGCAGAGATTTAAAGAGGAGCAATACTTTTTTTTTTCCAAATTTAGTACCCCTGATTTTTACATAAGGATAGTCATTATTCTTTTCACCAAGCATGTGCAATTTGTTAATGAATCCTGGACTATTTTTATCATGTACTAGAAAGGGTTACAAAAGTACAGAGATGCTGTATTGTGTGTGGTCATCAGGAAGAAAGCTGACCCACCCAAAATGTTGCAGTAGTGAGTTCTTTTTGTCCCAGTCTTTTTTCCTTCTGACTCATTTTAAGATCCATTACAGATCTAAGAGAGCATCTTAATGCTGACTCAAAAGGCCCAAGGGGTAAAAAAAAAGTAACCCAGCAGCTGTGTGACTTCAAAAAATGAGAAAGATGCCTAGAAGAATGTACAAAAGCATGCACTGAAGATAAAGGAAGAAAATTCAATAATATCCACTTGAAATGGCACAAAATAATACTGCTGGAGGTGGCTATTAGAGTTGATACACTATACTTAGTAAAGAAAGAATATACCAAATAAAAGACTAAGATGAGGGAAAGAAGAAGCTGTCTTGCAACACCTACATCAGAAAAAGGATCTAGGACATCTGGGCTTTATTTAGTCCTTTCAAATATTAAAGCCTAAAGAAAAACACAGACCATGTTGCTTGAGATAACACCTTTTAGAAAGATACTGAAGGAAGGAATTTGAACAAACTGGCAGAATTTTCTCAGGTAAAATTCCAATGAAACATCTCCGAACACAGTGATTGTAGTAATTGTAGGTAAAAGAAACAATACTAGTGAAAATAGCAGAGCCTGAAAACCAGCAGTAGGCAAAAAGGGGTGCATTCAGGGCAGGTTTTGGACAGGACCTTCATTCCACAGACACAAAGCTCCCTGCTGACATGACACCCCCAAAGACCTCAGACTGTATGGTAAAGCAGCCCCCTGAATAGAGACAACACTGGAATTGAGACTAGATGACCTCCCACTTTTCGGGTCTATTCACTCTCACCATAGTTGTTTTCTCTGTGGGTGTGGCCCAGGCTTTTGTCAAAAGATAGGGAGACATTTCCCAGCAGGACCTGGGTCTTGGGTGAGGGTCCTCAAAAAGTCTTCAAAGCCCTACTTATTTTAAAAATAAGCATTGACTTTCTTCCTTGAATTTTATATTGCCAGAGGTAGCAGTAATTTTGTTACAGAACATGTTGACTGCCAGGGAACAGTTAGCGAGATATTCTGGGTGAAATTGAATTGGGTTACTCATTATCACAGGAGAAGCTGTCCTTTTGAGAATCTATTGAATCCATTATTACTTGCAGAGGAGACCTTTTGTAACACTGATAAATGTCAAATGCATGGGAGTCTCCACAGAAAACAAGGATTTGCTAGCCCTGGCAGTTGCCCAGTATGGCATTTTGCACTGACTTCAGCTGAGTATAAATATAGAATGTGTATAAAGGACATTGGCCTCTCACAGCAAGGACACTCTGAGTTAAATTTAGTTATACAAAAAACAGGTTCTAAAGGAGACTGTGTAGCACAAAAAATTCTTCCTTCCTCCTCTTTTCCCAAAGGATGGGACCTTCAAGCAAACTCGTTTTTTCCTGTCTTGGAGGTGTATGTAAAGATGGTAGATTGGAGAAATGCAGTGAGGAAAACACAAATATGAAGATACCAGCAGGGGTTGTCAGCCCAAGGGGTGGAAGGAAAGTGTAAAGTATCAACTTTACAGAACTAAAAGAGGCAGCAGGTTCAAAATGAGCAAAAGGGTGGGTGACAACAGCAGCAAACTCTACCAATACTTGAGACATCTTTGCCACAAGAGGCAGTCACACATATCTCTGAACAACAGGCTCCTCTTATAACGGTGACATTTAAAGGGCAATTCTACCTCACTCGTGTGTCTGACTTTCACCTAGATTTTCCTCACCAGAAGTGGCGTTCATGTCCACAGGTCCACACAGCAGACATGAGTACATCTGAGTTTATCAGAGGAGTTCAGAAAGCAACTTTTTTGGCCTGCTTTTGGTCAGATGAATTAACTCCACTGATGATCTTGGTTAGATCATCAGTGACCACAACAGCAAACTTGACACCTTCTTGCCTAAAATCAGACAAATCAGTCAAGCAGTTCTCTGAAAGAAAGTGTCCAAGCTCACTGAGTAGTGGAGACATGTCCTCTTAAGGGATTTTAGACTTAATTTAGGAGTCCTATAGAAAAAAACTTGTTAGGACTGGTAAGGAAACAATGCAGAAAGTGATTAATGGGGAGCTTGATTTGTTTTGCAAGACAGAACAAGTACTCAAGTTAGAACTGCAGTAAATCTCGTCCAGCTTTTGAAGTGAATACAGTCTGTTTGTCTTCACTGAACTGAATCCTCAACATACAACAGCTAATTAAAGACTGAAAAAGTCTGTAAATACTTTGACGAATATTGATATTTAAGCCTGTGATGTTCACTTGGCTAGTTGGCTGTCTTGTCTCATTTACTCCCGTGATGCTGCAAATGACGGTGATGATCTCATCATCTGAAACTCCTAATAAAACAGCTACTCCAAGATGTATGAAGAGGATCTTTCTGATATAAAAACTAAATAAATTACTTTTGATAAACAAGGGAAAATGGAATCACTCACAGTATATGCCTACTGTTGCCAGAAATCTGGGAAGAATATTTCCCAAAAACCTTTTCATTAAAATGAACAATAAAACAAATTATCTAATTCAGAGCTGACTCGTAGCAGAGAAATATTATCAAAAATTGGACTCTGCCAGAGTCAAACTATTTACACCACTTAGACCAATCTGGCCTAAAATACTTAAAACATGGTTAGCTGGATGCTTCCAGTCTGATGCCTCACATTATAATGTAAGATTTACATCCTGAGGAATATTTTTTCTATGTCTTTTCCTAATTCAGAGTGCCACTGGCATCAAATATCTAGGTATCAATTTTTCAAATTACACCTAAAGTCTAACAATGGTATCAATTTTTATTATTTTCCTATCCACTTGATAGGTTTATACAAAGGTTATAAACATAACACAAGTCAGCAAGCAAAGGTACATAATTAAGATGCATCCAAAATACCCCAAGCAGCAAGTAAATATTTTCTTTTTAATTATATTATTACCTGGGTTTATGTTACTAAATTGCTACACAATTTCATATATAATTGATTTTCCAAGAAAAGTATTACTGAAGTGATTCTGTAGTTCAAAACAGCATGAACCTAATAATACACAAACAATTTCTATCTCACAGCCTATAGTGGTGCATGGTATTTGTATGCTGAAAAAAAACATTCCTTCATATTAACAGTAATTTTGAATGCAACATAAAAACTCAATGACTTTTTTTCTCTTTATTTATTAAGAAAGATACTAACAGTGCCTCCTGTGAGGATATATTTTGTAGGTTCTTTTGCAGATTATGAAAATAGTTGTGAGGAAATATTTGGATAAAGGAAGACAAAGCTCCAGGTAGCAATAGATCTCATACTGAGTTGATAAATGCAATTAGGGATCAGAAGGATGAACAATTACTTCAGGGGACTTTTGATACCAGAATGCAATATCAGATGATTAGAAAACTGGAAAAAATATCATCTTTTCCCTTTGCAGACACATCCAGCAGCCTCAGCACAAGTGAGAAAACCATTGTGCTATGGCAGTGGATATTGCCTGCCCTGAAGTGTTCACAGGCCCAGTAATCAAATATGAGCCTAAAGGAATATCTGCCAGATCTTGAGAATCTGTAAAGATAACCTTACCCCAGCACAAGGCAAGGAGTATTGTGAAGAGTTAAAATGAAAAAGATTTGAGGGATATCCTCCTTGGCTTAGAGAGCTTCAGATGGGTAAAAACTTTTTCCCCCATGCCAGAGAAGAATGCAGATGGCACCACTACAGTTCTGATGAAAGGTAGATGCACTTCACAGCCACTTTTAATGAAGGAACTATGAATGAACCAATGTTAATATCTTGCCAAACCAATTATAGCAATATCACAGGGTTTATGTTACTAATTGCCAATATTTCCTGTCTAATTGATTCTCTGAGAGCAATATTGCCGGCAGCAATCCACCACTGCTGAGAGATGCTGAGCACCTGGGCACTGCCAACTGCCTGAGTTCCTGCCACCTACAGAGGATGCTCAGCCTGCACCAGACTGTGAGGCATGGAATGGGTCCCAACAGTCCTTCAGAGCTGAAGCTTTTGTTTTTGAGGAAAAATTAAACTGAACATGGTAACAGTAACTTAGCATCCTATTTGGACTCTTACAACTTGAAGAAAAAAAACAAATGAGATAATAAAACCTGTGCTGATTAGCTAAGCAACACTAACTCAGTTTTTGTTTCTATTATATGGCTAATAGTCTCTTTTGAACAGGTTTGATTCTTGTATCTGTTTGCATTAGAGTCAATTTGTGGTATGAGATTGGTATTATTTATTGAATGCTAGACCCAGCTACAAAGTTAAAACTATGAAAATCTTCTGTGAATTTAATTACACTACTGTGAGACACAGTTTTGTATAGATGCTATAAATTAAGTTTAGCAAGTATGATTGGTGTGGTGAATGGTTAAATGGAGGTACCAGATCCATGAAGTTTCTCGGTCATTTCAAAAACTTTGTGGACTGTTGTTTTGACCTGCATTGGCCAGACATTTTGAACTTTCTTATTTTATACAGGTATGCATTCAAAATCAAGTCAACTTAACCTAAATATTTAAGGATAATCTAAGCCTGAAAATGTTCAGACTTGGAGGCAGCTTAGTATTCAGTATCACTGAGCAATGTGATTGTGTATTGGTGACTCTTTAATACATTTGATGCTGCAGAATTTTTTTTCATTACTAAAAATACTTAGTATTCTGAAAGGCAGAATAAATTTGATGGCAACAAACATTAGCGACTTTTTCTATTTTGTCTAAACCTTTCTGCTCTAAGTGTTACAGACAGTTTCTCTCTTCTTGATCCAATATGTAATTGACAGCTCAGCCCAATGTCCTTCTCTATCTCTTGATTTTTCCCTGGCTGCTAATAGCATACACCATTTTATACAGCCTCAGTCTATTAACCAAGTGTCTGACCTTGTGGGATGCTGAACACCTGCTGGAATAGACTCGGTGCCCGTAATTCTCATTGATTTCATTAGGAGGAGAGAGAACTTGGCCTCTCCCAGGTCATTTAGGCTTACCTCACTCGTAAAGACAGCTCATGGTGGACTCCTGCTGTTCCAGAAAGTCAGACCATCATCAGAGGTAGCTGCTTCCAGAGCACCCAGCTTGGAACTGATGCCAAACAACATTAATTGTCAGGAAATAGAAATTAGGAGCACAGCTCCTCTTCATTCCTTGTGCAGTCAGTGGAGGGAAATGTTAAGAAGTGCCCCACTGGGCCTCACCAGTAATCCATTTACCCCACTATCCTGCTGCTGACTTGCACAAGAAGTGAGATACTACTAAGGAAAACACACAAGTCAGGCTGTTTCTACTGCCTTTTCTTTACATAGCCCCAGCACCAACGGCTTTTGCTGGAGGTGTGTCAGAAGGAATGTCCCTACCTCTGATACTGTCCTCTAGATCCAGCAGTGGAGGGTTTGGTGAATAGCAGCAGTTCTGTCTTTATCTTGTCCAGTACCCTGGTGACTTCAGAAACCTCAGTCTTACCCAGCAGCCTTTTCCTCTCCAGCTGAAGTATTCCACATCTTCTAACTCCTCCTCATCAGGCAGCTGCCCCTGACTATTAATTATTCTACTCACCCTTGTCTACATCGCCCCTAGCCCTACCATGGCTTTCTTGAAACTGTGCTAGAAGTGCTTACAGTGGTCAAAAATGGGGCACACCAAAGGTATAAAAGCAAAATGGTGCCTTCTGCTTACTCTGAGTGATGGAGGATCTGATCTGCAAAGCTTTGTGTTTATATGCCAGTGACCTGCAGCAGCCACGTACATCCTAGGCAGTCATCTCAACCTCCTTTTAGGAAGTAGGTCCCTTCAGGCATGAGCTATCTGATTTAAATTTTCATCCATTTTAAGATTAAATAAACAGTACCTTCTAGGTGCCTGCTCCTTCCTGCTGGCTGTAAAAGCAGATTGCACAGATAAGGCAGTTATGCGTGCCTGGGCTATGGCTGTGCTTTGTTGACTGTAAGAACCTCTTCTGATTTCCACAGCCACTCCCTGCCTCCTTGCACTGGGATATGGGGAGAAGCAATCCAAGGATGGGGTCCTGGAGCAATCTAAGGATGGGGTCTTGAAGCATCCTGCAGTGAATTAAAACTTGCTTTGACCCAGGCAGGTGTCAGAGAAAAATGAGGGATGTTCATGTAGGCTACAGGTTTTCTGAGCCAGTTTTGGTTAAAAGGCATGGGGTTTGGAAAACAACAAACAAACCAACCCCATATTTGAATCTTAATAGTTTGCAGAGTGATGTGAATGAGAATATAGACTAGTGATAAAGGAATACTGAAATTGTTCTAATGAAGCCTGCAACTAAGAACAATGAAAGGGGAAAAAACAGATAAATAACATTTTCTTTTGCTTTGCCCTTTTCTGGAAAGCATGTTTTTTGTTTCAGGAATATAACTAGTTTATAATAAAGTGTAGGAAGTGCCAGAGAGAAGAAAAGGTTGAGTGCTAACTGCTATACCACCTATTATTTTATTTTCCATTCACTATTGTAAGATTAACTCTTCCTGCTTTAGTTTACATGCATAAATTCAGCGCTACTCAAGAAAATAATTTTGAGGGTTTAGTTTAAAAGAAAAAGAAGAAAGAATTAGTATATGAAAAGATAAAAAACTATCGCTACACTCCAGTCCAGCCTTGTTGAAGTATCCTTTAAGCTTCAACAGTGATTTACCTGCAGCAAGACACTTCATGTGTGATTTATTAGGCACCTTGTTTTGCTTTTAGTGAACTTTCCTATGAGGGAGCACATTACCATCACCTCTGAAACACAGTTAGTCACAACCTCTAGCTGTGGAGACACAAGCATCCCTTCATAATATTTACTTACTGGGTTATTTATTTGCAATTCTCAAGGTAGTAAACTAATAAGCTCTCACAAGGCCACTGAAAGTGATAATATTCTTTAACTGGCATCACTAAATCATGTAATAATTAACTACAAAATTTTAAAAACCTAGGAATTGCAAAGATCATGGGTGAAAGCTAAGAAGTACATATTAGAAATAACAACAGATGACACCAGAATGAAAAAAAAAGTGAAAACACCAGGAGTTTGTAGTTTGTGACTTAAGAGACACCTTCCAGAGAAGTAAAATCATGCATTCATTATGTAGTCATCATTTGTACCAAATTCTTTATATAAATTATATCAAATTCTAATAGTAAAAAATATTTCAAAATTTATTTGTTGAAATTTAAGATGCAGTTACTAGAAACTATTTGTTCTCCACCATGTGGTGTGTTAGCTATGAACCTGTAAAACAGAATTCACCTCATAATGTAATAGCACATGTACCAATGTTCAACCACAAATGCAGCAGTGACATCTAAGCTGTACAGTACTCCTTATCAGGTCCAAACAAGGCTGTTACATCCTTCCCAGCAGATAAGAAATAAGAAATGAAGAATGGATAACAATATGGCTTATGCCAACTGTTTATGCTCTTTTCTTTTCCCATTTGTAATTGAATGAGTGAAACCAAAAGTCAACAAAAACAGCTATTGACATGCTTTTCTGTTCCTTTGTTTTTGGGGGGTTTCTGCCCTGGCTCTAGAGAGGATTAGGTTGGAACACTGCACCACAAAGAAATGTATTGGCTCACTGAGCACCTAGGACTAGAAGTTTCATCTCCTGTAAACTTCAAGGATTTCCAAGACTTGTTCATCAGAGCAGTATACTTCCAGATGATGTCTGGGAAGTTGATATT